>NC_084831.1:7275039-7575039 GCF_033115175.1 Lepus europaeus
TTCAAACAGCTGCTCCCACTCCCGCCGCTCGGGCCCCTGGGGAGCCTCCTGGCCTCCTGGCCTCTCCTCATTGAGAGCAGATTCTAATGCCCCCCCCCCCCCATCTCCTCCAGTCATTGCTGTTGTCAGCTGACTCCCCGCCCGGCCTTAATCAGGCAGCAGGGAGGGGCGGCATCACGCGGGGGCCCTTCCGCGACCACCTGGGGGATGCTGTCTCCTGTGATCTCTGCCCCAGCAACGTTTGGAAAAGCAGGATTGTGAGCCCCCTGCCACGGAGGAGGGCACAGCCGTGGGCCCAGCATCACACAGCTCACCCTGGAGGCTCGAGGCTGGGATACGCCAGACAAGGAACGGGGCTCCACCCTGCCCGCCGGATACTTGCGGGGACCCTGGGCCTCCAACCCCAGAGGTCAGACTGGACTTGGAGCTGGGCCAAGACCCCGCCCCTGGGCGCAGTGTTGGTCTGGGGCCCGGGGGCCACACATGGGAAACACGTGGGCCCCAATGGCTCCCCCCGTGGTTTTGGCTCTCAAGGAAAAGAGCAGTTCAAGACGAAGATGCTGGCAACAGGCGAGTGAGCGTTACTCTGGAATCTCACTTCCGCTAGCCCAGCCTGCGTCCCGGCCTCTGTCCACGCTGCCCTGTACTCTCCCCCAGGAAGTGTGACCTCTTAGCGGGGACAAAAGCAGTGCCTGTGTCACAGCCGGTGCAGGGGACCACACGAGACGTGGGCTACGCAGGGGTCTCGGATAATTCCCGTGGGTGAGAGGGGCCCTCCGCCCTCCAGGGCTGTGGCTACTGTGTCAGTTCGGGTTCCCCCAAAAGTGGACCGAGGATTTGCGTGGGTGTTTAGGAGGGAGGTAGATTCCAGAGGTGCATTGAGGAGCAGCTGTCCCCGTGCGCCACCAGCCTTGGATCACCTAGGGCAAGAATGGCAGGACACACCCCTGGCCTGTCCCCAGGTCCACCCATCCCGGCTGTCATTGGCTGAAGGCCACGAGGGCCAGCCCTGGCCAGAGAGGTGCCCCTGGGGAACTGAGTCAGGCCGACGGGGGCTGGAGACGGGAGCCACCCTGGTTTCCTTGCCCTGCCAGCTCCAACAGTGGCCGTGGCTGCCCACGCCAGGCCTCGCACAGGCCAGCACTGGGGCAGACTCAGCCCAGGCCTGTCAGGGACCAGAGGTGTGGGCAATGACCGTACAGTGAGGCGAGTACCCTTGCCTCTCAGGAGCCCAGATACAGCAGGTTCAGCTTAGCCTGGGGGCTGAGAGGGCTTCCTGGAGGAAGTGACATTTTCCTAGCCAAGCGCTCAGTTTTGTGGAGCATAAAGGGCCCTCATCTCCTTCCGTCCCTGGCTCCCCAAGCTACTGGGCCCAGGGCACCTGCTCTTTATCAGGCTCGGGGAAGGGGCTATCGGTTACCTCCCCGCACCGCATGGGAGTCCCCACCCGAGACTTCCTATGTTGGGAGCTCCTGGAGGTCCCCCCGTCGCTCGCTGGGCTTCCCTACAGAGCCCCTGGGGAAGAGGAGATGGCTGCCCCCGGGTCAGAGGCTGACCCCCACCTCTGTTCCCCAGAGGGCGTGTGGGCTCCTCCGGGATCGTCACTCATTGGCAGGCACGGCTCAGATTTGGAAACGCTGTTAATGACCTGTGCTTGTGTCTGCTTTAATTATTGTCATGTTTTCTATGCACTTCACGGAATTTAATAAACAGGCAGGGAAACAAGATTGGGGTGGGGCCAGGGCTCAGGAGGGGCTGGGCTCTGCCCCCAGCCAGGGCGGCACCCTTTCCAAAGCCTGTCATTCATGAGCACACCCATTCATTCTCTCTCTCCTGTGCTCATTCACGCACTCCCCCGGTCAGGTGCTCATTGAGGCATTCACGCCGTCCCTCATCGACTCAGGGACTCACTCGCTCATTCATTCATTCACTTGCCCGGGGAGTACTAGGAAGGCAGCCACGTGGCGGGCTCCAGAGCGGGTGCCAGGAAGCAGTGGTAAAGAGAGTCGTCAGCCTCCTGCTTTCTCGGAGCTGACTCTGGTGGGGGAGACAGATGATAACCACCCGCGGTGGTCACAGGTCGAGCCAGCAGAGTTGTGGGGCGGTGGGGGGGATTCCTTGGAGGAGCCACGTGTAAACCCACTCCCTGATTGTTTTCATGTGTTTATTCATCTGTTTGGGCAGCAAAGATCCTGTTCTTGGAGCGGGCAAGTGCGGGAAGGCCAGGTCCTTGGGAGCCAGGAGCTCGAGAGACAGGCAGTGGGAGGCGTGGCGGTAGGCTGGTGAGCAAGCGGAGTGAGAGCCCCGGGGAGGCTGCAGCTCAGGCTTGGAGGGCTCCTTGGGAGGAGGAGAGCACTCCGGCCTTGAGACACAGCCTGGGGCCTGTGCACCACTTCCCAAAAGGCACCCGCCAGTCCCCGTTACAAGTGCTGGGCACGGCGGTGGGAGGTTGGAAGAGGGGGAAGAAGTCTGAGGACTAACTGACCCCCCCACCCAGCCCTGCCCCAGAGCCGCCTCAAATTCCTGCTTGCAATTGGAGGGAGCTTGGGAAGGCTGGGCACTTCCTCCTCGGCAGAGAACACTCCGAGGTGGGCCTGCCCCAGGCGGAGGAGGGAGCTGGCATGCTTACAGAGCAGCAGAAGGTGGCATGGGGGGAGGGGTGGTCCCTCGGGTCCCAGAGGTGGCAGGCCAGGTGGCTGCCTCCCAGGGGACCAGGGGGCGGTGCTCAGTGAACTCTGAAAGCAATGGGGAGCCATCGACGGTCTGTGAGCTGGGGAGGCCCCTGTCATGTTGGGATTGAGTGCCCCGGGCTTAGTCACAAATGTGTGTGGGGGCAGGGCAGTAAGTGAGCTGTGAACCCTGACCCTGCAGAGCCAGTGACTCCAAGCAGCAAGCAGATTAGGGCTTGATGGGGGAGAGGGAGGGGCTGTCAAGGTGACTGCCCCACATGGCCGGGCGCCCAGAGAAGGGGTTAGGTCAACGCCAAGAACAACTGGAATGGGCCCAGCTCATCCTGGCCGTGCGTCCCCAGCATCACCCATTGGGCAACAATGAAGGTGGTGATGGGAGTGCGGCCACAGGCGGAAACCACGCACACCCATCTTATGCGACTGCCTCTCTTCCCGGCGCTTTCCCTCGGACTAGGTCCGTTCATCTCAGCCAACCGCCCTGTGAAGCGGGCGTCGCTGTCATTGTCCCCATTTGACAGATAAGGACATAGAGGCCCAGCAGCTGGACGGCTTCTCCAGGGACGAAGTGGCCGAGCCAGGGTGTGAGCCCAGCCCCTCAGCCCCTCCACTGCAGGGCTGGGCACGGGGCACCTGTAACAGGTGCCCACCCGGAGCAGCCCGGCCGGGTCCTCTCCCCCAGGAAGCCTCGGCTGCCGCGCTCGCCTGCAGCCGGTTGAGGCTGCCGTCTTGTGAAGCCAGAACCGCAGCAAGATTCTCCTATTAATTTATTGGTATTGCTAATTAAACATCATATTCACAAATGTAAATTTCCTAATGGCCTCCCTTCCATTTCCGTAGTTTCCTAAAAGAGCCTTCTTGTTTCGCTGGCAGTGGAAGCCAATTACTTCTCACTCCACGGGGGCTGCGGCTGGCGCGGGGGTCACCAGGTGGGGGGGATCGGGGGCCAGACCCTGGCCGGGGACCTTTCCAGACCACCAGGGAGCACAGGGGTGATGGGGCAGGCCCAGCCCGAGCCCTTGGGTGTCAGCTGCCCTGTCTCAGATGTGCCCTCAGCTCCAGGGGCTCCGCCCTCTGCCCCCAGCGTGGCTGCTGGCCTGGGCCTGGAGCTGTTTGCAAGGCTGTGTGAGGGAGGCAGGGGATGAGGGGGGGGACAGTCCAGCCCAGTCCTTGTGTGAAAAATGGGCTCGCGAAGGCACAGGGGGAGGAGGCGACTCACCTTGTCTCCCAGAGCTCCCCTCTGGGGGTCTGATGTGCTCCGGCCCCTCCCCCACGACAGGTACATGCAGGAACCAAGTGACTGCAGGACCCGGCTCCGTATCATGGTGACCTTTAACCCACAGTGGTGAAAGGCAGAGGTGTTTAAGTCCCACACACAGCCAGTTCTCCGTGCCTCTGGGCCTCAGTCTCCTCACCTATAAATGGGTCAATAGTCTGTCCCTCCCAGGGCCTGTGAGTATGGTTGTGCCTGAGCCCCACCTGCTTCTACCACAGAGGGGCACAGGCTCTGGCCAGTCCTAGGCTAGGCTGCCAGGTGGCCCCTGGGAGGCAGGGAGCAGGTTAGGCCACCAGGCCTGTTGGCTTGACCTCATCTTTGCTATAATGGCCCTCGGTGACTTAGCACGGTACCAGGACGTCACATACATCGTCTCTGAGGCCTCAGAAGGTCCGTGATGTGCCTGGCCTGGGTGCCCCAGCCAGCAGCCCCTCTGATCCCAGAGTCTGGGCTGGTAGCCGCTCTGCCTTCCCTGAGCAGCACCACGATGGGTAAGAACACACAGTGGACCGGAGACTCCCTGCTCTGTGGCTCCCTGGTGGCCGACTGTGACCTTGTCCCCCGGGCACAGCGGGGATGCCAGGCCTGGTCTGAGACAGGTCAGAGAGGACTGGGGGCCTCTGTTGGCCAGCAACACCAGAGTGCACCCTGAGGTCGGCACGCCCCCCGCACCCCCAGCCCAGCACAGTCCCGGAGGTTAGGGCAGGGGATGGGACGTGCAAAGGGCACTGAGTCCCTGGGCCAGGACCTCAGCAAGGACCCGGTGCCCTTGTGCCAGCGCTTGTGGGAGAAGCTGGGGAGTGAGGCAGGCAGGGAGGGGCCGTGAAGGCACCGCCCAGTGCCAGGGATCGTCAGAGCCAGCTGCCCTCCATAGCCCACACTGTGTGCGTCCTTCAGGGGCCGTGGGTCATGGGAGTGTCTCGTTGCTGCTTGCGAATCTCCATTAGGCAAAGCTCTTGTTTATTATTCATGGTAACGACTCAGTTCCCGGCGTGTCCTGGGCTTCCCCGGTGCTGGGGTGGAGCTGCGAGACGGAGCACCTGTGTGGAGACTGAGTGGGGCTCCGGGCACTCTGCTGAGCCCTGGGTGCCCGGGTTTTTTTAAATTGTTTTTCTATTGTGGCAAAATATGTAGAACATGAAACTTACCAGCGTAGGGGCCAGCGCATGGTGCAGTGGGTTAAGCCACTACCTGTAATCAGAGCAGCAGTTCAAGTCCCGGCAGCTCCACTTCCGATCCAGCTCCCTGCTAATGCGCCTGGGAAAGCAGCAGAGGATGGCCCAAGTGCTTAGGCCCCTGCACCCACGTGGGAGACCCAGATGGAGTTCCTGGCTCCTGGCTTCGGCCTGGCCCAGCCCGGGCCGTTGCAGCCATTTGGGAGAGTGATGGAAGATTTCTCTCTCTCTCTCTCTCTCTCTCTCTCTCTGAAATAAATAAATCTTTACAAACTCCGCAGTGTAACCATTTTAGAGCAGTCAGTGGCATCAAGTTCATGTTGCTTAGCAGCCATCTGGTTCCAGAACGTTCTCTTCACCCCAAGAGGACACCTCAAGCCCACGAAGCAGTCACACCCCAGCTTCCCAGCCCCAAGCCCCCAGCCACCCCTGCCCTGCACCTGACTCTGGAGCCGCTCTCCTGGGCCTTTCACAGCCGTGGACTCCAGCACCCTGCACCCTGTACCCTGTGGCCTGCGGCTCTCCCACCGAGCCTGCCAGTGGCCAGGTTCGCCTGTGCGGGCCGTGCGTCTGTGTATCGTCTCCTGCTGCAGCTGAAGACTTCCTCGGCCTAGATTGACCCGATGTTGTGTATCCAGACCCGCTGTGGGCTACTGCGAATAGCACTGGTATCACATTGACTTTCTACATTTTTTTTTATTTATTTGACTTATTTGCAGAGAGAGAGAGCAAGAGAGCATGTGTGTGTCAGAGAGCTCCTCTCAACTGGTTCACACCCTAAATGCCCAGGTCAAAACCAGGAGCCTGGAACTCCATCTGGGTCTTCCATGTGGGTGTCAGGGACCCAAGCACCTGAGCTATCACCTGCTGCCTCCCAGGGTGTGCATTAGCAGGACACTGGCATTGGGAGCAGAGCTGGGATTTGAACCCAGGCCCTCCAACATAGTCTAGGACCCTAAGGACCAGGATGCTCTCACTGGGCAGGTGGGCTCCCACAGACCCTGCCCTGGGGCTCAGTGCTAAGCTGCAGACAGCTGGGGGGGGGGGGGTGCTGAGGAGCACGTCTCAGACACCTGACCCTGCTCCTAGGATGGGTGCTGAGTGAGACTGCTGGAGGGCCCTTGTCACGTGGCTGTCATGGAGCAAGACAGATGCAGGTGCACAGGTCACAGAACACAGGCCCTCAGAGTTGAGGCCTTCATGCTGTCCAGTTCCAGGGCCACCCAGCTGCATTTTTAAGATGGGGAAACGGAAGCCAGGGAAAAGAGGCGACCTCCTCATCAGCGTTGCCGTCACCAGTGCCCTCCCGGCTGCCACGGATGGGCCGGGCATGCCAGTGTCCTCCGCATGCGTTCCCTTAGGCTGTGCACTGCGTCACCCTCGCTGTACGGAGGACAACGTGAGGGATCGGAAGTGAAGCCGTCACACAAGACCCGGGAGAGGGACGGACATGCTCAGATGTCCCCAAAAGGAACCAGACTTGCAGCTGCACCTGCACCGCCATGGCGAGTGACAGCTGTCCTCCAGGTGGGCACGGAACCATCCTCTCCCATCTCTCCTGCCCCCAGCCCAGCCCCAAGCCAGAGGGGAGGGGGCGGGGCCAGGGCCGGAGCACAGACGTGGGTACAGCCCCAACTCTGCTTCTTCTGACCTCAGTTTGTCCATGGGGGGAGGGGTCTCCCTCACACCCTGAAGAGTTACAGGAGTTGAGGCTCCTTCGGGGCAGGTATGGAGCTGGGCACACGGCGAGTGTTCCAAGTGTGCAGTCCCAACAGGCACCCGGAGCCTCCGTCGGGGGTGACGGAGCTCGGTGGCCGCCGGCCGGCGGGCGATCAGGGGGCCTGGTGCTGCCGCGCAGGACCCACCGCGGGGAAGGCGGTGCTCACCGTCTCCCTGGGAGACGACAGAGAAGACACCACCTTAATTCCACCTCCATCAGACCTCCGCCGGAAGACACGACCCTTTCACCTCATCAATATTCAGGCGCTTAACAAAAAAGGCTATAACTAGGGAAGTCAGAAATAATGGAATGCAGTATTGATTATTTTATGGTGCGATTAGGGGTAATTACATCTCTCAAATTTTATTTTAATGTGACTTTCTACTACTTTTAGCCATTAAAAATTATCCCAAACAGCCCCACGTAATGGAACACACAAGCCTTCCATTTCAATGTGAAATACTTTTTTTCTGCTAAAGTGTGACCTCAATATATTTGAAAACATAAATTACGCTATGTATAAACCATAAAAAATGAATGATGAATTTAATTCTGGTGAAGCGCGAGGGAACGAGGAAGCAGGTGGGCGGTGTCGCTGTTTACCCAGGGCGGAGGGGACCGTGGGAGGCTGGAGGGGGTGGCCGCTGCCAGATCTCCCGGGGCTCAGAGCTGCAGCGGACACACACCCCAGGACCCCTGCTGGCCTCGAGGGGGCTCCCAGCAGCAGCTGCGTCCCCTCCCTCCGGAGGACGGGTCTGGTGCAGGGGTGTGTGCCTCCGGGCCTCGCTCCGCCTGACCGAGAGGAGCGTGCTCCGGTCGCTGATCCGCTGCTGCTCCACTTCCCTGGTTCCATTTCACAGAGGAGCAAACTCCCTGGAAGGGACCGGCCAGTCAGTGCAGCAGTGCTGGGCATGGCTGCAAACCCACGGGCTTCCGGCAGTCAGAGCGAAGGCGTTAGGGCAGGTGCTTAGGCTACAGGTTAGATGCCACCCGGGACACCTGCCCCCATAGAAGACTGTCTCTGTGGTTTCCCCGTGACCGCTCTTGGCCTTGCCCTTGCAGTCCACGTTCCGCCCAGACCCCGGACTCGTCCCGTTTAGGGATCAGCTGGTCGCTGCCACTCCTCTGCTCACAGTCCTCCTACACTGCCTGTGTCTCTCAGGGAGGAAGTTCAAGTCCATCTGTTAGAGCTCAAAAACTGGTCGCCCAGGGTGGTGCCGTGGGTAAAGCTGCCACCAGTGACGCTGGCCTCCCATACGGGCACTGGTTCATGTCCTAGCAGCTCCACTTCAGATCAAGCTTCCTGCTAACGCTCCTGGGAAAGCAGCGGAGGATGGCCCAAGTGTTTGTGCCCCTGCTACCTATGTGGGAGACCTGGATGAAGCTCCTGGCTCCTGGCTTCAGCCTGGCCCAGCCCCGGCTGTTGTGGCCATTTGAGGAGTGAACCAGCAGATGGAAGGTCTCTCTCTCTCTCTCTCTCTCTCTCTGCCTTTCAAATAAATTTTAAAATGAAAGTTTTGATTAAGACACCATTTGGGAAGCCTACATCCGTATTAGAAGGCTCCTGGTTCTAGCTCTGTTCTCTCCATTGACTCACTGCGTGTGCACACGTGTGGTGCCTGGCGTGTGTGAAGCAGTCACAAATGTCTGATGGCTAAATGAATAAATGTGCCGCCTCCCCCGCAATGGACAGCCATTTAGCCACCATCAGTTACTGAGTTCTGCTTATTTGAAATGTCACCTTGACCGGAGTCAGCGCTGTGGTGCAGCAGGTTAACGCCCTGGCCTGAAGCGCCGACATCCCATATGGGTGCTGGTTCGAGACCTGGCTGCTCTACTTCCTGTGCAGCTCTCTGCTGTGGCCTGGGAAAACAGTACAAGATGGCCCAAGTCCTTGGGCCCCTGCACCCACGTGGGAGACCTGGAAAAATCTCCTGGCTCCTGGCTTCGGATTGGCACAGCTCCAGCCTTTGCAGCCAATTGGTGAGTGAACCATCAGATGGAAGACCTCTCTCTCTCTCTTTGCCTCTCCTCTCTCTGTGTAACTCTTTCTAGTAAAATAAATAAATGTTAAAAAAAAAAAAAAGAAATGTCACCTTGACCATAAATTCCACATGGATGTGTCCCTGTCCCTTGGGTTGGTCTAATCTTGCACCATCTAAACTTCCATGACTCTCGGTCTGTTCCCCAAATGCAGGCTTTTTTCCTTATCATTTCATTTTCATATGAACTTGACAAGAGGACTATCATTGTGTTGGATTTGTTAGTTAACTAAAGAACGGATTTTTATTTCAGTATGGTCGTCATATCCAAACTAGATCTCTCCCCTTCTCTCTCGATATACAAACATTAGAGGGGTGCACTTTGACAGCCTTGGGCGGGAAAAGCAAGACACAATCCAGGAGCCAAGGAGAAGGGCGTTAGGATCTGTTCACAGCATCAACACCGGATACTTCTACGAGACACAAGGCCAGTCACGAGAAAGGCTCGCCTCTAGATTCTACGAAAACGTTAGAGAATGGACTAAAGATGTAGGCAGATATTCCACAGCAAACACAATGCAAATGGCCAGCAGTCAAGGGAAGAAACAGCTCACTCAGGAGTAATGAAGTTGGTGGAAATGAAACCCTGGGTTACCTGGAGCAGCTGTATCCGGCATCACGCAGGGGAAGGTGCGCTTCAATTGTTACTTGGGAGAACAATTTGTTTCTGTCTATTGAGATGAAAAATCCAACCCAGGAATTGCACTTCTAGGTCTCTCTTTTCCAAAAGACCCTTCTGGGTGCATAAAGATGGAGGTGTAAGGGTACGTAAGAATTAGCTCATCTTTTTGTAATCAAAAAGGCCACCAATATCCAAGAGTCAGAGATTGGATGAGCAGAGCCCAGCCCCCTGTAGAGCCTTGAGTGGCGACTTAAAGTAGTGAGCTCGTTCTACACACGCATCACGGAAGGGCCCCAACGCACCCTGGCAGCCTCAAAGAAGCACGTCTGACAGTAAGTGTGGTGGACGTCATCTATAGAGAAGGTAAGTTAGATATTGGGAAAATGGCAAAGGATTGAAATAGGCACTTCTCCAAAGAAGGTGTTCAGATGTCCAGTAAACACACGGGAAAATGCTCGGCCTGTTCACCAGGGGGGAACGCAAACCAAAACCAGAGTATGGGAGCCGGCGCTGTGGTGCAGCAGCTTAAAGCCCTGGCCTGCAGGGCCGGCATCCCATATGGGCGCCAATTCGAGTCCCGGCTGCTCCACTTCCAAACCAGCTCTCTGCTGTGGCCTGGGAAAGCAGCAGAAGATGGCCCAAGTCCTTGGGCCCCTGCAAACACGTGGGAGACCCGGAAGAAGCTCCTGGCTCCCGGCTTCAGATCAGCTCAGCTCTGGCCTTTGCGGTCATTTGGGGAGCGAACCAGCAGATAGAAGACCTCTCTCTCTGCCTCTGCTTCTCTGTGGTTCTGACTTTCAAATAAGTAAATAAATCTTAAGACAAACAAACAAACAAAAAACAGTACGAGGCCCAAGACTTGGGCCCCTGCACCTGGGAGAAGACCTGGGTGTGGAGACCTGGAAGTAGCTCCTGGCTCCTGGCTTCAGATCAGCCCAGCTGAGGCCATTGCAGCTATCTGGGGAGTGAACCAGTGGATGGAAGACCTCTCTATATAGTCTCTCTTTCTCCCTCTATAACTCTGTCTTTCAAATAAAGAAGTCTTTAAAAAATAAAAGAATCATTGAATTATACACTTTCAGTAGGTGACTTGTATGGTAATGTAAGTTATGTCCCAACAAAGCTATCTCACTTAGTCCCAGTCTTGGGGGTGCAATCTCACTCACGATCCAAACACCCCCTGTATCGTCTCCCTTAAAATCCCTGGTGGACAAGAGCTAACGCACGGAGACCAACCAGGATCAGCAGACCTGATTTTTTCCTTTGCTGCAGGCTGCGACACAGCTCAGTTCTGCAGATCTTGCCTTTATTTAAAATTGTAATATTTTGTTCCCAAAACTTTACTTTTTAAAAAAAAAATTTTTTTGAGAAGCAGAGAAAGCACTCCCATCCACTGGTTCGAGCTCCCCAAGAGCCCCGGATACCTAAGCTGGAGGCCCAAACTCTACCCAGGGTCCTGCCCAAGGACCCAAGCACTTGCGCCATCACCTGTGGGCACCCGGGGTGCGCATGCGCAGGAAGCTGAGCAGCCCAGGTACTGCGGATTTGGGGCTACAGGGCATCCCAACCTGAGTCTTAGCCAGGTCACACGCCGGCCCCTAATTTCTTTAATACTACATTAAAGCATTACCTATCTTGAGTTATGGGAAGGAAGAGCCCAGATTCTGCTCTGGAGCGCGTCACCCACACCCCTGGTGACCCCGGTTGTCCTGGTCCCTAAAGGCGCCCCAGGACTCGCAGGTCCACGGAGGCAGAGGCGCGGGAGCCACGGCCTCGTGCCCGCCCTGCTGAGCGGCGCTCCGGGGACACCCAGACGCGGGTGCGGGGGACCCCAAACCACAAAGGGGCAGAAGAGCGGAGGGCGGAGGGCAGCGGGGACCCCCGCCCTGTACCCAGCCCGGCCCTGGCGGAGGAGGCGCGGGAGGCCCCGGCGCGGCGGGCGGCGGCGCCCGCGGGCGGGGACGCGCGGGGCGGGGCGGGGGTCCCGGCCGCCCGCCGCCTGATGCGTATCGATCGGCGCCCGGGGTCGGCACGGGGGCACCAGCTGCCGGCGGGCGGGGCGACCGCACATTAGCGCGGCCGGGGACCACTCCCCGGAACGCGGGCCGGGCAGCCCATTAGCCGCCCCCGGCCGCCCAGGCGACCCCCGCGCGCGCGGGGCGGGGCTGGCTCCGCCGCGGCGGGCCGGGGGCAGGTGGGCTGTGGGCCCCTCCGAAGCCCCGGCTCGCCCAGGCCCGCTCCAGCGGGTTCCCTCCGTGTTGCACGCGCTGTGCCCGCGCGCCGCTGCTCGCCCCGCAGAACCCCGCTCCTGCCGTGGCTTCCGCGCCGCCCTGGCCTCCCTTTCCTGCCTCTGGGCTTCCCCCACCAACTCCTGAGCTGCCCCCCGTGCTTGGGGCCTGGAACCAGGGGTTGCTCTCCCCCAAGGCTCCCAGAGCCTTTTCCGGGACTGCTCCCCGCCTCCTGCTGCCTGGGGTCCCGGCCCTGCATGGCGGGCGGCCAGCACCCCTGTAATGAGAGAATCTGCAGGAGAGGCGGCCAGGAGGCGGCACCTGAGGCGCCCACCGGGCCCTGGACAGGGGGGCCCTGACCGCCGGGGGTGGTGAGGGACAGCTGGGTGAGTGGACAAGTGGTTTAACCTCTCTGGGCCTGGCTGAGCAAACCGGTTTGTATCCTAATTCCGGCCCCACAGACGGCTCCCAGAGATTAGGGTCCATGCTGGGAATAGGAGGGGGCTGCCAAGGGCACCTCGTCCCCGCTGGGTGTGGGGCTGTGGGGCAGAGGCCGCCCTGGCCGCTGCCGTGAGCCCGGCGGGGACAGTGCGTGCTGGGCATTTCGGCAACTAAGGCCGGCACCGCGCCCTGGGCACCTGACCCCCTCCCCACCTGTGCACTGCAGGCAGCAGCCCCCCCCCCCCCCGCACCCCGCCTCTGGCCTTTCTCCTCAGCCTCATTTCTCTCCTCCTCCTCTGCCCCCGCCTACTGGCCCCTCCAGGTCCCTCCAGCGCTCTGCCCGAGCCCAGTGCCCCTGGTCCCTCTCCCCTAGCTTCTGCTAAACTCACTCTGTGCAGCTGACGGCCCGGAGACCCCACACAGCCTGGGGGCCCGTGCTCAACGCTGGCTTGCCTGGTTCCCTCCGAACCCTGCCTTCCTCACCTCCCAGGCTGCTCCTCTCTCTCTGCTCTTCACCATCCTCTTCCTGCCCCCCCCCCCGAGTCTCCACGTTCATGGGATCTTTTTTTTTTTTTTTTTGACAGCAGAGTGGACAGTGAGAGAGAGAGACAGAGAGAAAGGTCTTCCTTTTTCCGTTGGTTCACCCTCCAATGGCTGCTGCTGATCCGAAGCCAGGAGCCAGGTGCTTCTCCTGGTCTCCCATGCAGGTACAGGGCTGAAGCACTTGGGCCATCCTCCACTGCACTCCCGGGCCACAGCAGAGAGCTGGACAGGAAGAGGAGCAACCGGGACAGAATCGGCGCCCCAACTGGGACTAGAACCTGGGGTGCCGGCACCGCAGGCGGAAGATTAGCCTCGTGAGCCGCGGCGCCAGCCCCATGGGATCTTTAAGCACCAAGTGTACACTGACACTTCCCTGTCGCTCGAACCTCTTCCTGGAGCCCCACGCCTGTCAGCGCGTCTGCTCCTGGCCATCTCCGCCTGGACTTGGGCACAGCTGCCTGGGCTCAAACAGCCCCGTCACCTCGCAGAGAGGGACTTCCTTAGGCAGAAAGAGCTTCTTGAAAAACGTGGTGCCTCGGGTTATCCCGTCCGAGTGTGGGCAGTGCGGCCAGCAGAATGTGAGCGCACCGGCCAGCTCCTGGGCAGGGCGGGCAGCCCCGGGTGGGCCCTGGGCAGAGGAGGGGAGGGGAGCACTGGCGGGGTTTTAATGAGCAGCGCTCAGCTTGACCTCCTCCAAGTGGCCCTTTCGAAGGTCGTACTTCCTGTGAAGACTGGCCAGACCACACGCAGCCGCCTAGGAGGCTGCTGGAGTATGGCGGTGCCCCTCACCTCCCGGGCTTGGCCTTGGACTGCCAGGCCCACTCTCCTGCTCACTGACTCCCAGGTGCTGGGGCAGTAGTCACACTCTGAACGCTCCCCCCACCAGTCCCGCGAGGCAGCTGTGGCCGGCTTAGAGGCGAATGGTGGCAGAAATTAGGCTTGCAAGAGAGAGGCTGGGAGGCATCGGGGGTGACCTCGGGGAATGCCTGGAGTGGGGTTGCAGGGGAACACAGGGCTTCACATGTGGGCAGGACCTCGGCTATGCTGCCCTTGTACAGTGTGCAACTCGTGCAGCCTCACATGACAGTCCCGATAAAGCTGCTGTCTTAGACCAGACAGGCTAAACTGTGCCGTGGTAACAAAGGACATTAAAATCTCAGTGTCTTAGCACAACAAAGGTTTCTTTCTTTCTGGTGTGTCCAGGGCAGGTGGGTGGGAGCTCTCTCCTGAGATGGAACCATCAGGGAGCCACAGAGCAGCAGGTGATTCAACGCCCCAGCCCCCGGTTTGCCCATCTCACTCCCACCCACCACTCCCTGGCCAGCACGTCTGAGTTCAGGGTGGCAGGAGGTGCCGCCCTCCTGTACGCCCGTGGGAGAAAGGCAGGGGAGCCAGCGAGCGTCCAAGTGGCACGAAACCACCCTCCCCCATCCTGCAGCCATGGCCACAGCCTCTCCCCGTCTCCAGGGCTCGGGTTCCGGACCTGCAGGCGCCCTTGGTTCCCCACGCTCTTTCATATCCTGTAGCCAGGTGATTTACAAGCGGGGGGCACCCCTGTTTTCTGTTGTACACAGCCGCCGCCAGGCTGGCCTCCCCACTGCTGGAGATCTTCCACCCAGCAGCCAGAGGGAAGCTGTCAGCCGGGTCACTGCTCTGCCCAAAGCCCTCGGGGCTCCCAAACCCCTTACACTGTCCTGCAATCCTTCCCCAGCCTCACCGGCTCAGTCAGCCCGCTCCTGCCACAGGACCGTTGCACTGGCCGGTCCCTCAGATCTCAGGAGAGCTCCGTCTCACGTCTCCGTCAAGCTTGGCTCTAACATGGCCTCTCCAGCAGGGATTCCCACGACCCCCGCCTTAAATGGTGCACCTGCCCCTGCACTCGCTCCGCTCCCTTCCGATCGCATGTTTTGCCAAGAGATGCCTCACCTTTTAATAAGTCCAAGACTTCCCGAGCTGTGTTTACTGTCGTCACCTCTGTTTGGTTTCCTGCTCTGGTATCTGTGATGCCACCAGGCACCGCGAAAGGGGCTCAGTAAATATTACTGAGTGAGGTGTGGGCGTCGCAGGGCGGTGGGTGAAGCCGCCGCTCACAACACCGGCACGACGCCAGCATCCCTTTTCAGAGCACTGGGTCGAGTCCCAGCTGCTCCCCTTCCGACCCAGCTCCCTACTGATGTACCTGGGAAGGCAACAGAAGATGGCCCAAGTGCTTGGGCGCCTGCCACTCTCATGGGAGACCCAGAGGAAGCTCCTGGCTTCTGGCTTAAGTCTGTCCCAGCCCTGACTCCTGCAGCCATGTGGGGGAGTGAAGCAGAGGGTAGATCTCTTTCCCTCTCTGTCTCTGTCAGTCTGCCTTTTAAATAAACAGATCTTTTTAAAACTCTAGTGTTGGATGAATGAGCAAAGCCAAGCCTGAGAGGTCAGGCTCTGGGAGCAGACTGCTGCTGTCCAAAGGCCAGCATCGCCACTCTCTCTGTGACTTGGGGCCTACCTGACCCTCAGTTTGTTCATCTGTAGAATGGGGCCACGCAGACTGGTAACTTGGCACAAACTACGGCTTACAAACTGCACCATGTCCGCCGAGGAGACGCTTGGGACGTGTTGGCTGCTTCTGTTTTAAAGTGTGGACTCTCACTCCGCTTCTACCCGCTCACAATAAAGATAGACGGTTCTGATTATGGGCGAAGATTTTCGTATAATAGTGTTCTTCACAGTGCTCTTTTCATAATAAAAAGTTGGAAGGCGTCCAAACGTCAACGGAGATGGGATTTGGTAGATGAAATACGCACTCCCTTTGAAGGAAGCCCGGACAGCCGTTACAATTCGAGTTCTCAAAGAATATTTCATGGCACGGGAGGACGTCCAGAGCAGGCCTCCGTGGGAAGTGGCCCTTCCCCTGGGAAGTGGCTATCTGGCTGTTCTATTATTAACCCCCGAAACTGTGTCTAGTCTTTTGCATGTATTAAGTAATTCATAAAAATGCATTAAAAAGCAGGATGCAAAACTATATGACTCGAATTCGGATTTGCATATTCATGCACTCTCTGTATCCCTACACATTCATAGAAAAAAAGTCACTGGGAAGGGGCGGGCCATGGGCTCGGAGGCTAAGACGTCATGCGGGACCCCCGCACCCCCGTCAGGGCCTGCGCTCCGGTCTCAGCTCCGCTCCCGATCCAGCTTCCTGCTCACGCGCACCCCGGGACGCAGCAGGTGCGCAAAGTAGTGAGGTTGGGTCCCTGCCACCCACTGGGAGACCCAGATTGGCTTCCAGTTTACTGGCTTCTGCGTAGCTCAGCCCCAGCTGTTGTGAGCATTTGGGGAATGAACCAGTAGATGGGAGTGTGTTTCTCTCTCTCTCTCTCTCAGTAAAATAAATGAATCAGAAACTTTCCCGAGCCACGGAGACGAATTCGACCAAAATGTTCACAGTGCGTCCTGCCGGGTGCTGAAAGGTGCAGGCATTTCTTTCTATCCTCGCTATATTTTCCAGAAGCCTCAAAGCTTTAGGAATCGGGCGTTTTTAAGGATCGAGGTCAACCACTCCCTGGCTTGGTAACAGGTGACTGGAGCACAGCTTCCCAGGGGCCGGGGTCCATGCGGGCAGCAGCCGGGGTGGCGGGAATTCTGGCAGGCCGGGCATCTGCCAGCTGTCTTCTGCCCTAACCCGGTGTTAGCTGAAACTGTAACCAAGAGAGGCTCAGGATGAGCAGTGCCAGCGCCAGCAACAGGAGTGGCCGTGGGAGCGGCTTCCAGCGGAAAGGGAGAGGGGTAGGGCTGTTGGGGCCTGCTTGTGGTGCAGCGGGCGGGGTACGCTGCCACCTGCGATGCCAGCATCCCGTATCCCAGCTGCTCCGCCTCCTGTCCAGCTCCCTGTCAATGTGGTGGGAAGGCAGCAGAAGATGGCCCAAGTCCTTGGGCCCCTGCACCTGCGTGGGAGACCTGGATGGAGCTCCAGGCTCCTGGCTTCAGCCTGGCTGTTGCAGCCCTTTAGGGAGTGAACCAGCGGCTGAAAGACTCTCTCTCTCTCCCCTCTCTCTTGCCGTCTCTCTGCCTTTCAGATAAAATGAAAATAAACGAATGCTTTATCATGGCATCATGGGAAGCTGGCCGTGTAAATGGTCTCCACAGCTTTCATGATAAATGAATGGCAGCTGGACCACAAGCAGAAGGCGTCCCGGCAGTTTGGTCCCTGTGGGGCTCACGCACGGAGCCGGCGCCTCAGCACCCACAGCGGCCCCGGTGGAGGCAGAGGCCGCCTCTGGCTGCACAGCAGGCTATGCCAGTCCTGGGTGCCGGGCAGGGCTGGCACTGCAGGGCGCCACCCTCAGCTGGGAGGTGCCAGGCTTCCCCAGACAGGGTCTGGAGTGTGGACCTGAGCCTGCCTCTTTGGGTCCCTTCCAGCCCCAACTCAGTCCCTCCTCTGGGCCGCACCCCCTGGCCATCGGGGGCTCCTTCACTGCCCGAGCTGTGGCATCGGCTGAGTCACCAGATTGGCCGGCCAGCACTCCACCTGCCGTGATTGCATGTGGACGCCTTCTGGAGGCGAGGCCGGCTTCGGGGACATCCCAGCCCCACGGCCCCCTTCCTGCCACCCTCTGCTCCCTGCACCCATGCAAGACCCCAGCTTCCTCAAATTCCTGCAGGATCCCACTCCCCAAATTCCTTCTCGCCGCCTCCTCCTGCCTCTCCCCTCCTCCAGAAAGCCCCCCGTGATTTTTGGTCCATGCTGAATCATTGCTATAAAGAGCTGCTCCCCACGCACACCCGGGGCAGGCCTTGGAGTGTGGGGCCGAGTGAGACAGGCAGAGGGCACCCAGCCTGTTTCCCAGAGCACCCAATCGCAAGGCTCCCTGGCTCGCTGCCTGCTGACTCACACAGACCTGAGTCATTTCCCTTCCCTGGGTCTTGGTTTGCCCATCTCTGCAATGGGAGCAGGAAAGAGTCTTGTTTGCTATAGCTGAGCTGCCCTTGTCCGAGTGCCCCGGCCGGGGCTGGTGTAGGGAGAAGCTGTCTTCCTGGAGCCAAGTGCCTGAGACTCTGCCTGGCTGTGTGGCCCTCGAGGGGCTGACTCAGGGGACCTGTGACAGAGTGCATGTGTGTATGTGTCCACGTGTGTCAGTGTGTCCATGTGTTCCTGTATGTGTCCAAGTATATTCATGTGTGTGTTCACGTGTCCATGTGTGTCTTGTGTCCATGTGTGTCTTGTGTCCTTGTGTGTCTGTGTGTCCATGTCCCCATGTGTGTCTGTGTGTCCCCATGTGTGTCTGTATGTGTCCATGTGTGTCTGTGTGTTCATGTGTATTCACACGTGTGCCTGTGTCCCCATGTGTTTTCACATGTCTGTGTGTATCCATGTGTGTCCATGTGTGTCTGTGTGTTCATGTGTATTCACACGTGTGCCTGTGTCCCCATGTGTTTTCACATGTCTGTATGTATCCATGTGTGTCCATGTGCATCTGTATGTTCATGTGTGCCTGGGTGTTCATGTGTGTCTGTGTGTCTACATGTGTGTCCATGTGTCTTCACATGTCTGTGTGTATCCATGTGTGTCCATGTGCGTCTGTGTGTTCATGTGTGCCTGGGTGTTCATGTGTGTCTGTGTGTCTGCATGTGTGTCCATGTGTCTCCACGTGTTTGTGTGCATCCATGTGTGTCCATGTGCATCTGCTTGTTCATGTGTGTCTGAGTGTCCATGTGTGTCTGTGTGTGTCCACATGTGCGTCTGTGTATCTCCATGTGTGTCTGTGTGTGTCCACATGTGCGTCTGTGTATCTCCACGTGTGTCTGTGTGTGTCCACATGTGCGTCTGTGTATCTCCATGTGTGTCTGTGTGTCTCCACATGTGTCCATGTGTCTCCACGTGTGTCCATGTGCATCTGTGTGTGGCTCCCAAACAGCTCAGAGTCCCCTCCTTCCTCCACAGGTCCCCTCTGAGCTGCCCATCCTCTCATTGCTCCAGTCCTGGCCCCGGAGGCTCAGGCCAAGCCAGTGAGGGTGGGGCGACACCCCCAACCGCAGGTCCCCTGGCAGAGCCAAGCCCTCCACTTCCTCTAGGTAGCCTGCCAGGATCAGAGCCTCTCCAGTGATTCTGGGCCCCCGTGGGCCCTGGGCTCTCTGGGGGAGGCCCCTAAGGCTGTCCCTGTGCCCCCACCGCCGGGCTGGGCGGCCGGGGAACACCCCACGCCCTGCCCACAGGGACCTGCTTTGATTCACAGCCACAAGCAAATGGAGTGAGGATCCCCTGGCGCCCCGGCTCCCCGCCCCCACCCTAGGGGCTGCTCTTCCCGCAAAATCAATCATCCTGCCACTGTGCTTGCGGGAAGTGGGGGTGGGCTGGAGGGCTCGGGGCGCGCGCTCCCCCGCGGGGTGGCGGCTGGGGTGGGGGTGACCAAGTTCATGGGCACTAGCGGACACTTGCAGAAGCGCTCCCCAAGGAGCCAAGCTGGGACCCCTTCCCAGACGGCAGCGTGGTAGGAGTCACCGGGGGACCAAGGGTGTGGCAGACGCAAGGCCAGGGGACACCGGCCCCAGGAGAGAGGGGTGGAGGCGACCGGCTGAAGCTGTGTTAAGCGTCTCCTAGGCCACAGTGTGGACTCGATTCATTCACTCATTCATTCATTCCTCAGGAACTGCCCCTGTCCTGCCAGACCCAGGACGGGACTGGAGCCTGCTGGGTCCTCTGTCAGCCAGGGTACAAGGACTCGCGGGGGGTTGGGGTGGGCCGGGGTGATGAGGAAGACCCCCAAAGATGCCTCCCCATCCCCTGGGATGGCGACGTCCTGTCTTCTTCCGTTCCCTGATGCCGCCCCCGGGGGCTGGGGAGCAGGTGAGGAGCCGGCACCCCCACCTTCGCTCGCTGTTCATGAAGACGATCCGTCGAGGTGTCTCCTGGGCACAGGGCTCGAGCAGGTGAAAAGTGCCCTGTGAGAGTGGGCGAGGGAGCAGCCCGCACCATCTTCACCCCCGCTTTCCACACTAGGAAGCCGAGGTGCACCTGTTCGGATGACACACGAACAGCCACAGGCTCGGGCGGAGAGGGGCTCAGTGTGAGGAGCTGGGGTGGGGTGGGGGTGGGGTGGGGGAGGACTATCTCCCAGCTGCTGTGTTTGCACGAGAGGAGCACTGCACAAGGAGTCCTGCAGCCTGGTGGAGCCCCGGCTCCGGCTCCGGTACGGGTTCGCTGAGCCAAGCTGTCTCCTCCCTGGGCCTCTACTTCCCCCTCTAAAAAACGGGGTGAATCATCCCCGCCCTGCCCAGCGGGAGAGTCTCAGGAAGCAAACCAGTGTGACTGGACGAGGAAGACCTCAGCCCACATCTGCCTCCCAGGAGCAGCGCTGTGCCGAGGGGGCGGCAACCCAGCTGGACCCTGGCTCCCAGAGCCTGGCGCCTGGCCTCCTGTCCCAGCCGTGAACTGATGGGGCCTGGAGAACAGACCGGGGAGCCCCACACCGCCTCAGTACGGGGAAGGGAGGGAGGGGGGCCCTGGTTGCAGAGGGGCCCTTGGTGCAGGGGGCGGCAGGCCCAGGTTGCCAATGAGAATATTAGCTGGTGTGAACTAATTTGATGGTGTAGATAAGGGCCCGGCTGCCTGGGGCCCTGAGCCCCTCCTAGCCCCCTCCACCCCCGCCTGATAACATCGAGGCTGAGCCATCCCCACTCTGGCTCCCCACTCCTGGGTGATGAAACCCCACCTCGGTTGGGCTGGCTAGCACCGCAGTTACCAAATCACTGTAATTGAGATTAATTTGGGGGCTGATTGGGTCAGCCCTCGCAGGCACCCATTAATTAGTGGGGGAGGCTCAAAGCCTCCCAGCTGGGCCCTGCACCAAGCAGGGGCTGGGGACCCTGGGTAAGAGGTGCTGAGCGATGCCCAAGGTGGGCATGGCCCAAAGGAGGGGACAAGCTGGACGGAGGCCCCCAAGCCCCCTGCATGCTTGCTTCCTTGTGCAGGATGGGAAGGGGCCCCCACTCTGACTCGGGCCCAAAAGGCAGCTGTGGGTCTCCAAGGGTTAAAGGGCTCATTATGGGATGGGGAGAGGCGGAGGGGCGCGCTCACTTGCAGGCTCCTTGGACATCAAACAGCTCTTGCAAAACTTCCAGATGAGTTAAGTGCAAATGAATTTGAAACAAACAATGAAGTTCCCTTCAGAGACACCTGGGCAGAAAAATGAAGGGGAAAACGCCCCAGGGCCAGTGCTTGGCTAGAGATTTTTTTTTTTCCCTAAACCCAAAACACCCAGGGAAAAACAAACCCACCCGTCTACACCAAGTGCCAGAGGCAGGCAGGCGTGCCCGGCTGGCAGGGAGCTGGGCCCGCACGTGAGGCCCAGGCCCAGGCCCAGGAGCAGAGAACAGCATACAGGGTCCAAGCTGCAGGTGCCCGGGACGTGGGAGGGGGAGGGCGATGGGCGTGGGCTCATGTGTGTGGGCGGCTGGGAAGAGGCCAACTGGGCACAGCCCAGGCCTCACCCTCCGGGGTCCTTGGCACCGCCCGGTCACATGTGTACCTCCAGCCCCCTGGGGCGGGCCCTCCTGATGGCCAGGCAGGTGACATGTCAGACGGGGACCTGCCTGCCCCGCCTGCTCACCCGACTTGCCCCTGGGGAACTGCCTGGATGCTTTATTTTTGCCTGTGAATCTCGCAGTGGGACAAGGGCAAGTTGAGTCACCAGCACCAGCCCACGCTTCCTCCCACTCTGGAGCCTTCCCCTCACTCCAGGGCCCCAAGGACCGGGCAGGCGGCTGGGGCCCAGCCCAGGTGACTCTAAGGAGCCCTGGACCCACCTGCCTGGCAGGTGTCCCCACTTCTGAGCAGCGCCTGCCCTGGGAGCCGGGGGCACGTGACCTCTGGGGCCCTAATGGAGGAGCCGCCTCCCTGCACATTTGCAATTCATGGCTCCAGCGAGATTGCATTAGGGCCCCGCTGTCACTCGTGATGAATGTCGCTTGTTTTCCAGAAAAAAACAGGCCCTGGATGTGCACTGACAAGGCTGCAGGAGGCACCCGGCCCCTTCACCCCCCCCCCCCCACGGCCTGAGGACCAGGCCATGGCCAGTGTCCCCAGCAGCCTGACAGTGGCCTGGGAGCTCGGCCCCTCTCGGCGGCGCTCAGGGCTCCCACGTGGAAAGAGTCCTGCCGTCCTCCAACACTCGCCAAGGCTCTCCCAGTCCTCGCCCCTGAAATCCTTCCCCAGCAGCCCCACTAGACAGATGAGCAAACGGAGGCTTGTGGGCAGAGCGAAGGCCGATGGCACTGTGTGGCCTGCAGGAGAATCTGAGCGGCCCAGGTGCCCAGGTGCAGAGAGGTCCCTGAGAGAGGGGGTCTGGGAGGCTGAGGAAGGTGGGAGGAGCTGTCTGTAGCTGCCCCCCACCCCGCCCATCTCTGCCCCCACCTCACTCAGGCTCTGCCCTCTCCTCCCTGGCCAGAGCAGGGGTCCAAGAGCTGGCTTGGTGGTGGCAGAGGTAGTGGTTCTTCCCCATTCCACCCGGCCTGGGCCCACGAGCAGGGGTCCCAGAGCTGGCTTGGTGGCGGCAGAGGGAGTGGTTCTTCCCCATTCCACCCGGCCTGGGCCCACAGCCGTCTCAGCGGGGTAGGTAACCAGGGGTACAGAAGTTAGCTGGGGGTCTCGGCTGGGACTCCCTTCCTCGTGTCCCCACTCCTCAGCTTCTCAGAGGGCCAGCGTTCCCCAGGCCTTCGGGGACAGAGACAACTGCCTAGGCCTCCCTGGTGCCCTGCTCTGGCTCAGTAGCTCACGGTGGCTCCCACTTTCCCAAAATTTACCAAATTTTATTCTGTTTCATCCCCGCTCCCGCCCTTACCAACTGGGAGCCACAGCCTGGCAGAGCCTCAGACAGAGACAAATAATTCCATGCCCAAGTGTCTTGGGAGGTCCCTTCACCAGGAATAAACAAGAGCTCACCTCGGGGCAGACAAAGCCGGTGACTAGGCAGTGCCCTTCCCCTTGGCACAGATGGGAAACAGGCCGCGGGCCGTGCCCTCGGCTGTGTCCGTGCCCAGAACAGCGCCTGGCACGGAGCAGGTATCTGCTGAATGAGCGGGAGTATGTGAATGAGTGAATGGATGAATAAGTGATGAGCTAGCAGCCCCTGCAGGAGGCCGTGGAGGCTGTGGGGGCGTGGGAGGCGGCTGCGGGCTCCTGCCACGCCCCCTGCTGACCTCGGGGCCGCCCGTGTGTCTGGGGCTGGGAACGGCTGGGACAGTTGGATGGGGGTCTCTGTGTAGAACCTCTCATAGGGGAGAGCCCACGAGCCCCCGCCCCACAGCCCCAAACCCACCAGAGGAGCGGGACGATACCTGAGTGTGGCCCCTAGGTTGGTGCGAAGGGGGCATCCTGTTATCTCCATGACGACGGCCTGAGGCAGCTGCTGTGTCCTCCTTCCCAGACAGAAGCGAAACAGGAGCCTGGAGCCCACCATGGCCTGGCCTCGTCCCCGCCGATGGCTGCTCCTGCCACCCCACCTTTCTGGCCTTGCCAGGCAGCCTGAGCGCCACCCGCCTTGGAGTCCTCTCCTCCCAGTCCTATTCCTGTATCCGTGTGCGATGGGGGAGCCCCGCCCAGAAGGCCAGGTGTCCACTCTCGCCAGCTGCCCGCCCATCTGTTCCAGGGTGGCCCCAGGGGCGCTGTCTGTCCTGCACTGGGGCTTCCTTGGCAGCAAGCCAGATCCCCGGTTCCGCATCCAATTGAACGAGCGAGGCCCCAGTCCCGGTCCCCAGCGTCCAGGGCCCAGACAGGTTTCCAGGACGCAAATGGGCTTCGTCCCTGGCGCTCGCCTAAACGGGCAGATGTTGGTCCTGGCTCTCCGAGAAAGGAGCAGCTGAGCCACGCTCGAGAGCATGTGGGGCCCTAGGCTCGGGGCCCGCCTCGTCCCCACCCTCAACGGCACCTCCCAAGCGGAGCCTGGGGCTGGACCAGAAGAAGCCTGGCTCTGGACCGAGCTGGGTTCAAATTACTGTGTGGCCCTGGACCAAGTGCTCCCCCACTCTGGGCATCAGTTTTCCTGTCTATAAAATGGGCACGACCAGGCCCTAGGAGGCTCTGATGAGCTGGGGGTAAAGCACCAGGCATCAGGAGGTGCTTCATAAGCCGGCCAGGTGACACAACCCGTTGTGTGCACGGGGCATGCCGTTTGGTGCTCCCAGCCTGCGGGCACCCGCCCTCCGAGTCCCCGGGCTCCCATCCGCTCCTGTCACCGAGCCATGCCCCTGTGCCACAGCTCCTGCCATCTGTCGGCACCAGTTGCCACCCGCCACCACCAGGTGCCCCAGGGGCCCTGTCACGGCCCACCCTGCCAACGGTGGCTCCAGCCAGCTGGCCTGCAGGCCGGACACGGGGTCTCCAGCAACCCCCCAGGTCCCCAGAGCACCCCCCTGTTCTCCCCCCAGGGCTGCCCGCACCCCCCAGGGGCTCCTCAGGCAGGGCCGGGGCCCTGGGACTGGGCTGGAAGCCGCCGGGGCTCCCGGAACGCTCCCCCGCCCGCCCTGCCCGGGCCCACATCCTGCCGCAGCCCTGTGTCTATTTCATCAGGCCCAGGATGGCTTTTTAAATAAATCTAAAAAACTCCACTTCCTCCTTGGCAAGTTCATTTTAAGTCATTTTATCTCTTTCCCCCCTATATTTTTCCCAAATAATGTGATTAAGTGACTCAGCGCCGGCTGCCTCTGGCAGGCCTGGCCTCTAATTCAGTTTCAGGACGGCCACCTTTAACCCCACTCCACTCTGGCTAAGAGAACACTTAAGCGAATATTCCGCCGCTTCCTACCGAGAGAGGCTGGGGGGGCGGGGGGGCGGGGGAGCGAAACAAACTTTCACATAAAATTATGGTATATGGATAATTGAGAAGTTTAAAAACATGAATCTAATTGTACAGTCCCCCGGGAAAGCCATATTGAGCCACCCTATAAGAGGCCTGGAATCTCCCGATGATGATTTATTGCTAAATCCTCGTATTTTTCAATACATTATAGTTTTTAAATTGTGTTTAAATTGAGTGTAGAGGAGCAGAGGCCATTAGGAGATGCAGAAATGATGATTATATTTAAATATTCATGCACGCAGTACCTTATTATTGAATCTGAACACTAACAAAATCAATATTAAGTGCGGTTTGACATGAATTTATTTATGAATTTCGACTTTCTAAGTACTGTATTTTTTCACTCAAAAATTGTGAGTATAATGTAGTAATGATATCAAAACACGGTGTCAGGGAGCATTAGCTGGGAGGTTATAAACCCCGGGATTAGGGGCCCAGATTGCCCTCAAAAGTGCTGGGTATACAAAACCCAATTCTTTTTTTTTTTTTTTTCCTCTCCCTGCTTCTGAACCGTGCAAATCCACATCCACTCGGAGAGGGAGGGAGGGAGGGAGGGTGGGGCGGGAGCCGGGCTCAGCGGCAGCGCAGCGGCACTGCACTCAGCAGCCCTGCGAGGCTGGGGTGCAGGGGATCGGGGTCCCCGGCCAGATCCCCCGCTGTGCACCAAGCCCCAGAAGCAGCCCCTCCCGTGGGGATGGGGGGAGCACTGTGGGGTGGGGGAGGCTAAGGGCACATTGATTTCCCCCACTTTGGATTCTGAGCGCCCAGTGAAAGCTGGGGAGGCAGACGGGCCCCAGGAAACCTACGGAGCCAAGGAGCTGCACCGAGAGCCCTGGTCCCCAGACCCTGGGGTCTGCCATCAGACAGGCCCTGGGGTCATCTCGGACAGAAAGCTGAGGTCACCTCTTCCTGCTCCGGCCCTGGCGCGGGCCCCTCACTGCCCCCTGCCCAGGAGGCTGCCTGCAGACAGAGAGGTGCCCCCCACCCCTGGCCCCAAGATTCGGGGTCTGTGGGCTGTTGAGGCAGCCGCCCATGGTGGCTTCCACTTGCAAGGAGCCTACTAGCTGGGCCCCGTCCGTAGCCCCCGGGCCCCTTGGAGCCCCACAGAGACAGATGCCCACAGAGACGCACAGAGCCAACAGGCCAGCCTACACCCCCTTTGCCATGTGGGAGGTAACTCACCGATGAGGCCACCCCCCATAGGGACGACCCAGCACGATTCATGTCCCTGACTCGGGTGGACGAGGCTGAGGCCACCCTGCCCTGCACTACAACCTCCCCCTGCCCGGCAATGGCCCCCATGTGCTCAGATGGGCTCATGACCCCGTCCTTAAACCCACAAGCACCCCACCTTCCTGCAGTCATACACCCACAAACACCCACAAGAGCATGGTTCCATACAGTCCCACATACTCAACACAGACACCCCAACATCCAATACCTGACCTACATAGCAACCCCAACTCACACACCCACACACCCAGTCTCCACATGGAACCCCAGCATCTGTGTCAATACCCCATGGGGCCACCCCCTGCAGTGCCAGCATCCCATGTGGGCACCGGTACTAGTCCCAGCTGTCTGCTATGGCCTGGGAAAGTAGTAGAAGATGGCCCAATGCCTTGGGCCCCTGCACCCACGTGGGAGACCCAGAAGAAGATCCTGGCTTCAGATTGGCGCAGCTCGGGCCATTGCAGCCATTAGGAGAGTGAACCAGCAGATAGAAGCCCTCTCTCTCTCTCTCTCTCTCTTTCTCTCTCTTTCTCTCTCTCTCTGCCTCTGCCTCTCTGTACCTCTGCCTTTCAAATAAATAAAAATAAATCCTTAAAAAAAACACCCCAACTTATCCACAGATCCGCCCCAATACACACAGACCCATCCAAAATACACGTGGACACCCTGACATACATGCAGATACCCCAGTTTGCACACAGACACCCCGACATGAACAGGGACACCCAGTATACACGTAGACATCCCGACATAAGGGCAGACACATCCAACACACATGTGGACACCTGACCTACGTGCAGACACCCCAGCACAGGTGCACCCCCTGCTCCCAACACCCAAGTCCTCAGCCCATCCCCCCCACTGTGGCAGGTGCAGCTCCCTGACAGCAGGTGGACACAGATGCTCTGCGGGGTCAGGGTCAAACAGTGCTCAGAGGTCCGCTTCGGAATATTCATCAGCCTTTGGGGGGGAAGAAAGCAACAGCCCGCACAGGAGAAGAACCCAACCCCGACCCTCCACTCTTTTCCAGTAAATCGATGTATTTTGCTATAATTTTATTAGGAATATAAAAGGAGCCTTTTCAAAAGTGCTTAGGACGCAAAAAAAAGAGGCGGGCGATGGAAACATTAGTCTGTCTGTATTAGCAATCCCATAGTCACATTTTATTGTTACTGTCAGGATGCAAAAGCTGTGCTTAAAACAAAATAATACATAATGTATTACTGAGGCATAAACATCAGCGGGCCGCGAGCGGCCGGCGTTTTTATTTTAAAAAGAAGATGCAAAAAAAAAAAAAAAGAGAGAGAGAGAGAGAGAGATGGAGGGACGGAGGGTGGGGGAGGGGTGTGGGCAGCCCCTGGGCATCCGACCAGCAAGCTAGGAGCCCAGGCCCCAGAGGACTGGGAGCTCAGAGCCCAGCCCTTCACAGTTGCAGACGAAACTTGTGGCCACAAGTGGCCCCAGGCCCTGGGTCCGCCTACCTTTCAGGGTTTATGGAGTTCGGGCGCTGTGTGTGCTCCCCAGGGAAGAAGGCTGGGCAGCGGCTCTCCTCCCTGCCTTGTAGACAAACACACTGAGGCTCAGAAAGACACAGTGACCGACTCCAGGTAACAGCCGGGACCACAGTCCGGGACAGGCGACCACAGTCAAACTCAGCGCCTTTTTCTGCTGTGCTGAGCTGCCCAGGTGTGGACAGCGTCCAGGCAGGGGCCCCTGGGCATGTGGGTCCCCAGGGTGGTGTCTCTGCTCCACCCTGGGCCCCTGGGATCCGATCTCCAATTAACAATGCCATCCCCAGAAACACAGCCCTTACTGCCTTGTGCCCGCATTCCCCTGGCACGATCCTCCCCACCCAGGAGATGTCTGTGCCCCAGCAGGGCCCTGCTCGGTCTGGCCTGGCCCTGGGCTGCCTCCTCTCCCATCCTCCGCTCTTGCCCACTCAGCGCAGGCCTACAGAGCTTCCTTCCAGTCCTCAGGCCCACCACGCTGGCTCCTCCCTTAGGGCCAGCATACATCGCCTCCTCCAAGAAGTCCCTCTGAATTAACCCAAACAAGACCCTCCACCTTTTGTCTCACTGCTCTGTTTTTTTAATTTACCTGTTTATCACCTGTTTTCCTTGAACTAGAGCATAAGTCGCAAGACAGCACGGACCTTGTTGCTTTTGTTCACTGCAAGCCAACCCAGCCCCTGACTCATACACGACCTACATGTTCCATGGGTGAATGGATGGATGGATGGGAGGATGGACAGATGGATGGGAGGATGGATGGGAGGATGGACAGATGGATGGATAGATGGACGGACGGATGGATGGATGGATGGGAGGGTGGACAGATGGATGGATGGGAGGATGGACAGATGGATGGATAGATGGACGGACGGATGGATGGATGGATGGACAGATGGATGGATGGAATGGATGGATGAGTGGATGGACAGCACTAATACTTGGCTGTCATTGAAGGCAGCGGCTGGAAAATGTCCAAGCACCAGGTACCTCTGGCCCTGTGGCCTACCCTGTTCCCTGGCCGAAGCCCCCGGGCAGACCCTTCTTCCCACGTCTGGGGGCTCTCTCGCTCACCAGAGTCAGGGCCCGCAGCCTGAGCCTGCACACTGGAAGACGGGACCTCCCGCTTTCAGCACCATCTGGGCCCAGCACGTCCCGTAGCATCTGGGATGACTCCTCCCCCACGCTGTGCCGTGTCCCAGGCTTCCCCAGCTGCTCTCCAGCACGCGAGAGTCCCCACTCCCTGCTCCTTCTCCCTATCCCGCTCTCCTCCCCCCGCCCCGGCCCATCAGGCAGCTGGGGCATCTGGGCAGAGCAGGGACTCTCCTGCTCCCTCTCTGCTCTCAGGCCCTAGCTACCCCCTCCCCCCCACCCCCCATCCAGCCTCCCTCTGCAGGCTCCTCCAACGGCCCCCACAACCCTCAGAAGCGAGCTTGCAGGAAGCAGCTGCTGAGGCCAGAACCGGGCGGATCCAGGTTTGAGTCCTGGCTCTGATTCCTAGCAGCCAAGTGACGGGAAGCTCTGCTTCAGCTTCGCTGTGCCTCGGTTTTCTCATCTGTGAAGTGGAGCCAAGAATGGCGTCTACCTCGCCCGCCTTTGTAGGGTCTGCAAGGGGAACGGAAGGGAACACATGGAAACTCTCTAGGGCAGCTCTCTGCGGGGCTGGATGTGTAAGGGGGCAGGAACACCAGCCAGAGCCAGAGGAAGCCGCAGCTGGGCCCTCGGCCCCTCCCGAGCCCTCCTGGGGTGGCTTCCCCATTGTCTCAGGGCGCTTGGCGCCACCTAGTGGTGGGTGAGGTACCGGAGGACCTGGTCCGGACAGAGCCCTGCGGCAGGATGGAAACCAGAGGTGAGACTCGGCCAGAAGCAGGTGCCCACCTGCGTCTCTGGACACTGCCCAAGAGGTCACCCCCACGCATACACAACCTGGAGGCCATCCTAGGAGAGTACAGCAGGGAGAAACCACTCCATGACACCCAGCTCGGGAGAGCCCCCAGCCAGTCCCGCCAACCATAGCCCGAACCTGGCATCCTGCCCGGAGAGGGAGTCCAGAAGTAAGGCTGGAGTGGCCCCAGCCTTCTGCCCATTACACACGGGCCCTGGGGACCTGGACAGCAGGAGGCTGATGAGTCAGCTCCTGGGTCACCAGTCCTTCCCTCGGGGCATATCTGTTGAGACCTACTATGTGCTGAGACACTGGGGATACAAGAGGAATAAGGGGCGATGCCCACCTCGCAGAATTTGCATGGGGGGGACGGGGCAGGTGGCGGGTGGAGAGGAGAGAAGAGGGGGAGAAAAGCAAATAAATGAAATTCACATCATGCTTAAAGGGGAACAGATGGCCCAAGTGCCAAAGGACACAAAGCGGGGGGGGGGGGTTGTCATGGAAACGGGGTGGCAGTGTAGCCTGGTGGTTAAGGCATCAGGCTCTGAGCTGCCAGGCTGCCCGACTCTATCTGGCTGTGTGACTCTGGGTGAGCTACTGGAACTCTCTGGGCCTCTGTTTGCTGTTCCTGAAACAGGGAAGAAGAGCTACTGTCTGGTGGGCTTCTGCCCAGGATGGGATGATAACTCAGGTTCAGGGCGGCCCCTGGAGATGTGGTGGCTTTCACTGTAGCCTCTGCACCAGGAGCCTTGCGTGCCGGGGCAGTGCAGGGGCTGCTTCTCAGGACCCTGGCCCACCTCCGCCCACACACACAGCAGAGGGATATCAGGGCGTGGCGATGCGCCCAGTGGTCTCAGAGCCAGAGCACGGGCTGGCCATGTGTGCAGGGTCTGCGCATGCAAGGCCACATGTGTCCAAGGACGCCTGGCCCTGGAGGCCACGCGTGCATCAGTACACGTAACAAGCGTGCGCCCGTGAGCCTGTGAGCATGTGAGTCCCATGCCGGGGTGGGGGTGGGGGCTGGATTGTCAGGAGCAGGGCTGTGCACCTGCGGCTGGGCAGGGCCCCGGTAGGGGCCACGATGACCCCCAATTGCACAGGGACGGCACTGAGGGGAAGCATCCACTCACTGACCCACGCCCATCCCCAGCCTGTCAGAGCAGAGAGGGAGGGGAGCGTCCAGTGCCCTCCCCAGAGCCCCCCTCCAGCTTTGATGGTTCAGCCCCTGTAGGGGCTGGGGAGTCTGCTCTGGCCCAGGGGGTGGGAAGCAGAGTGCAGAGAGGCTGCACCCCTCTCTTCTGCTGTCAAAATCAAGGGCAATGGGGCTGACACGTGGCGTAGTAGATTAAAGCCACGGCCTGCAGAGCAGGCATCCCACTTGGGCGTCAGTTCAAGTCCCAGATGCTCCACTTCCAGTCCAGCTCTCTGCTATGGCCTGGGAAAGCAGTAGGAGATGGCCCAAGGCCTTGGGCCCCTGCACCCACATGGGAGACCCGGAAGAAACTCCTGGCTCCTGGCTTCGGACGGGCCCAGCCCTGGCCGTTTCGGCCAATTGGGGAGTGAATCACAGATGGAAGACCTCGCTCTGTATCGCTCCTTCTCTCTCTGTTCAAACACAATAGATATTTTTTGAAAATCAAGGGCCGTGCTGAGATCTACTCTTTGTGCACCGTATCAGCAGTCACAGTCCTGGGCCCTGCCCTGCACGGAGGCCCCAGGAAGGGGAGGCCAGAAGACCCCTGGGTTCTCCTGTCCAGTGTCACCTGCTCCTGGCTGTGCAGCCCTGGGCAAGCCATGCAACCTCTCTAAGCCTCGGGCCCTTCCCCGTAAAACAGCGGTAAAGACTCTCTGTCCTGTGTAAGGCTGACGGGAGCTGACAGCACCAGACCCCGACGCTTGGCCCTGGCCCCAGCAAGCCCTCACTCCCGCTGGCTTCCACGGCGGCGCACGTGGCCCCCTTTGCATGCACCAGCGGTCTTCACGCCCTCCCAGCAGTTCTGTACGGAGCTGCCTTCCTGCTGGGCCCGTTCTGCAAATGAGGAGAAGGCTTGGGGCGTGAACGGAGCTGCCTGGGTCACACGGCCGCAAGGAGGACAGCACTTGCTCAGGGCAGCAGCCTCCAGTCCGTGCTGGCTCCTCTGCAGCCCAACCCGCCCTGGGGGGGCTCCTGCTCCCAGCGACCCCCCCCCCATCCTGCCCCAGGTCAATCTCCAGGGCTGGATTTTGCTGAGTGTCCTCTCCCGCCCTCCCCCCGCCCCCCGCTCACGTGGCCAGACTGGGAGGCAGCTGTCCCTGCTCTGGGAGGGTCCGTGAGAAAATGAGTACCCGGCTCTCCTCGCTCAACACCCATTTCATGGGGAAACTGAGACCTGGAGACCCAGGAGCCTTCGAGTCCAGAGCAGGCGAGGGTGTGATGAGAGCTTGGGGGTGCAGGCAGGGGGGTGGGGTCCGCGCAGGCAGGGAGATACCCCAGGTGCCGGGGAACAGCAGTTCGGACACTTCCGGTGCGCTCGTGGCCTGACCCCTGCAGCTCAGTGCAAGGAGGGGGAAGGGGACACCCAGAGCAGTCGAACTCAGGGGAAGCAGAGGAGAACCAAAAATCTGGCCACGGGTGGGCATGGGGGGCTTCCTGGAGGAGGAGGCCTTTCCCTCCTGGTTCCCAGCCAGTTTGGGCTAAGTCCTAAAAGATCAACCGGACCTTCCCAGAAGACTAGAGAAGGAAGGCCGTCCGAGGCTGACCAACAGCATGGCCAAAGGCAGGGAATGTGGGAGAACACCACAGCATGCTGGGAGTGCCAACGCCCTCCGTGGAGGGAAGACAGGGGAAGACCAAGTGAGATTGCTCCAGGGACCACGGCTGCATGACACAGAGCGCCTAAGGCCTTGTGGCGGCTCCAGGCTTTGCCCAGGGCACGGTGGGAACAGCTTGTCCCTGATCCCTTGCCCCCAAGCACCTGCTGGGAAGACTGGAGCCTGGGATAACAATAGCCAGGCGCTGGAGCCCTTGGAACCCCCCTTCTATCTCGCGTCTGCCCATTGGCTGGGACCCCGCCCTGCCCTTCCGCGCTGTCTCCATGCGGCTTAGCACTGTGGCCCCAAAGGCAAGCATCCCAAGAGCATAGGCAGAGGTGCGTGGGGTCCCACGACGGAGCCTCGGAAGTCACAGTGTGTCGCTGTTGCTAAGCTCCATGGGTCGAAGCACTCACAAGGGTCTGCCCAGATCTGCTGGGAGGGAACGTCGGGTCCCTGCCTCTGGCTGCCTGTCCTCTGGTCCTGGACATCCCCCCCCCCCCCCCCCCGCCAGGCACAGGCGGGAGGGGCGCCAGCTGCCAGCCTCCCCTGTTCGTGCTGTCACAGCCCTGTCTCTGCAGCAGGCCTGGGCTGGCTCCCAGCAGGTGGAAGCCCACTCAGGCGTCTCCTCCCTGGGATCAGTGTGCAGGAAGGGAGAGGAAAAAGGAGGCCCGTGCCCTAGAAGCTTCCGGGCTGAGCCCCGCGGCTCCCTCTCCCCACAGGGCCCTGCATCTCAGGCCCAGGGGACCGGGCCTGGCAGTCAGCAGAGCCCTCTCCCCTCTCTGCAGCCCTGGGACTCGCCTCGTGCTGGCCCCGCGGCAGCTGTGGGCACCCAGAGCCCGGCAGACTGAGCAGACCAGGAGTGAGGGCCTGGGCTTCCCGGGGGGAGCATTGGGCGCTAAAGAGGCTGCGTGGAGGGTGGCACAGCAGGTTAAGCCGCCACCCACGATACTGACACCCTCTTTGAGTGTTGGTTCACGTCCCTGCTGCTCCACTTCTGATCCAGCTCCCTCCTAACGTGCTTGACAAAGCAGTGGAAGGTGGGCCAAGTGCTTGGGCCCCTGCACCCACAGGTGGAAATCCAGGCTACCAGCTTTGGCCTGGCTCGGCCCTGGCTGTTGTAAGCATTTGGGGGTGAACCAGCAGATGGAAACTCTCTCTCTCTCTCTCTCTCTCTCTCTTTCTCTTGCTTGCTCTAGCTCTCTCTCGCCCCATCCCCCTTTCAAACAAATTTTTTTTAAAAATGTTTTCTGGGGCTAGCATTGTGGCACAAAGTGTTAAAGCTGGCACCCACCTCAGAGCGTGAGTTCAAGTCCCAGCTGCTCTGCTTCCCACCCAGCTCCCTGCTGGGAGCACCTGGGAAAGCAGTGGAAGTGACCCAAGTGCCTGGGCCCCTGCATCCACATGAGAGACCCGGATGGACTTCTGGCCTCGAATAGTCAGGTTGTTGTGGCTATTTGAGAAGTTAACCAGCTGATGGATGACACCTCTCTCTCTCTCTCTCTCTCTCATTTTGCCTTTCAAATAAGTGAAATAAATCTTTAAGAAATTATATCCTTACTTCCAGTGCATGGTATTTTTTGAATGGATGAGGGGGCTCTATTTTTCCCTGGATTCCTAACGCCCATCAAAATGCCTGACACCCAGTAGGTATTCAGGATTTGCTGAAATGACAGCGAAAACCCCCTGGGGCCTGTCCGGGCCAAAGGGGACATCCATGCTGGGCTGTCACTTAGATGGACCCACGGAGCCCTGGCCTTGGTGGCCCATCCCTTCCCTCTCCATGTCCCAGAGCGGGTGGAGCAATGGGCGGGGTCATCACTGCCAACCAGCCTGGAAACCGGTCCCCACCAGCGTCCCCAAGGGAAGGCCCCCAGCCGCCCTCCGTCCACAGGACCCTGCTTCCTGATCGGCCGCGCCCCGGGGAGCTGCGAGGCGAGCCCAGGGAGACCAGATTCCTCCTGGCAGCTTAGAGTTTCGGCTCCTGGCGAGGGCACATGTAATATTTAAATGACTTCCCCTCGGCACGCCCGCAGCCTGCCTCGGCTTCCCAGGTGAATTGGTAGGTGCTGAAATGGTCTAATTTCCCACACAAGCCACGTCAAATATAATTTGGGTGCAAAGTTGGTAATTATACGTACCATCAGTCTGATGTTAAAAACACTGAAAAATTCAGCAAGAAGAGACGGCCGGAGAGACACAAGTCTGAGGCCCAGCCAGGAGGAGGCAGGCCCGGGCCCCGCCAGAGCCAAGTCTCTAATTAATAATAGCATGTTTTCAGGGACTCAAAGGACGCGGGTCCCCAACTGTCTGAAAGGCCTTTGTCTACCAATTACCGGCACGGAGGTGGGGGTGGGAGCCTGCCGGGGAGGAAGTGGGCGGGGGCACCGGAGCCTGGCAGAGAAGTTGCCCGGATCTGAGCTGGGGCTGCAGCTCACCTGCTGTGGGTGATCCCGCTCTGCTCCCCACTCAGCAGAGGGGACCCCTGGAGGGGGGCTTGCCCTCTGGGTGAACTGTGGGGTGGGGCCAGCTTTTTTTCCAGGCAGTTCTGGAAGATTCAGAGGGTTGGAAACGGTGCTCACGCCTTCCTTGCCTAAGGTGGGGCTGGGCTTTTGGCTTCTCTTTCCAAGAAGTTTAATAAGCTCGAAGGCCGGGGACCCCATCTTGCTCGGTGGCCCCTGCGTCTCTGGCCTCTGCGATCTAGTAGGTGCTCAGTAAACAATCTGTGGGATGAGGGCATTGTGTACAGCGACCTGTGATTCCTCCTCACTCTGGGCCCCACACTGCCCCAAGGGAACACACGGAGCCGTGCAGGAGGTCAGGGGGCTGGGATCACAAGAACTACGGCCTTGGGACTGTTAGCAAAACTCTGCCTCAGTCTTCTCATCCATAAATGGGCGTAAGAATCGGTCTGCCTCCTAGGATCGCGGTGAGCTCTGAGTGAGAGACTCCAGGTAAAGCCCATGGGTGCTCGGGTGGGACTTCCGGAGGTGGTGTTTGGAGAGACGGAGAGAAGGGGCAGCCTCCAGACAGGAAGCCGGAGTGAAGAACCGATTTCCAGAGGGCAGTCTCGGGCGCCGAGGGTGTGGTGCGAACCTTCCTCCTCGTCCCCTGAGGATCCTCCAGGGGCCAGCGCTAGGGCGCAGCGGCGGGTCAGGCTGCGGCTTCCAACACGGGTATCCCAGAGCGGAGCCCCGGTCCCAGCCGCTCCGCTTCCGATCCGGCTCCCCGCTAATGCGCCTGGGAAGCAGCAGAGGACGAGGACGGCCCCGGTGCTTGGGCCCTGAACCCATGTGGGAGACCCGGATGGAGCTCCTGCCTCCTGGCTCCTGGCTGGCCCTGCCCTGGCCATTGGGGCTATTTGGGGAGTGAACCAGTCCATGGAAGATCTCTCTCTCTCTTTCTCTCTCCCCCTCTCTCTCTGCATCTCTCCCTCTCTGTCACTCTGCCTTTCAAATGAAAAAAAAAAAATCTTTAAAAACAAAGAAGTTCTTCACTAAACCCCCTCTCCTGGCTCCCCGCGAGGGCACTGCGCCGATTCAGGCTTCGTGGCCTCCAGGCGGGCAAGGACAGGCGCAGGTCCAGTGACACCTGCCGGGTGGCCTTGCACAGACGGGGCGGGGCCTTCACACCCCAGGCCGGGGCGGGGGTGGGGGGACATCCAGGCCAACTGTGGGCGAGCTGGCGCCCTCCAATGTGAAGAGACCAGACTGGAGCAGGGTCAGTTCCCCACCCACCTGCCCAGCGAGGCCCCGCGTGGGGGTCCTCGGCTCTGCACACGGGTGTCTCCGGGGACTGCCAGGCTGGAGGTGGTCCAGGCGCTGCCTGCGCCTCGGGAGCTTTCCAAGTCCGGGGTTTGGCGTCCAACTCGCCCTGCTGACCCCTGCTGGGCATCTCCCACCGTAAGCTGCTTAGGGGCCACGGGGGATCTGAGTGGGCGGGAGCCTGGGATTCTGCATTTCTAGCAAGTTCCCTGTAAAGCCAGCACTGCTGGCCGGAGGACCAAGCTGGGAGTAGCGAGGTTCCCCGCTGGAGGTTCCTGGGAGCGCCTGCGGATCATCGGATCATCAGAATCACCCGCGGAACCGGAAAAACCACGGACAGAGAGTCCCGTGCAGGCGGGGCAGGTGGGGGGGTGGGGGGTGTCTGGTTTTCAGACACACATCTGAATCACTTGAAGATGCTTTGGAAAAAATACCCACGCCCGGGGCACCTCCCCCATCAGTCAAGCCAGAATCTCCAGGCCACACCTGGACACCTGCATTGTTTAAAAGCCCGCCCCCTCCCCTCGCCCCCTCCACCTCCTCCTCCGCATCCCCCCCCCCCCCCACCCCGCCAGGTGGGTCCAACGAGCAGTCGGGCCTGAGGCTGCAGGGACTCCCAGAAGGGCTCGGGAAAGGGGACTCACCATACGCCAGACCCGGATCTCGAGATTTTTCGCACCAAAATCAATTTCTCTTTGTAAATGTGTTTATTAATTTGACAGAGAGGGAAGAGAGTGCCTGTCCACTCACTGGCTCACTTGTCAAACGTCCTCAATGGCCGGGCTGGGCCCTGTGGAAGCCGGGAGCCAGGGGCTCGATCCTGGCCTCCCACAGGCAGGGCAGGAAGGCGGGGGCTCCAGCCATCACCTGCTGGTGTCCCAGTGCCCACAGCAGCAGGAAGGTGGAGTCAGGGACTGGGTGGGGCAGGGGGGTCCTCCAGGCTGGGACAACCCCCACCCCGAAGTTTCTCTTTTGCTTCCGTTTTTCCGTGAACTTTTTGAAGCACCCTCGTCCAGCTTCGAGCTGCGGCTCACGTAGTACTCGCTATAGCCAAATCCCAAAAACTGGGGCCTTGATAGCCTTCTTTAAGGGGTTCAGATTCTGTAGGTCAGGGCAGGGCCCAGGAACCAGCATTCTTAACGCTGTTGAGAGGGGGGGATACTGAGGCAGGTGGGCCTCGGGCCACACGTGGGGAAGAGCTCGTCCAGCATCCTCACCATCAACCCCGCAACACCTGCCTCTGCCCTGGGCCACTGGGCGTGTGGCGCCCACCCAAGGGAGATGAGGGAGCCAAGTCCAGACCTAGAGCGGCCAGCCCAGGCTGCAGCCTCCCACCACCATCTCCGGGGACGAGCAGAGCTCAGAGGCCAGCAGGGAAGCAGGAGACCAGGCTCCCGCGAAACAGAGCCGGGAAACCAGACAAGAGCGCTCCTGTCTAGCCAGTTCCTCCCCCGGCTCGCTGGGCCACCCACCCGGGCAAGTCCAGGCGACACCTCCTCTCCCTGCCTCCACTTCCTTATTTCTAAAGTAAAGGGAATAACCTCGCCCGACCCCCTCTTGTATATGGGATTGTGTTTGTGTGTGTTTTCCTTTTAGATGAAGTAGCAACTGCTCAAAGCAAGGGATTCAGACAGATGTGAGGCATGTTCGGCGCAAATTCTCTCCGAGCGATGCCGCTGATAAGGGCTTCTCGTGTGAGGTTCCAGACGTTTTGCCTGCGTGCACAGATATCTGCCACACTTCTTTAAAAATGGGGTCGTTTGCAGCGCGGCCCTTTGCTGTTTTCCACCTAGCGGTGACCATAGGCGTCCTGCAGACAGCTGCAGAGATCCACCTCGTTCCACTGGAAATAGGGGTCCACCTGGTTCCACCGGAAGTCTCTAGCAAGTCCCTCGGGTGCTTAGCCCACCATACACTGGGTCTGCTCCTCCTATCCATGGGCATTTAGGCTGGTTCCCCTTTTTAAAATTTTATATGTGTGTGTGTATTTGTTTTTTGAAAGGCAGAGTATCACAGAGAGAGAGAGAGAGAGAGATCTTCCATCTGCTGGTTCACTCCCCTCAAACGACCGTGGCTGGGCCAGGTCAGAGCCAGGAGCCAAGAATTCCATCTAGGTATTACAGGAACTCAAGTCCTTGGGCCATCACGCACCGCCTCCCAGGCTGGGCGGGAAACGGGACCCAGCTTCTCCGATAGGGATGCGTGAACACCCTTGTACGTGCACCTGTGAGTGCTTGTCTAGGGACATCCTGGAGATAGCGCCGGGCCTCACCCCTGCTTTCCATCTCATCTTATGAGAAACCGACAAGGTGGAGTCTATGAGACACGTGGACCTGTGATGACAGGGGACAAGCAGGTGACAAACAGGGCTGTCCCACAGCATGAAGGTTTCTATCAGAAACTGATCCACACCACCTCCCTCACTTCCGTTCTCACCCCCCGGCACCTTCATTAAACCGATCCGCCTCACATCACTGGGCCCCAACCCGTCCACCGCATCACTGCCTTGGCCATGGCCTCCGGCGCCTCCATCCCCAGTGTTCTCAAGTATACACCACAGATCCCACTCTGGGTAAAGTGGGAAGTTCCTAAAGGTACTGGGTAAACACCCAAATGAGGAGTAGAAAACCATAAAACCCTCAGAGGCCCGCTTTGGGGCACGGCAGGTTAGACGGCTGCTTGCGACGCCGGGATCCCATTCCAGAGCCCAGGTTCAAGACCTGTCTGCTCCACTCCCGATCCAGCTCCCTACTAATGCACCTGGGAAAGTGTGCATTAATTTTTGGGGGCCCTGCTACCCACGTGGGAGACCAGGATGGAGTTCCTGGCCTAGGCCAAGGTGTTGCTGCCATTTGGGGAGTGAACCAACAAATGGAAGGTGGATCTCTCTCTCTGTTTGTCTCTCTCCCTTTCAAATAAGTAAATTTTTTTTTTAGAAAAAGCTATAAAACTTCTACTAAAAACATGAGTGAAATTCCTTATGACCCTGGGTTAGCAAGGGTTTCTTAGGACTCAAAGCATAGACCACCAAAGAAAACATTAGATAAATTTGACTGTATCAAGATTGAAACCTTTTGCTCCTCAAAGACACTGAGAAAGAAGACAAGCCACAAAAGGGGAGAAAATACTTAGAAACCCACATGCAGCCAAGAGCTGGCCCCCCGATGTATAACGATGTCTCAGGGACTAGCGCTGTGTTGTAATGGGTAAAGCCGCTGCCTGCAGTGCTGGCATCCCATGTGGGCACCGGTTCAAGTCCTGTCTGCTCCACTTCCAATCCAGCTCTCTGCTATGGCCTGGGAAAGCAGTAAAAGATGGCCCAAGGCCTGGGGCCCCTGCACCCGCATGGGAAACCCAGAAGAAGCTCCAGGCTCCTGGCTTTGGATTGGTGCAGCTCCGGCTGTGGCAGCCATCTGAGGAGTGAACCAGCGGATGGAAGAACACTCTCTCTCTCTCTCTCTCTCTCTCTCTCTCTTTCTGCCTCTCTGTAGCTCTTCCTTTCAAATAAATAAATAAATAGTTTAAAAAAAGACATCTTGGAGCCTGTGCTGTAGCACAGCAGGTTAAGCTGCCATCTGCAGTGCCAGCATCCCGTGTGGGCGCCAGTTCAAGTCCCCGCTGCCCCACTTCTGATCCAGCTCCCTGCTAATGGCCTGGGAAAGCAGTGGAAGATGGCCCAAGTCCTGGAGCCCCTGCACCCATGTGGGAGACCCAGAAGAAGCTCCAGGCTCCTGGCTTTGTATCAGCCCAGCTCCAGCCATTGTAGCCATCTGGGGAGTGAACCAGCGGATGGAAGCTCACTCTCTCTCTCTATCTCTCTCTCTCCCGCTCAACCTGTAACTCTTACATTCAAATAAATAAATAATTTTTTAAGAAAGAAAGATGTCTCAAAACTCCAGAATAAGAAAAGAAACAGCCCAAGGAAAATGTGGGCCAAACATTTAAGCAGACACTTCACCAAAGCAGAGCTCTGGCTGGAAATAAGCACACAGAAAGATGCCCAACATCATCTGAAGTTAGGAAAATGAGCATGTCAACCCACAACGAGATACCACTACACACAACAAAGTTCTTCCAATAACAAAACGGCAAGCGCTGGGTGCAGCTGTTAAGACACCACTTGGGACACCTGTATCCCATGTTGGAGTGCCTGGGTGGAGTCCCAGCCCCGCTCCCAAGTCCAGCTTCCTGCTAGCATGACCCAAGGCAGCAGCAGAGGGTGGCTCCCGGGTCCCCACCAGGAGTTGGGGCTCCTAGCTTCAGCTTGGCTCCGGCTGTTGCGGGCATCTGGGGAGTGAGCCAGGGATGGGAGATCTCTGTATATATGCGTACCTCTAAATTTAAAAAAGGACAAAATGCTTGACAATACCAAACGCTGGCAAGAATGCAAAGCATGCAATACTGAAATACTGACTGGAAATCTTAGTATTGCTGGTGGGAATGCAAATGGGGCAGCTTCATGATTCTCTCTCATAAAGGTAAATACAACCTAACCTACAGTGAACGAGTCCTACTCCTGGGTACTTACAAAAGACAAATAGTTGCATGTGTATTTGTGGACTGTGCCATAACAAAGTACCTAAGAAGAGCTACATATGAAGGGAGGAGGTTGATTTGGGCCCGTGATTGTGGAGGTTCACAGTCTGAGGTTCACCAGGCCCCCTTGGTGTGGCCAACTGCTGGGGCAACAGGGTAGCAATGGCAGTGCATGTGCAGAGGGGGGGTCACAGGACAAGGGAAGAAGCAGGAGAGCGAGGCCTAACTTGACCTTGATAATCAACGTTCCCGTGGGAACAACCTTTCAAGGCCACGCACCCGTGACCTAAGAACCTCCCAGGAGGCCCAGCGTTTCCACCTCCTGGCCATCTGCCTGAGTTCAGGACCCGCGTCCTACTCAAGCCACAGCAACCAGTCCTTGCTGACTCCTTCGAGGAATTTTTTAAAAATGTTTATTTATTTATTTATTTGCAAGGCAGAGTTACAGAGCGGCAGAGGCAGAGAGAGAGGTCTTCCATCCGTGGGCTCACCTCCCAGATGGCCACAATAGCCAGAGCTGGACCTATCCAAAGCCAGAAGCCAGGAGCCAGGAGCTTCTTCTGGGTCTCCCATGCAAGTGCAAGGACCCAAGGACTTGGGCCATCTGCTGCTGCTTTCCCAGACCATAGCAGAGAGCTGGATCAGAAGTAGGACAGCCAGGTCTTGAACCGGTGCCCATAAGGGATGCTGGCACTGCAGGCAGCGGCTTTACCCACTACACCACGGATAACTTTCAAAAGAATCGTGCTTGTGCTGTTCAAGAAGCCAGGCTCAAATGGCAACATGACGTTTCCAATAAGGGCAAAGTGACGGGGACAGAAATGAGCCGAGGGGCTGCCCTGGCCAGGCGTGAAGGAGGAGACGACAGTGCCACCGGGGTGCTGGTCGTGTTGACCAGGCCGCACAGCACAGGGATGGGCACGACACAGATGCTCTGGTAGGAGTACGCCTACATTTATATATGAGGGCACTTCACAGAAGATAAATTTGGGAGGGCCAGCCTTGTGGCATAGCGGGTAAAGCCACCGCCTAAGACACTGGAATCCCAAATGGGCATCGGTTCAGGACCCAGCTGCTCCACTTCTGATCCAGCTCCCTGCTAATGGCTTAGGAAAAGCAGCAGATGACCCAAGTGCTTGGGCCCCTGCACCGCCATGGGAGACCTCGATGAAACTCCAGGCTCCTGGCTTCTTCCTGGCCCAGCCCTGGCCATTGTAGCCATCTTGGGAGTGAACCAGCGTATGGAAGATCTCTCTCTCTCTCTCCCTCCCTCCCTCCCTCACTCCCTCCCTCCCTCCCTCACTCCCTCTTTCAAGTAAATAAATAGATGGTTTTTTTAAAAAGATAAATTTGAGGTAGGCACTGTGGCTTACCCAAGCCACCACTTGGGACAGCCACATCCCATGTCCAAGTGCCAGTTCAAGTCCAAGTTGCTCCACTTCCAGTCCAGCTTCCTGCTAATGCTCTTGGGAAGCAGAAGGTGGTGGCCCAAGTACCTGCGTCCCTGCCACCCACCTGAGAGATCTGGATGGAGTTCCTGGCTGCTGGCTTTGGCCAGGTCCGGTTCCAATTGCTGCAGCCATCTGGGGAGTGAACCAGCAGATTGGAGATCTCTCTCTCTCTCTCTCTCTCTCTCTCTCTCTCCCCCTCTCTCTCTGCCTTTCAAATAAATCTTTTTTAAATGATGAATTTATTTTGGTTCAAAAAATTTTGAAATCCGTGCACAGTTTTTTCATACTGTGCATGTTGGAGGCCTCTCATAGGTGCCTGTGTACACACACACAGAAGACCTCCCATAGGTGCCTGTGTGCACACACACACGGAAGACCTCCATAGGTGCCTGTGTACACACACACACGGAAGACCTCCCGTAGGTGCCTGTGTACTCACATGAAGACCTCCTGTAGGTGCCTGTGTACACACACACACGGAAGACCTCCATAGGTGCCTGTGTACACACACACACGGAAGACCTCCCGTAGGTGCCTGTGTACTCACATGAAGACCTCCCATAGGTGCCTGTGTACACACACACACGGAAGACCTCCATAGGTGCCTGTGTACACACACACACACACACACGGAAGACCTCCCATAGGTGCCTGTGTACACACATGAAGACCTCCTGTAGGTGCCTGTGTGTACACACACACACGGAAGACCTCCCGTAGGTGCCTGTGTACACACATGGAAGACCTCCCATAGGTGCCTGTGTACACACACACGGAAGATCTCCCGTAGGTGCCTATGTACACACACACACACGGAAGACCTCCCATAGGTGCCTGTGTACACACACACACGGAAGACCTCCCGTAGGTGCCTGTGTACACACATGAAGACCTCCGTAGGTGCCTGTGTACACACATGAAGACCTCCTGTAGGTGCCTGTGTGTACACACACACACGGAAGACCTCCCGTAGGTGCCTGTGTACACACACACACACACACACAGAAGACCTCCCGTAGGTGCCTGTGTACACACATGGAAGACCTCCCATAGATGCTTATGTACACACACACAGAAGACCTCCCGTAGGTGCCTGTGTACACACATGGAAGGCCTCTCGTAGATGCCTATGTACACACACACACACACACACGGAAGACCTCCTGTAGGTGCCTGTGTACACACACGGAAGACCTCCCATAGGTGCCTGTGTACACACACACACACACGGAAGACCTCCCGTAGGTGCCTGTGTACACACACACACACACACGGAAGACCTCCGTAGGTGCCTGTGTACACACACACGAGATCATTAAGCTGTCTTCCTTATAACAGATACACAGCACACATCTGTATTGCAGTGGCACCCACATACACACAATTAGCACTTTAACGTGCGCGAGTCAGTGGCACTCAGTGCATTCACAACGCCATGCAAACATCGCCCATCTGCTTCCTAACTTCTTCATCCACTAAGGAAAAGCCCACACCCCACGGAGGAACCGCTCTCCACTCCCCGGTCTCCTGTGCCCTGACCGCAGCCATGCCGCGCCCCATCTCCACGGATTTGCCCGTCCCGGCTGTTCCCATAACTGCGAGTGATCTTTCGTGGATGGCTCCTTTTGCCTGGCAGAATGTCTGCACGGCTCATCCAAGCCACGGCACCTGTCACCAGTTCACTCCTTCTCAGGCTGAGCGCGAGTCCGCTGTGTGGACACCCCACAGGTCGCTAACCCACTCGAATACTGACGGGCATCTGGATCGATCCCCGCCTCCACCGCCCTCCCCAGAATGGTGCCGCAAACACCCACTGCATGGCTTCCCTGCAGACTGCCAGCCTTGCTTCTCTCGGGCACACATGTAAGCGGGGGTTTGCTGGGTCACATGGTGACTCCTTGTTGGACTTTTTGAAAGACCACCAAACTGTTTTCCATACCAACAGATGACAGTTCCTGCTCCTCCACGTCCTTGTCAACACTTATATATTCCATGTTTAAAACTGCAGCCACGGGGCCGGCGCTGTGGTGCAGAGGGCTAAAGCCCTGGCCTGCAGCACTGGCATCCTATACGGGTGCCTGTTCGAGTCCCGACTGCTCCATTTCTGATCCAGCTCTCTGCTATGGCTTGGGAAAGCATCGGAAGATGGCCCAAGTCCTTGGGACCCTGCACCCAAGTGGGAGACCCAGAAGAGGCTCCTAGCTCCTGGCTTCAGATCAGTTCAACTCTGGCCATTGCAGTCATTTGGGGAGTGAACCAGCGAATAGAGGACTTCTCTTTCTCTGGCTCTGCCTCTCTCTGGAACTTTGTCTTTCAAATAAATAAAATAAATTTTTTTTAAAAAAAATTGCAGCCACTGGGGCCTGCTCAGTGACATAATAGATTAAACCTCTTTCTGCAGTGCTGGCATTCCATATGGGTGCTGGTTCTAGCCCCGGCTGCTCCACCTCTAACCCAGCTCCCTGCTGATGGTCTGGGAGAGCAGTAGAAGATGGGCCCCTGCACCCACATGGGAGACCTGGAAGAAGCTCCTGGCTCCTGGCTTCAGATCAGCCCAGCTCCAGTTGTTGCAGCCATCTGGGAAGTGAATCAGTGGATGGGAGACCTCTCTCTCTGCCTGTACCTCTACCTCTCAAGTAAAAATAAATAAATCTTTTTAAAAAATTACAGCCATTTTTGTGAGTATGAAGTATTTCACTGTGATTTTTTTAAAAGATTATTTATTTGCTTGAAAGTCAGAGTTACAGACAGAAAAGGAGAGACAGAGAGAGAAAGAGAGACATCTTCCATCCCCTGGCTCACTCCCCAAATGGCCGCAACTGCCAGGGCTGGGGCAGGTGGAAGCCAGGATCCAGGAGTTTCTTCTGGGTCTTCCACGCGGATTCAGGGGCCCAAGCAGTTGGACCATCTTCTACTGCTTTCCCAGGCCATAAGCAGGGGGCTGGGTTGGAAATGGAGCAGCTGGGACTCGAACCGGCGCCCATATGGGATGCTATGTCACAGGCGGCAGCTTCACCTGCTCTGCCACGACGCTGGCCCCTCCCTGTGGATTTGTTTCCTTAATGTAATGATGTTGAATATCTCTTCAAGTCCTTGCTGACCATTTATAGATCTTTGGGGAAACGCCCATTCAGTTCTTTTGCCCATATTTAAATAGGGTGGTGTGTCTTTTTGTTGTTGAATTGCAAGAGTTTGGTAGATATTCTGGATATTAAACCCTTATCAGATATGCACTTTGCAAATATTTTCTCACATTTGGCAGCTTAATCTTTCATATTCTTGATAATGCCCTCTGACACACAAAACTTTTAATCTGATGAGCTCTAATTTATCTCTTTTTAATTTCTCTTTTGCTGTCAAACCTAATAATCCATTGCCAAAATGGAGGTCGTAATAATTATTTATTGTCATGAGATTTTCTTACAATACTTTAATGCTGTTGCCCTAGCGTTGAGGCCATGGATCCATTTCTATTTAGTTTTTTGCTTAGGGAGGGAGGCAGAAGCTCACATGCACTCTCTCGCCCGTGGTGGTCCAGCGGCCCCAGCGCCGTTTGTGAAGGGATTGGTCTTCCGGCATTGGCTGTCGGGCTCCTTCACGGGAAATCACTTGCTGTCCACAGAGCCAGCTGATCAGAAGCCAGAAGCCACGAGCTTCTTCCACGTCTCCACGCAGGATGCTCTCAGTTCCTTCCCTTTGGTTTCTCGTCTGTCCCTACACCGGTTCCACGCTGTTCGCATCACCGTCGCTTGTGAGCTGGATCATGTGTCCCCTCCCCCGCCCCACACCGCCCCGAGCACCCATGGGGCAGCAACTCCGAACACGGCTGTGTGTGGACATAAAGTCTTCCGGGGAGGATGAGGTTAAAATGAAGTCAGCGCAGCAGGCCCTAATCCAGACAGGGTCCTTACAAACAGAGCACGTGTGGGCGCTCAGAATTAAGCTGCTGCCTGCAATGCCAGCATCCCACATAGGAATGCCCAGACATTTGAGTCTCGGCTGCTCCATTTCCAATCCAGCTCCCTGCTAATGTGCCTGGGAAAGCAGTGGAAGATGACCCAAGTGCTTGGGCCCCTCTTCCCACATGGGAGACCTAGATGAAGCTCCTGGCTCCTGATTGGCGCAGCTCCAGCCATTGCGGCCATTGTGAACCAGCAGATGGAAGACCTCTCTCTCTCTCTCTCTCTGCCTCTCCTTCTCTGTGTGTGTGTAACTCTGACTTTCAAATAAATAAATAAGTCTTTAAAAAAATAAATGAATAAATAAATAAATCTTTTTAAAAATTAATTAGTTTATTTATTTGAAAGAGTTTCAGAGAGAGTGAGTCTTCCATCCGCTGGTTCACTCCCCAAATGGCTACAACAGCCAAGGCTGGGGCCAGGACAAAGCCAGGAGCCAGGATGTGGGTGGCACAGACCTAAACAGTTGGGCCATCCTTGGCTGCTTTTCCCAGGTCATGAGCAGGGAGCTGGATCGGAAACGGAGCAGCTGGGACTCGAACTGGCTATGCCACGGTGCCAGCCCCTAGGACTGATCCTTGTGCGTTGATCTTGTCCCCTGCAGCCTTGCCGAACGTACAGCACGCATTTGACAAATACTAAAATAAGAAAGTTCTTATCAACAGTTGACTCTCAACAGAATCCTTTAGCTCAAGTTGCCAAACTCACGTTTCTGGAGCCGACTTGTGGTTGCCACTGACGAAGGAGCATGGATGTGACGCGCATGCTGGCTGATATTTTCCTTAACATTAAAGAGTGAGAAGTAAAAGCAGCTACCCCGACACTCACTGGACATCGATGGCCAGAACTGTCCCCAGCACGAGTTAGCGGCCAGCCACGGCCCTGGACTGCTCCACTCCCTTCTGTGCTGGCAGGAGACTCCTGGCCGAAGGCTCATTGCAGGGACTCCCCAAAGGCCCATCAGTTCTCCGGGCACAGCGACAGTTGGTACCCCGAGAATCTTAGTTTCCTTTGCCTCAAAAATCCTTGCTCTGCTGTCTCCACCAACCCTGGAGTGCTTATTTTTAATTTTCACTTTTATTTGAAAGGGAGAGGGAGAGAGACATCTTCCATCCTGTCTCACTCCTCAAATGGCCACAACGGCGAAGGCTGGGCCACACGAGAGAACTCCATCCAGACCCCTCCTGTAAGGGGCAGGGATCCAATTGCTGCCTCCCCGGCTGTGTGTTAGCAAGCAGCCGGACTGGAAGCAGCAGAGGGACTCGAGCCAGGCACTCCAACAGGGCATGTGGGCGACCCAACACCGTCTTCATGTGCTGAGCGAGTGCCACTTCCTGAACTGTCTCATTGTGACCCTCGCCCAATCCGAACCAAACTCCGGCCCGGAAGGACCCTCTGTGAGCCAAGCTTCCAATTCTCAGTAAATCCTGACTCCGCCCCTCCACTGCGAGACAGACAGAGCTCTGTCCACGGTGCTGCTCCCCGGGGCCAGGGTCGCCAGAAGCTCTGCCGTGTCTCCTCTATTCAAGACGCAGAACAACAGAGAGGGCGAGAGACGGGAGGAGGCCTTCCATCCACTGGTTCACTCCCCACATGGCTGCAGCACCCAGATCTGAGCCAGGTGGAAGCCAGAAGCCGGGCACTCCCTCCTGGTCTCCCAAGCACGTGGGCCACCCTCTGCCGTTTTCCCAGGCTCATTAGCAGGGCGCTAGATCGGAAGTGGAGCAGCTGGGCCTCGAACCAGAGTCCTGATGTGTGATGGTGGCAGCGCAAGCAGCAGCCTAACCCACTGCGCCACACCCCAACCCTTCAGCTTTCTCGTCCACAGGTTATACTGGTGCTATCTGAGGGCTCGCATTTGACAAGAGTAAGACAAAAAGTAAACAACGAAGACATATGTCAGAATTGCATTAGTTCGTCGGCGAGGTGAGTGACTTGTTTGCTGAATCATGGTTTTTAGATACTGCAAGAGCGGCTCCTTCATTTTTTTCTGCTATCATAATGTGATGGTCTCGGGTACGACATACTTTGGAGCTTAATCTGCATTATCTACCTTTTTCTGTCACTTGCTTATGTCTAGAGCGTCAGCAATGCCATACATCAAACCCCGGTGTGGAGCATCTGCCCGTTTCTCTGGTGCAGCGCTGCTCCCGTGACCAGGTTCAAGTTGTTGGCAGCCGAGCTCACTGGCTCGGAGAAGGAGGCCGCTGTTGGACAGCACGGCCCGCTCAGCGCGGCAGAGGCAAGTCAGCTCACACGCCGGAGCCCACGGCAGCACGAGCAGGACAAGAAGGGAGTGACAAGAGTATTTGTCACCTCTGTCTTGAATCCAGTGGCTATTTGGTGTAATGTAACATGAGTGATGGCCGTCTTCTGACCACCGGCTTCCGTGCCCGGAATTTAGCAACCGACTCTCAAGCAGTGACAGCAGCCGGCCCTGGTGTCAGACTCCTTGGGTTTGGCTACAGAGCAGCTTTTTTGTTTTGTTTTATTTTGGTTTGACAGGCAAAGTTAGTGAGAGAGAGAGAGAGAAAGGTCTTCCTTCCGTTGGTTCACCCCCCAAATGGCCACTGCGGCCGGCACGCTGCACCGATCTGAAGCCAGGAGCCAGATGCTTCTCCTGGTCTCCCATGGGGTGCAGGGCCCAAGCACTTGGGCCATCCTCCACTGCCTTCCCGGGCCATAGCAGAGAGCTGGACTGAAAGAGGAGCAACAGGGACAGAACCGGTGCCCCAACTGAGACTAGAACCCGGGGTTCCAGTGCCACAGACGGAGGATTTAGCCTAGTGAGCCGTGGAGCCGGCAGAGCAGCTGTTGGCTGTCTCTCCTCCGCGTGCCACCGTGCGCGTCGGCATGGAGCCTGCACAGAGCCTCCTCTGAACTGGGATCCTGTGTCTGCGCCCAATGGGTGCAGCCAGCTCACAGGGAGACCCGAGCTGCAAGAGGGGCTGGAAGGTGCATTTCTGAGTCCCACCGTGGGGCCGTGGGCGCACAGGGTGGGAGATGCCGCAGTGCTAGGAGCTCTCACAGCGTGCTGGGTGACCCTGGGAGTGTGCGTTGCTGAGCCTGGAGGCCCTTCCGGAGCGGAGACAGGAGATGACCACGGCGTGCCTTCTAGGGATACCCAACGCACCTGACCTTGACCCGCCGCTGTTGCGCTTCCAGGAAGGAAGCCGGGCAGGGTCCCCGGCTGAGGATGGAGAAAGGGGCCGCATCGCTGCTTCTCCGAAAGACTGGAAGAGGCCACGTGCAGAGCCCTCGGAAGGCAGAAGGCCGGCCGGGCAGGGAGACAGAACCGAGCCGCGGGGCCGGGCGTGTGAGTCACCTTCGGCCTCGGAGGACACGCGTCTCCCTCCACGCACGTCCGGCGGCACGTGCGGACGCCTTTCCGGGAGGTCTGGGCGGGAAGGCTGGCCCACACCACGCGGGGACATCACATCGCAGGCACGAGGCCGGTCTCTGCGGAGCAGCTGTGGCGTGACCCCTGATGCGGGGCTTCCCTGAGACAGAGGGGGAGGGGTGCGATGGAGGCCAGGGACTGGGGTGGGGAGGACTGGGGGTTTGCTGGGGGAAGTTCTGGAGGGGGCGGGGGCGGCCGCCCCGCGGTGGGAATGCGCTTCTTGCCACCGCACGTTGGAGGTGATAAATGTCACCGTGTTTACTCTCGAACAGACCCAACAGCGGCCGCCCTGCGCAGGGGAGAGAGGGCACGGGCGCAGAGGGAGGGGCCTTTCTCATTGTACGCCCTACACTTCAGGGCCAGGTTTGCCAGGTTTGCCGTGAGCACTTTTGAGTGACCTGAATGAGTTTTTTTAAAAAGATTTATTTATCTATTTGAAAGGCAGCATTACATGGGAGAGAGGGAGAGACATGGAGAGAGAGGTCTTCCATCCACTGGTTCACTCCCCAGATGGCCACAATGGCTGAGGCCGGGCCAGGCTGAAACCAGGAGCTGGGAGCTTCCTGCAGGTGGCAGGGCACAAGCACGTGGGCCGTCCTCTGCTGCTTCCTCAGGCCATTAGCAGGGGGCTGGATCGGAAGAGGAGCAGCTGGGACTTGAACCAGTGCTGATATGGGACGCTGGTAGCTGCTTAACCCGCTGAGCCACAACCTTGGCCCCAACCTGCATGATCTTTAAAAATAAAGATGCACACACACGCGCTCGAAGTTGCCCTGGGAGGGGCAGCGCTGTGGTGTAGTGGGCTAAGCCTCTGCCTGTGGCGCCAGCATTTTCCTGGGTCCACCCGAGCCGGTGCCTGGCATCCATATGGGCGCCACCAGTATCCCATATCGGCACTGGTTCGAGTCCTGGTTGCTCCTCTTCCAATCCAGCTCTCTGCTAATGCGCCTGGGAAAGCAGTAGAAGATGGCCCAAGTGCTTGGGCCCCTGCACCCCCGTGGAAGATCCAGAAGAAGCTCCTGGCTCCTGGCTTCAGATCCGCCCAGCTCTGGCCGTTGCAGCCATTTGGGGAGTGAACCAGCAGATAAATGATCTTTCTCTGTCTCTCCCTCTCTCTGTAACTCTGTCTCTCAAATAAATAAAATATTAAAAAAAAAAAAAAAAAAAAAAAAACTAAGTGGCCCTAGGAGTAGCATTAGAAGGTGCACACAAAGGAGGGGCTGGGGCTGGGCCACAGACCCCATCCTAGTATTCCCAGAGCAAGTGCAGTGGGTAGGGTGGGGAGGGCCACAGGGCCCCTGGAAGAAGGAGTTGTCACCCACTGTAATAAACACTAGGAGTTCTGAGGACCCAGGGCCAGTGCCTGATCCAGCCTGAGGATCCAGGAGGGCTTCCTGGAAGAAGTGGCAAGCGCAGGAGCATGGAATGTGAGTCAGGAGCCTGAACAGCAGCAGGAAACCAGGACGACCCACAGCTGGACCCTCAGTGTCCCCAAGGCTGCGGGCCGAGGCCTGGCGGGCTGGGCTGAGGGCTGCTCCCACCACCACTGCCACTCCAACACATTGCTTCTGCCCAGCCCCCTCCCAGACACTGGCTGTGGGGCAGTTATGCAAATCACCTGCTGGGTGTGGCTCTGGGCCCCTGACTGCAGCCTCTCTTCCCCAGCCACAGCCTCCAGGGAAGAGAGAGCCCCCTCCCCCCTCCGCGGGGCCCCGACCCTGTGCACATCTGGTTCCCGTTGGGTCCGTTTGGTTCCAATCATCCCACTTCCTGCTACCGACTCTGGGCGCCCCGGCCTCCCCCCAGCTGTGGGGACAGCCTCAGCCCCTCCCGCAGCCCCCAGAGAGACCTGCAGAGGGGAGAACTCCAGCAGCCTTGGGGGCTCCCCGTGGCCCCCACGTGAGTGCAATGCCTCATCCCGCTGCCTGCTAAGTTGTCCCCAGACCTTTCCTCTGGCCTCCCTTTCCCCCAGCTTGGGGTGCCCTGGGCTTCTGCAGAGCACCCCCCAACCTTCCAAGGGCCGTTCCCTGGGCCTGGTCCCCTTCACCTCCTGTGGGGGGGGGGGGGCTGCTGTGTGTCAGGCACCTGCTGGGCTCCTCTGTGTCTGCCCAAAAGGTGCAGGAGCAGGAGGCAGTGGGGCATGGGTGCTGGGGTGGGGGCAGAGAGAAGGTCCCAGAGCCGCTTCTGGTGGCCACAGGACAGCAGGGACGGAGCTGGGGCGGGGTGGCAGGGGCTCAGGATGATAGACAGCAGGACAGGAGGGAAGACCGGAACTCAGCAGGGACGCCAGGCACCCACCCAGGCGGGCCCAGGACAATGATCTGGGGGGAAGGCGAGAAGGTTCCTTCCGCTCCCGCCTCCGTTGGCCAGGGTGCAGCTCTCCCTGCAGCACAGGGCGGGGCCTTCACCCCTCCCAGGCCTCAGCCCCACCGCACCTGCCCCGCGCCGTGCCTAATTGCTCACGCCCGGAGGTCCCGCGTGAGTGAAGCATCTCAGCTCCTCTACTCCTCGCGGCAACTCCTGGAGGGGTGGGCGCTGGGGCACAGTGGCTCAAACCGCGGCCCGGGACGTCGGCTCCCGAATCCCAGCGCCGGTTCGAGTCCTTGCTCTTCAGGGGGGTGCACCTTCCTGCCAGTGTGAGGGGAGGCAGCAGGTGGTGGTGGCCCTAGTGCCTGGGGTTCTGACACCCACGTGGGAGATCTGGATGGAGTTCCAGCCTTTGGCCTGGCCCCGCCCTGGATATTGCAGACATTGGCAGGGGGTAAACCAGTGGATGGAAGACCCCTCTCTGTTTCTGCCTCTCCCCACCTTTCAAATACATAAAAGTAAGTAAAGAATGATAATCGCTGCTACCCTCGCCCCATTTCTTAAATGAGAAGACTGAGGCATGAAGAGCTGAAACAACTGACTAGAGGCCACTCAGCTGGTAGGTAGTGAAGCCGGCAGCGGGACCCAGGGGCCTCTTAACACCCCCAGCCCTGCTGTTCCAGCTGAGTCCCTGATCCCGCCACACCTCTCCCCACGTCTGGGTTTTCCCTTGAGCCACTGGGTGCCTGTGTGACTCCCCCAGGGACAGGGACAGGCAGCGGATCACGCCGTCATTCAGCTCACAGATTTTTCACTGAGCACCACCTGGGAGCCCTGTGCCAAAACCCCTCCCGGCCTCAGGCCCCTCCTCTGTCTGGGGGTGGAGGAGGAAGACAGGCGCGTCCTTTGCGCTTTCCTCGCCACCACGTTTGCAAAGCACCAGGTGAAACTCAGGAGCAGCGTGTTTCTAACCTCGCAGCTCCAAAACACCGCCTCGCGCGGGGCCCATGGGAAAAGCTCTACCTGGCTCACCCACCTCTGTGTGGGACTGAGCCTGAGAAATCCGAGCGCTCGTCACCCACCCCAAGGGTGACCCGGCTGTCAGAACAGCCCAGGGCTGGCACTGGGGGCCACGTGCAGCCATCCACTGCCCCACGCGGCTCTGTCGAAAGGTTCTGGACAGGACGCGTAAGCCCCTGGCCCCCCTGCTGGCCTGGGGAAGGGTGCAGGTGAGAGGGCCCGGGCCAGGCAGCACCTCCCCTTGCTCGCGGGCGCGTGCCCCGGGCCCAGGACGGAGCTGCTGCAGGCGCTCCGGGAAGGAGGAGGAGAGGGGAAGAGCAGGCTGGGGCCGTGAGCAGGGAGCGCTGCGCCTGGCACGGGGACAGGGTTTGTTTGCACCTCTTTGAAGCTGGAAGATGAAAGCCGGGCCCACATGGCTGCCTTTGATTCTTCCCCCCGGGGCCCCCGCGCAGCTGTAGCCGGGCCAGCACCCAGCCCTGCGCTGCCCCGGGGGGCAGGAGCGGCCTCGGGCCAAGGGTGTCTCCCCTGGGTGGCTGAGGCCAAGCGGAGACATCGCCCCCAGTCCTGGGGGCCCTGCCCTCCCACAGCCCCACCCAGAGGGGACAGAAGCAGAGACAACCCTGCGGGTCAGCCGTGCGGAGCAAACACTGGAAGAACGAGGGACTGGTCGTTTTTAGCAGGAGCTGCTGTGTGCCAGGCTCTGTCCGCCATGCCCTCCCCATCGGCATCTGGGTGTGAAGGGCTTAGCACCATGTCTGGCACGGGAAATGTACTCAGTGTGTGTTAGCCATCACCAGCATCACCAGCATCACCATCGTCACCAGCATCATCATCATCACCAGCATCGTCACCAGCATCGTCACCATCTTCAAGGCCTCTCAGCCACTCCCAGCCCAGAGAGGAGAGAAGCAGCTGCTGGCCGAGCCCACCCCTCCGTTCCTCCTCTCTCCTCCGTCCCTGGCGCCAGCCCTGCCCTAGGGAGGAGGCGAGACCGCAGCTTTGTTTGGCCCGAGAAGCTCAGACCAGAAGCCCTGTGCTCTGGGGTGTAAGGGAAGCAAAGCCACAGGCCGTGGCCAAGCTCTGTGGCCAAGCAAGGGAGGGGTATCTGCTTCCCCGGGGGCGTGGCCTCTGCAATCCCAGGCAGCAGCGTCGGGGCGCCCCAGCCCCTAACGCCGGTCCCAGCAGCCCTGTTCTACCCGACGTGGCTCGGTGACGTGGCCGGGGGAGGGTCTGCGAGCCCCTCACCTTTGACCTTCTGTTGACCTCTTGCTGCTTCTCCTGGGGAGAGGGGGCAAGGGACGGGGGTGCAGCCAGAGCCGGTGACAGAAGCGCAGTGGGGGAGAACCAGTGTTTCCTCTGACACTGTCTCCGGGCCAGCGTGGACCTGGCGGGAGCTGTGGTCACACACTTGGGAGGGAGCGCATCCAGAATCTGGGCCCTGGGCTGGACCGGCTCCAAGGCCGGTGCTCGTCCCACTGGGCCACACTGGCAGGGAGTCCTGCCCTCCCCTCTCTGAAGCCCCAAACTCTGAAGCCAAGAAACCCGGGGACAGGTGGATGGGGCGGGAATGTCACCAGCCCACGCCCCGCCTTGCAGCCACCTCTGCCAGGGCAGTGTGGATTTCCCTGAACACCCACAGCTGGCAGGACGAGTTAGCCCGTTCTCATGTTCATAGACTTCTCCGATGGTGTATTAGGTGTGACCCGCCTATCAAACACAGTTTCACGGGTATATCTGTTTAGGTAGTGCCCATGTCAGTGAAAATAGTGCATCGATTTAAAGGGAAAAAACCTTAAGTAAATAAAAGTGTTGTGGCAAAGAAGGTTAGGCTTGTGACACCTGCACCCGGCATGGCGTCCCGGCTGCTCTGCTTCCGATCCAGCTCCCTGCTATGGCCTGGGAAGGCAGTAGAGGACGGCCCCAGTGCTCGGGCCCCTGCGCCCACGTGGGAGACCCGGATGGAGCTCCTGGCTCCTGGCTTCAGGCTGGCCCAGCCCCTGCCATTTTGGGCACTTGGGGAGTGAACCATCGGATGGAAGACACCTCACTCTCGCTCTCTCTCTCTTTCTCCGTGTCTGTCCTTCTCTCTGTGTCACTCTGTGAATAGCATAAGTAAAATCTTGTTTAAAAGCACACAGATGATTGGCAGACGCACCCAGGTGGCAGCGTGTAGGGGCGGGGCAGCCGACAGCTGCAGGGACAAGTGTCAATGCCAGCAGGGTGCCGGGTGGGGACGACCCGGGAGGGTCGTGGTGAGGCACGGCAGCGAGAGGCAGCGAGAGGCACGCGGTGGCCGCGCACCCGCCCAGGGCCCCGCACCGGCTGCGGGCCTGCAGGCCACATTGCAGCCTCTCTTCCCGGGGCTGCGCGGCCGCAGCTGGCTGATGTGAGACACACATGTTTTGACTGAAGCCGCTCTCCCCCACCTCCCCAGAAAACGCCAACATTAAAGGGAGCGCAGCTTTGTAAAACTGAAACTGTAAAACGCTGCTGAAACCCAGCCCCGGGGATTAAAGAAACCACATGAAAAGGCGCTGGGGACAACCTGGACGCTGACTTCCTGTTCAGAAGTTCGCTCAACATGTGCCTCCCACCCGGCCTGGGGAACAGCGGGGAGGGGGGTGGGAGGAAGGGGAGGGGGAGGAAGGCCTCCGAAGTCCAGGGGCTACAACCTCCCAGGCCTCTGACCCCCGGGGGCCCCAAGGAGAAGTTTCACAGTGGACCTTGGCCTTGGCATCCTGCACTGTAGGAACGCAGGGGTCAGGAGCTGGAGCCCACAGCCACCCCACACCCTGCTCCCAGCCGGGCCTCCCTGGCCCAGGACCCTGGAGACATGGGAAGCACCCACGGGCCCAGCCAGGCCTCCCGCCCAGTCCTGGTTAAAAACCTTGGCCCGGCCAGGCACGAGAGCCTACTGTGGGTTCAAATACCAACTCTGCCATTTCTTTCTTTCTTCTTTTAAAATCTATTTATTGGGGCCGGCACTGTGGTGTAGCGGGTAAAGCTGCCACCTGCAGTACCACCATCCCATATGGGTGCCAGTACTAGTCCTGGCTGCTCCACTTCTGATCCAGCTCTCTGCTATGGCCTAGGAAAGCAGTAGAAGATGGCCCAAGGCTTTGGGCCCCTGCACCCATGTGGGAGATCCGGAAGAAGCTCCTGGCTCCTGGCTTCGGATTGGCACAGTCCCCACCATTGCAGCCATCAAGGGAGTGAGCCAGTGGATGGAGGACCTCTCTCTCTCTCTCTTTCTCTCTCTCTCTCTCTCTCTCTCTGCCTCACTGTGGCTCTGCCTTTTAAATAAATAAGTCTTTAAAAAAAAAAAATAAGATGAGGGGCCGGTGCTATGGCGCAGCAGGTTAATGCCCTGACCTGAAGCGCTGAGATTCCATATGGGTGCCAGTTCGAGTCCCAGCTGCTCCACTTCCGATCCAGCTCTCTGCTGGTGCCCTAGGAAAGCAGTGGAAGATGGCCCAAGGCCTTGAGCCCCTGCACCCATGTGGGAGACCAGAGGAAGCTCCTGGCTCCTGGCTTCGGATAGGCGCAGCTCCGGCTGTTGCGGCCATTTGGGGAGTAGACCATTGGGTGGAAGACCTCTCCTCTCTCTCTCTCTCTCTTTGTGCCTCTCCTCTCTCTGTGTAACTCTGACTTTCGAATAAATAAATAAATCTTTTTTATAATGCACATTTTCTTTTTTTTTTAAAGATCTATTTATTTATTCGAAAGTCAGAGAGAGGAGAGGCAGAGAGAGAGAGAGAGAGAGAGAGAGAGAGAGAGAGGTCTTCCATCCGATGGTTCACTCCCCAGATATCTGCAATGGCCGGAGCTGGGCTGATCCGAAGCCAGGAGCCAGGAGCTTCTTCCCGGTCTCCCACGTGGGTGCAGGGGCCCAGGGACTTGGGCCATCTTCCACTGCCTTCCCAGGCCATAGCAGAGAGCTGGACAGGAAGTGGAGCAGCCGGGTTTTGAACCGGTGCCCATATGGGATGCCAGCGCTTCAGGCCAGGGCGCTAACCCACTGCGCCACAGCACCGGCCCAAATAAATAAATCTTTAAAACAAAATAAGATGAGGCACTTAGCCTATTTTTTAAAAAAAATCTATTTATTGGAGCTGGTGCTGTGGCATAGCGGGTTAAGTCACCGCCTGAGATGCCAGCATCCCATATGGGTGCTGGTTCAAGTCCCAGCTGCTCCACTTCCGATCCAGCTCCCTGCCAATGCGCCTGAGAAAGCAGCAGAAGATGGTCCAACCTGGGACACGAACCAGCACCCATGTGGGATGCGGCATCAGAGGTGGAGGCTTTCCTTGCCACGCGGCACCATCAGTCCCCACTCTGCCTTTTCTCAGCAGTGGGTCTGCCCAAGAACCCTGAGACATCACCCACAGCGTTATTTTTGGGAAAGCTCTTGGCCAAATGCCTGGCGTGCAGGAAGGACCCGGTGAGCAGTACTGGCCGTTGGTGGCTCCACTCGTCCCCTGCCCCTGTTACCGAGTGGCACTGCGGTGCAGCCCGTGCCCTGCACGGGGAAACCAAGGTGGTTCTTCCTCTGCCTTCCCAAGAGCGGGGTTTGGGTTCTCCAGGAGTCTCCCTCTCCGTGCTCTCAGCCAATCATGGCCTCGGATCATCACCCTCGGAAAAAACAGCAAGGTTGACCTTGATCCAAGGCCCCCTCTGGCTCAGCTGCTCTGGTCTGGGGTCAGGGGTTGCAAAGGAAGGAAGAAGGCTTTCTCCCCACTGAGGCTGGGGAACCTGAGCAGAGACGTGAAGCTATTGCTGGTACCGTGGCTGGAGAAGGGGCTGCTGGGGCTGCCCACCTTGAAGCCAGCCATCTGCGGCTGCAGGCAGGGGATGTCCTGCCCGTGGCAGGTGCAACCCCACATGGACTCATGCCCTCAAAGCGCACACACACACACACACCACAGACTTCTGGCCACACATCCCTATACACCATGGGCCACTGGTGGCCACCCCCGCCCCAGCTCCATCACAGCCCTCCCTCCGTTATCTAAACTCCCCATGCCCTCCAGTGTCCCCCGCAATCACTTACCTAATATTAGGATATTAAAAAATATGGCAAGATTTTAAGAGACTTATTAAAATGCAATTAGCAGCATGTACGACTTAAGCAGGGAGATTATTTTTAAAAATGACTTGATTGTGCGGAATATCACGCATCTTCCCTAGGCCGTAAACCTGCCAATCACGCACACACTCCGATGAGAAGGCGTCCTCGCTTTCTCTTTGTCCTTCAAAATTCTCTCCTGTTGCCAGTGACCCCCACCCACCCACACATACCCACACAGAGACCCTTCCAGGAGCCCCTTGGGAGGATGCCAAGGGGTTCATTGGGCCCAAAGCAAAGTCCGCAGAAGCTTTGAGAAACCAGCCCCAGGGCTGGAGGAGCCCCCACCCCCGTTACCATTTGCATGTGGGCAGAGGTTGCTGGGCGGTTGTCAAGAGGCTGGGAGGAAGGGAGGCTGAAGAAGCCCCAAGGAGGGGTTACTGCTGATCCCTTCCGAGAGCTGAGCCTCCGAGACCCCCACTGCCCACCTGGCAGCCCCCGGCAGCACCCACTGGCCGGGCTGCAACAGTGGAATATGCTGCCCCCTGCTGCCGGCTCTGTGCGCTGCAGCTCTGCTCCGAGGACCTGGCCGCCCAGGGAAGGCGCTCACAGAGCCCAGGTGCCCGCCCTAACCCAGCTGGGAGGCACCCCCCTCCACCCCCACCCCGGGACGTTCCACCTGTAGAGGACCACGCAGGCGGGAACATGGGTCTGCTCTCCGCCAGCCGCCTCCCGGGCAGCCCCACCCTGGCTGAAGGAGTTTATCAAATGGGCCTGCTACTTCCTGGCATAGGCGGCCCCTGGCACTTTTATTCCAGCCATAAAAAGGCTATTTCATTGAGAAATAAAGTCCCATCTCCCTGCCGTGTGACTCCGTTCAGAGCTCTTAGTCAACTGCCAGGCAAATTTATGCTTCCTGGATGCCACTTCCCACGATTGCAACTGGAAGTCAGGCAGAGGGAGCTGGAAGGGGCCACGTCCCCTCCGGCTGATGGATGCACGCGCCCGCGTACGCCTGGGAAACCCAAGGGGTCCAGGAGAAAGCCCTGGCCTCGCGATGAGGCGGCCAGGGCTCGAGGCTGGCCCTGCCATATGCTAGCTGGACCACCTTGGGCACAGTCCCGAACCTCAGCTCCCTGGCCTGCCCCCTTCCTCACAGGGGTGGTGCCAGAGGCCGCGCGGAACCGGTGGGGATGTCACGTGTGGCTGTCTCTAGGGAGGAGTGGGGCCTCTGACTCAGGGGCTGCCCCCTCGGGCACTGGTGCTCAGCTTACGCGGTGATGCCGCCGAGCCCCCAGCACCCACTCCCTGGCTTTCTAGGTCTGTAGGACGGGGTGGGGCCTGAGAACCTGCTTCTAACAAGTTTCCAGGAGATGCTGATGCTGCTGGCTTTGAGATCCAGGCTGAGGGGCGAGGGAGGGGAGGAGGTGGGAGGTCACCCATGGAGCAAGCAAGGGGTGGGCTCTGAGAATGAGCTTCTGTCCGTATTATTCTATCTCATCTTCCCACCTGGCACGGCCTCCTGTCTCTGGCAGCCCTCGGCCCTGACTGTGAGCAGCAGGGGCTGAGCTAGAGATGACGGACACTCAGGCGCGGGGCACAGTCCCCAGCAGCCTGGGAAACCCTTAGCTCGCATCTCCAGCAGCTGCTGGGCCTGACACAAGATCAGAGATCCCCAGCCACCTGTTTCCACACAGTCCAGAGCTGAAACCCACGCTCAGGAAGTGAACTTGACCAGCTCAAGGGGACACGGCCTGGGCGGGGCGGGTCTGGTCTCCTGACACCCAGCGGGAGCTCGTCCCACCAGGCTGCCTCACTGGTTCTGCAGTAACCTGCAGGATTACTAAGCTGATAACTCGGGTTCCAGTTTAAGTAATATGCAAATGTCCAGCAGGGGCTTGCAACAAAGCCAGAAAGAGGTGTTGTGCTGCACCCAAAACCCTGGGGTTCTAGGGCCTACGCGGGGGAAACGCTGGGCCTGGGTGTTGCAAGGTGTGCTCAGGACAGGTTCTGTGCTCACGGAGGGGAGCCCAGAAGGGAAAGGGACCAGCACTGGCCACTCCGTGAGACCCCGCCGGGCAGCCGCTGACCCCAAGGGTGGAGCCCTCCGTGCCAGATGTCACTGCTCACATTCCACGACCCCTCTGGTCCTGCGTCTCAGAGCGAGGCCATCGAAGGGAGAGGAGTGAAGGGGTCTGCTCCTGTGTCCGCGCCCCAGCCCCTCAGCCGGGGTGACCCAGGTGCCGGGTGGAGCCTGCTGACTTTATTAACTCCATCACCCTGGTCTCGCTCTACGGCAGCCGGACCTGGGAAAGCGTCCTCCGTGGCTCTCAGGACTCCTGAGAGCATGCGCATCCCTGGGATAAGGAGTCCTGAAGCCCCGTGGCCTGGAGGGGATGGAAACGGTGAAGGGTGGCTGGGGGCTGCAGGACATGGGGACAGAGACCCCTGGGACACGCCAGAGGCCCATGTCTCCAGCCGCACCCAGCAGTTGCTCCCCCACGTCATGCTGGCCACCAGTGGGCGTGGCACAGTCCTGCAAGAAGCCACCCTTGAGTCACCTTTCTCTCCAGTGGGGCGGGGGCCTTGCTGCTGCCCTTGTCCCTCGGACACCCGCTCTCCATTGGAGTCAGCCACTCCGGTGCTTGCCTGTGGAGCCGGAATAAACATCGGGCTCCTGGCGGGCCTCCACGCCCGCAGCCTCCTGCCACCCCCACCCTTCTGCTCCGGCCCCCCCACCCCAGCCCCGTTTCGACGGCCTCCTTTCTGTCCCTGCGACCCTCTCGGGCCCTTGCACGTGTGCCTCTGCCCAATGCCTCCCCAGCTCTCTCCAGGGTTGCCCCCTTGTGCCCCAGGAGGGTCACCCTGGCCTTCCCACCCACCGGGGATGCCTGTCCAGGTCTCTTCAGAGCACTCGGCGGTACCTGGACTTGTCTACACGCTCTTATTGTCGACCTCCAAATCCCCCCTCCCTGCACCCCCGGAACATTCCTTCCTGCACGAGGGCCTTTTTGTCTGATGCAGCACAGCCTCCCCAGAACTGGAATGGCTCCTGGCTCAGGGGAGGCACCCCACAAACATCTGTCCAGGGTGGGGTCCTGCACATGCTCAGGGGAGCCCCCAGCAGCAGCACCGGGCTCTAACCACTGACCTCCCATCCCCCCGCCCAGCCCCTGAAGCCTCCAGGGACACGGGCTTCAGAGTCGAGCAGGCCCCGGGCCAGGCCACGGCTGTGTTTCCTCTCCCAGCCCAAGTGCCCAGGGAGCACAGGCGGCATGGGCCTCTGCCCGCCGGCCTCCTCTCGGTGTCAGGCTTGCCCGGCGTGGGGGCTGCCATCCCTGGGCAGCAGCTGCCCACAGGGGACCTGCCTGGCAGGGTGGGGCGAGGGGAGGGCTGGCCTTGGAGTCACGGCTCCCATTCAAGAAGGGAAATCATCCAAGCTTTTAAAAAATTAAATGGAGTCGGTAATTTGATTTCAGAGAGAAGCTGAAAACCTCGTAATGGCAGAAGCGGCTCAGTTCCGTGGTGAAAAGGAAAAGCCTTAAATGGGGCTATTAAGCTTTTGCTTGGGATGGATCTGCCCGGAGAAGGAGGAAGGCGGGGGCGGCCGGGGGGAGCGGTGGTCCTCGAGGTGGGGGCCGTTTATCAGCCAAGACAACCCTGATTATTTATTTATTTATTTACTCCTTGAGCCGGGCGGGCGGAGCCTCCTCTCTTGGCCGCGTTTCACATCCCACTTCCAGGGGTGGGTCAGCCTGGAAGGTGGGGGTGCCGCCCTTCCAGGGAAGCACGGGGCGGGCGCGCTGTTCCGGCAGGCCCAGGCCACTGTGCCCAACCACAGCCGGGCTTCCGAGCCAGGTAGCCCACGCCACGGGGTCACCGGGCATCGCTGGAGGTGGCTGAACCCGCGGGGTGCCCACCGCTGCAGAGGGAAAGTGAGGAGAGAGTTCTCCTCCCTGAGGCCTTAGACAGCTGGGGCTACAGTGCCCTGAGGCCCAAGGATGAAGACCATCTTGGGGGCCCTACCCCTCTCCCCCACAGAGAGGCCTGACTGCGGCTGGCGGCCCGCCCTGCTCTCCTGGGCTGGAGCCAAGCTGTCCAGCCGCCCTGTGCAGGGCTCTGTCTATGCCCTGCCCCGCGGGGGTGGAACTCTTCCCACTTGACTGATCAGGAAACTGAGGCTCGGAGAGGGTCACACAGCCTGAGAGCGGAGAAACCGGGACTTGAACCCTGGTCCCTGGCAGGCGGGGCTGCAGAGCTCCCTATTCTCGCCCGGCCCAGGCACAGGAGAGGCCGGGGCACCCGGGCTGCCTCCCAGGGGGCACTCCCAGGACTCACCCCCAGGGTCTCCACAGGGGCCCAGCCAGGGGCCCCTCAGAAAGCCCCTCCGTGGGGTGCCGAGGCTCAGGAACACCCAGAGCCAGGAGCCCACGTGGCCCTGTCATTTCCTGGTGGGCCAAGGCCCCGCAGCCAGCGGGGGGCGGGTGTCCAGGCTCAGCCAGGCTGCGCTGAAGGTGCCGCAGGAGCCGGCGGGTTTGGGGCTTACAGAGATGGAGGGCTGGCTGGGTGTGCAGCCCCTGACTCGTCCAGGCCCAGGGGCCCCCTGGGAGCTGACTCCAGGTCCCCAGCTCTATCTGACCCCTGCACGGATGAGGCAGCGGGCTTCTTGGAGGTGGGGGCCAGACAGGCTGCTGGGGAGGCTGCTGGGCTTGCCCCGTGCCTCCCAGTGGGATCTGGTGATGCGGTCCCTGGCTGCCTCACCCTTGGGGTGGTGGCCGCGGCCTCCATCCCTTGCAGGTTGCTGCACCGAAGCCCTTGTGTGTCCTGACTTGGTTCTGGGGAGGCCAGGCCCACACTGGGGACAGAGGGAGGTTGGCAGGGATCCAGCGCCTCCTCTGCCAGGCTGGCCATCGGGGGCTCCCTCAGTGTCTGGAGGCCCTTGCTGGCCTGGTCAGGCTCCCTCTGGACGGGCTCAGCTGCAGTGGCCTCCTGCCCTGACAGCTCTCCCCGCAGCAGGGGGCTTCCTGGGGGCTGGGCAGGGTCCTGCCCGGGCCTCTCAGCCCCTAGACCTTCAGCGGGGGCAACTGATGGTCCTGAGCCCAGAAACAGTTGGGGCCGTTCGGACGGAGGTGACGGAGGAGAGGAGATTTCTGGGGACACAGGCACGGGCAGGGCCGTGGGGTCTGGGGAACCTCGACGTTGGGGGCTGGGGCCAGCCTGGACAGCTCCCGGGGACTCTGGGGAGGGCGTGGCTGAAGGCGGGGGAGATCCAGGTAACCCCGCTTCCTCCGGGGGGGCCGGGGGGCCGCACTCAGCCTCCACGGCTCTGGGGGTGAGGGAGGCAGTGGGGGTCCAGCTTCCTCCTGCCGGTCTGGCTGTCTGCGGGAACCGTTCAAGCTCCTGCTGTGGCGAGAGAGTGGAAAGAGAAGCAGCATTAGAAATTAGCGCAGGTGGGCGCTGGCTGCCTGAGGCTCTCGGACCAGGAGAAGGGCCTGTGGAAGTTTCTAGACCTCAGCTGGTTCCCCAGGCCTGGTGCTGGGGTTTCTACCCCAAGTCCTTTGGGATGTGCCTCAGTTTCCCTCCCCTACTTTAAGTTCACAGCTGTGGTCCTACCCCTCCTTTTGCTCTGTCTCAAGGCACTGGTAGGCTGGGGGCAGACAGGACAGGGGGAGGGGCCTGCCTTCAGGTGAGAAACTGCAGGAGGCGTCACAGTTGGGGGTGGGGTAGGGGGTAGAGTCAGAGTGGGGCTGACTCTGGAGAATGGCGGCGAAAGAGAAATCTCACGCCCAGCTGGCCCTGCGGACGGCTGATGGGCACCGACCCCTCTGGAAGAACCCATGGGCAGAGGACACAGCGGGGACTTGCCTTGGCCAATGCGTGGTTAGGGTCCTGAGAAAGCCCTTCCGGGGCAGCGGCTCCTGCAGCTCGGCGCTGGGCAGAGGCAGCAGACCACACTCCTGCCACAGGGCTCTCTGAGCTTGGGGGCCGGGTGGATGCAGAGCTCCTTGGTGCGGCTGTTGAGGTCGGCAACTCTGTGCCTGAACCTTCCAGAAAGGAGGCAGAGGTTGGTCTTCTTCCTAAGAAAGTAAAATTCCCCCAATACCCTGCTGTCGGGCCGCAAGGGTCCCCTTTGCTGCAGGTGGGGGAATGCAACTGGAGAGCTTAAATCTATCCGGCGCTGTGGCGGAGAAGGTAAAGCCACTGCCTGCAGCACCGGCATCCCTTATGGGCACCAGTTAGAGTCCTGGCTGCTCCACCTCCAATCCAGCTCTCTGCTGATGGCCCAGGTGCTTGGGCCCCTGCAGCCACATGGGAGACCCAGAAGAAGCTCCTGTTTCCTGGCTTCAGCCTGGCCCAGCCATGGCCATTGCAGGCATTTGGGGGAGTGAACCAACAGATGGACGAATTCTGTCTCTCTCTGTCTCTCTCTCTCTCTTTCTCTCTCTAACTCTGCGTTTGAAATAAATATTTTTAAAAAAATAAATTCAAGCACAGGCCTGAATTTTGAACTTCTCAGATGACCTTGAGTCTTTAAAAAAAAAAAAAAAGATTTATTTATTTCAAAGGCAGAGTTATGGCCGGGGGGGGTGGGGGTGGGGGCGGGTCTTCTATCCTCTGGTTCACTCTCCAAATGGTCACAATGGCCAAGGCTGGGCCAGGCTGAAGCCAGGAGCCAAGAGCTTTTTCCAGGTCTACCACATTAGTGCAGGGGCCAAAGGACTTGGGCCATCTTCTGCTGTTTTCCCAGGCACATTAGCAGGGAGCTGAATTGGAAGTGGAGCAGCCAGAACTTGAATGATTGTCCATATGGGATGCTGGCACCATAGACAGCGCCTTAACCCACTACGCCACAGCACCAGCCCCGGGGAATCCTTCTTGAGACTGTGTGCACATCAAGACACATTTTTGAAAGTGAAATTGAATTGTAAGTCAGGTTTCCTGCAGAGAGCACCTGGCCTGGGCTGGATGCCACCACCAGTTTGATCTTGGAGCTATTTCCCACTTGGAGGTTAAACCCACCAGCCCAGCCGCAGGCACCTCACAGCCCTGGGCAGACTCCCTCCAGCCAGCCCTGACGTGAGATCCAGCCCTCACACCAGACCCTCTCTGCTCGGGGCAGGGGAGGTGTCCATACATTGCGGGATGTTTAGCAGAGGCCAGGGCCTCCACCCACCAGGCAGCGGCAGCAGCTCCCTGGGTCACAACCAACGATGCTACAGACGCTGCCAAGCGTCCTCTGGGGAGGCCAAACTCACCCCCCACCCCCACCCCGTCCAGAACTGTTGGGTTCAAACTTGCAAATCCTGGTCCATGGGTCAAATACAGGCCTAAAACGTGTCCGATGTGGCCTGCAGGGTGTCTTCGAGATCTTTAATTAACTGACAAAACGTTAAAGGCAGGGTTTTTTTCTAGAACCAGCCTCACATGGATGATCAGAGCACTATGAGGGGGGATGGGCTCCAGCCGAGTGAGGCAGGTGCAGGGCTCTGTGGTTCTCAGGAGCCCCCACACCTGGGCCCCGGGCTTCCTCCTCCCTACCCCCAGAGGCATTGCCCACCGTGACCTCTGCTGTCCACTGTGCAAACAGGGAGCAGGCCGTCAGCCCGAGCATTAGGACACCAGCATCCCACACTGAGTGCCTGGGCCTGACCCTGGCTCCAACTCCCACCAGGGTCACTAGGGGAGGCAGCAGGGATGACTCAAGTGGTTGGGTCCCTGCTGCCCACAGGGGAGACCTGGATTGGGGTCCTCGCTCCCAGCCCTGGCTCAAGCCCAACCCCAGCCCCAACTGTTATGGGCATCTGGGGGGTGAAGCACCAAATGACAGTTCTGTCTGTCTGTCTCTCAAATAAACAAATAAATAGATATTTTTTTAAACGTGAAAACAGGGGCCAGCACTGTGGTGCAGCGGGTGAAGCCACTGCCTGTGAAGCCGCATCCCACATGGGCGCTGGTTCAAGTCCCAGCTGCTCCACTTCCAATCCAGCTCCCTGCTAAGGCACCTAGGAAAGCAGCAGAAAATGCCCCCAGTGCCAGGCTCCTGCCACCCATGTGGAAGGCCTGAATCGGGTCCAGGCTTCTGGCCTTGGCCTGGCGCAGCCCTGGCCATTTCAGCCATCTTGGGAGTGAACCAGAAGATGGAAGGTCTTTTAATATCTTTCCTTCTCTCCCTGTAACTCTGCCCTTCAAATAAATAAATAAATCCTTCTATAAAAATGTGGAACGGTTATCTCTCCCCTCCCCTTCTCCAAATTTATCTTGCCAGGTGCACACTCCACTACCCCATTTTTTTTTAAGATTCACTTTATTTATTTGAAAGGCAGAGTCACAGGGAGAGACAGAGAGACAGAGAGGTCCTGCACCTGCCGGGTCACTCCCCAAACAGCAACAAAGGCCAGGGCAGGGCCAAGCCAAAGCCAGGAGCCAGGAGCCTTCCCTGGGCCTCCCACTCGGGTGCAAGGCCCAAGCACTTAGGCCATCTTCTGCTGCTTTCCCAGGTGCATTAGCAGGGAGCTGGATTGGAAGTGGAGCAGCCAGGACTCGAACCATTGCACATAAGGGATGCCAGTGCTGCAGGCAGCAAGTGGCTCAACACCAGCCCCGAGGTTGTGTTTTTAATAGGATGTGTGCTCTCTCTGTTTTTCCTTCTCTCTCTCTAACTCTGCCTTTCAAATAAATAAATCCTTAAAAGGCGTGGAGGGCTGGCCCGGCCCTGTGGCTCAGAGGGTTAAGCCGCCGTGGCATCCGATACCCCCACTGTCTTAACAGCCACCATCTGAAATAATCGGGACGTGTCCTGTAGGTTCCAGGACTTTGTGGGGACGGGGAGAGACACTAAAGTGCCTGTGACCACAGAGAACCCAGGCAACCCACTAATATTCCCCTTCGTTAGTCCACTATTTACAAAGGAAAAAAGTGGTCTTTGTCTAAAACATCCTCTTGAAAATTCCTAGCGAAACTGCAACGTAACGAGCAGGTGTGAAGTGTTGATCAAAGACCGGCAAAGACGGACAAACCTGGACAAGAGGCAGACGCGGCCCCGGGCTCAGGGCGTCCACCCAGGCAGAGGTGGGAGCCTGCCCCACTGGCCACGATAAGAATAGAAAGACCAAGAGGCCCCCGGGGGGAGGCAGGCGAGGGGCCCTGGGAGCCAGGGAGGGGAGAGTCATTCCAGCTGCTGACATGTAAGTAATACGATGGGAAAGAGAACATTCTTTTCCTGTGTAAATCACTCCGGAGAGGAAAAAAAAAAAAAAAAAACTTCCTAACATGTCTTTATCGCTGCTGCTATTTTTGTATTTTGCTCATCACCACCGTGTTAACAACTTGACCGTCTCTTCAAAGGCCAGGACGAAGCTCACCGGCTCTCTGGTGTCACCCCTGAGCCCCCCGCCCTCCACGGGCATTCTCTGGACACCTCTCATCTCCCCCTGCAGACTGGACGCTGCTGGACACGCAGGGCCGAATCCGGGGGCCTCTGCAGCCTCCCAAGCCTCGCGCGGGGCCTCTACGCTTGGTACATATTTGTTAGGTAAAGCCCCAGCCTTGGCAAAATCCATGTCGTGGCTGCAGGAAACTGGGAAGAGAAAAAGAGCCGAAATGCGTAAAAACTTGCGGGAAGTGTTGCCATTTTTAGGGGACCCAGAACTCCTCCTCCACTCCGTCTTTCCCTATGTTTCCAATTCTGAACTGGGGGCTGGACGTGGTAGGCAGTCCCCCTTTTAATCTTTAAATATAGTTCTGAATATAATTACATTTTTATGCAGTACCGAAACATCATATCCTGGTAACGGGGCATTCTTGGCGCGGCTAACATCTGAGTTGAATCTCCTGCGCGTCTGTCTTCTATTGAGGACAGCGGGGAAGTCGGAGATGAAAGTGATCGACAGCATTTGTGAATTATATGCATTTCCTTACGCTGTGTCTCAATGGCGTTTGCTCCCGGTGGTTCTGCACGTGTGAGTGCCAGGTCGGCTGGTAGCTGCGCTCCCACCAAAAAACCCCTTTCAAGATGAAACCCCCGTGTTCTGGTGTGGAGGACACACACCACGTTCAGAAGGCGGTTCCTCTCCGGTCAAGCAGGGAGTCGCAGGGTGGGCATTCGCCCTCGCCGCTCAGACCCCAGGCGGGATGCCTGAGCCCCACGCCAGATGCGTGGGTTGGAGTCCCAGCTCCGGCTCCTGGCTCCAGCTTCCTGACTCGGGAGGCAGCAGGTGACAGTTCACGTTCCCAGGTCCCTGCCACCCACGTGCGAGCCCTGGCTCCTGGCTTCAGCCTGGCCTGGCCCTGGCTGTTGTGGGCAGGTATTTGGGGAGTAACTCAATGGATGGAAGCATTTTCTCTTTCTCTCTCTCTCTCCCTCTCCCTCTCCCATAAATTAAAAAAAGAAGAAGAGAGAGAGAGAGAGAAAGGTTGCATTGTGGAATGCTCTTAGCCCAAGAGCCTGACCCGCCTATTGGAGCGTGCTGAGGACCTGGGCCCTGAGCAGGGAGAGCTGGACAGATGAGGACAGAGGCAATTTGCCTCCTGCCAGGCTCTTCTACACCACTGACCACCCCTCCCCCGGTCTTCTCAGCCCATCTGCATAACAGGTGCTGGTATTCCCATTTTCCAGATGAAGAAACTGAGGCTCCACAAGGTCACTTGCCAAGGCTGTGCAGATGGCTGGGAAGTTGATGCTCACCTCCCGCCCCACTCTCTTCCGACTCCAGAGCCAGGGACCTCGTCACCCAGGGGGGCCCTGTGCTGCCCTTATCCTCATGATGGCTCTGGCCAGTGGGTCTGACCCCATCACTTCCTTACCTGGTTGGGCGTGAGACCCGTCAGTCCCGGGAGAAAGAAGCCCAGGGCCAGGGAGAGGGGTGCAGGCGGGGCCTGCCTGTCCCCCACAAGCTCACCCTCCCTCCTGGCGCCTGCCTTACCCACACAGGGGAAGGTGCTCTCCACCGTCCAGACGACCGGGGCCATCATCTCGGCAAACTGCAGGCTCAGGTCCACCCTGTAGAAAGCTCTGGTCCCCGGGCCTCCTCCGGCCTCCTGGCATTGCTGCGGGGCCAGGAGGATGCGTTGGGCCTGGCAGGGGGCGTCCTGGGCCCCATCCCCTGCAGAGACGCCTCCGCAAGAGTGCCAGGGCTCAGGGGGTAACTCAGTGGCAAGGTCCCTCTGGAGCTGCACCCCCAGATCTGCCCTCCCGGTGCCGGACTCTGCATGGCGGCCGTGGCCCAGAGAGTGGTCTCGGGAGAGGGCAGGCTGGTGATGCCACCAGGACACTGACCTGAACGCGCAGCAGCCCGGCCGCCGGGATGCTGACCACCACAAAATCCCCGCTCTCGGTCACGGTGAAGGTGCCAGCCTGGTGGACCCGGAGGAACCGTAGGCTCAGGCTCTCCTTGATGTGAGACCCTCTTTTGACCAGACCCAGTCTCTGCTTGGGGACGTGAACTAAGACCTCTGACTCAGGCTGGGCTGATCCTGCAACGGAAGGACATGTGACACAGAGAGCCGCACTTCGCGGGCCTGGGGACCGTCTGTGGCCAGCGCAGTGTCGCTTCGCCGGGCGGTAACAGCAGGTTACTTGGTGTCCTGGAACGCAGTTGCGTGGGTGGAGACGAGAAGGAGAAAGGGCCACCCCCAGACCCTCAGGGGCTCCCGTCATCTGCAGAGGCCCCCCAAGGAAACAGACGGCAGGAACAGGGCTGCACCCCGGAAGCTGCAGAGATGTCCCCGCCAAGACGGTCCCCGGCTCCCGTGCCCCGGCCCAGGGCTCTGAAGAAATGCAGCTCCTATCAGCTGTTTATACTTTAGCAAGAATTTCATCGTGTCAGCTCTCTCACGAGGGCATATTACGCCAACTCTGCAGTTGCTAAACGAAACCATTTGTCTCCAAATAAAGGGATTTCAAACATCAGAATGGGAGAAGAGATGTTGCCGGGCCTGGCCGGGCCACCCCAATGCCTGAAACTCCCCAGAGCCCTGATCCCGAAACTCAGGTCCGTGATGAAATCCTAGACGCACACGGGAAGGCTTAGTCATCTCGGCTCTACCCACACAGGATGAAGCCTTTGATCCACCTAAGTTTGCATACCGAGTTCTTTAGAATTCAAATTCCCTGGAGGTAGGAAGTGGTCTTTCAGATTCCGGGCCTCTTTATGTTACATAAGGCACGTGGCAATGGTGTCACCCCAGACTGAGCGAAACAGCTGAGCACGTGTCAGGTCCCAGACGCCAGCAGTGCGCGTGGGCGTCCGAGCAAGGCTGTGGGGGCTCTCCCGGCTTGGGGGGCCCCAGATCTGCTGGCCTTCAGCTTCTCCCCGGCACCCTACACCCCATCCAGCATTTCAGAAACACATGGTCACAACTGGAGCCGAGAAGAGAGGAGGCAGGGCGGGAGCGAGGGGAATAAGGTGCCCAGTGGAGGGAGAGAAACAGAGAGTGATGAAGTCAGGAGGGTGCCATTAGGGGCACTCCCGGGTCTTACCCAGCGGGCAAGCAGCTTCTAGGGAGTAGGCATAGGAGCCGCTCACCAGCCAGAGTGGCAGGAGCTCCGCAGAGGTGTTCAGCACCTGGTGAGACAGAACGGGCGCCCTGTGGCCTCTGAAACAGCTCCTTCTGGATGCAACCCCCCACTTAAGCCCTCCTCCCCCGGCTTCAAACTGGTCTCTGGACTAAGCCCCGAGCCCTCCCAAGCCCAGGTCGGGGACCACCGCCCCGATGCAACCAGGAAATATTATTTAGCGGGGATATTTTTAGCAGGAAGCGAGCTCGGAGCAAATGTCATGTGAGCCGTCTCCTCTTACCCGGCAACTTTGGGCTATTTAAAGAGACGGTAATTACGCTCCTGCCACCGCCATCAGGACGCGCTGAATGCATGATTGCAGGGCCCCTCATCTGCCGAGCGGAGCACTTTACGCTAATGGGGTCCAATTTTCAAAGCCGCCTGCCTAAATCTGTCCGGTCTCGCAGGTGGACATTTGAGTCGGCACTGGCAGGGTGGCAAACTGCTCCTGCGGGTGCCGTGCCTGGGAGACCCACAACCTGGCAGGGCTGGCTGTCCACTGCTGACCTCCCGCCTCTGAAGAAGATCTTGCCGTGGGCTTTGCACGGTGATTTCGGAGGCATTGATGTCCACGGACAATCCCATCAGGCCGGCATCCTCCAGGGAGGCCACCAGCTCCCCTCGGAGGGACAGCAGCCAGGGCATCTGAAGGAGCAGGACACGGGCACACGTCAATGAGCCAGGGAGACACAGTCACCGGAGTACAGGAGAGGGGCACCCCAGGGGACCTCAGGAAGGTCCAGCGCCGCAGGAGGAAGGGGTGGACCAGGGCAGGAGGGCAGGCTGCTGACGGGGGGAGACACAGCAGACGTGGGTGCCCTGGCTCTTTGGGGTTCAGCTGCTTTGCAGGGTGCCTGGCACAGCAGGGCTAAAGAAATGAAGGTGGGGCTAGCGTTGTGGAGCAGCTGGTTAAGCCGCCGTTTGCAATGCTGGCATCCCGTACTGGAGAGCCACTGGAGCCCTGGCTGCTCCACTTCTGATCCAGCTCCCTGCTAATGCGCCTGGGAAGGCAGTGGAGGATGGCCCAAGTGCTGGGGTCTCTGCCATTCATATGGGAGACCCAGATGGAGTTCTTGGCTTCAGCCTGGCTCAGCCATTTGGGGGAGTGAACCAGTGGATGAAAGATATCTCCCCCCATCTCTCTCCCACCTCGCCCCATCTCTGATGGTTGCCTTTCAAAGAAATAAATCACAAAGAAAGAAATGAAGGTCCCGTCACCCCAGAGCAATGCCGACCGCTCAGCCCAGCAGTCCTGCCTCTGCTCCCACTGCCACTTTATGACCAGGGCCTCGTGCACGGGGGTGCCTGCTGTTGGGAGAAGGGTGGGCCAGGAGGCTCCCCAGCCCCCTTCCTCGGAGGACGGGCTGGAGGAATTCAGGCCCCGAGCAAGAACAAGGTCACAGAGCTGGATTCACGGGAAAGCGATGTGGAGTAAAGTTCCTTCCGGAAGGCTACGGAGAACCCACCCCGGGCAGCAGGGAAGCAGCTGTGCGACTTGGGAACAGGGAGGCTGGGGGGGGGGGGGGGGAGCTTCCAGTCACCAGAGACTTCGCAGGGAGAAACTCAGCCCCCCATGCAAAGCTGGCCCCCTCCTCAGGGTGCCCCTCTGGTGGCCTCGGGCTTCTGCCTGGACGGCACCAGGAAAGTTCTGGCAGCCACGACCCAGATCCAGAGAGTGGGTGCTGTCCACAGGCACCTCCTGCCTCGGAGCATCCTGGGGCACCAGGCCTGGCAGAACCTTCCAGAAAGTTGTTCCCGGCCTACTCACCTGCCCACCGTCGCTCCCGAGGGGCAGAGGCCGGGAGACCTGCGGAACAAAGAGACAGCAACACCTCCTGGCAGTGGCAAGCAAGGGTGAGCGAGCAGACGCTGCTGCCCCGGGCACAGGAGCGCTGGTAATCACCCCAGCAGGAGGCCGGCGAGAGAGCCGGGCGGCCGGGCTGTTTGCTCATTAAGACAAGAAAATCATTTATGTTCTGGGACTCCAGTGTCAACAGAGCCAGGGAGATGTCGCAGCCTCAGCTGCCGCCCTGGGCCTGGCCAACGGGGCAGCTGGGGTCCCGGGCACAGCTGGCGAGGCCGAGAGCGGGTGTGTGCCGCGCAGATGCTGTTCAGAACCCACTTTGCATGCGGCTCGTCTCCGGGGCCTCCTCCCGGTCCTCCCAGCATGCTTTGTTCCCTCGTCTTTCCTTTTTGGGCCCAACAGGTGAGGGCAGAGAGGGAAGTTCTGCCACTGAGGCCTCTCAGCACCCAAACAGGGCGGTCCCCGGCAAACAGGACTCAGGTCCTGGAGTGCACCTGAGCCTCCCAGGCATCCCCTGCCGTGGCGCCGTTATCTCTCCTTTCACAAGTGAGGGCCACGGTGCTGGCATGGGAGGGGGACCTTCCTAGAGCCCCAGCTGCAGCCCGCCGACCTGGCGTCCTCTCATCTGCTCTCCCCACACTCCGCCTTGGGCTGCACACCTGGGCCAGAGGTGCAGACTCGGGATGGAGACACAGACCCACGGGAACGCCTCTGAGGTCCTCTGGCTCCCACCCCCCCCCCACAACCAAGGCCAGAGGGGACGGGACGGACTCCTCGGCGAAGGCTACTCCCACTCTCTCCCAGCGTCAAGAGGACTGGGTAGGGCTGGAAGGAGGACCCCCCCACACAACACACACTCAGGCCTCTGGGTGTCCGAGCTCTGCTGCCTCCGGGCCCCAGAGAGCCGCAGGCTCCGGACAGGCCACAGGAACCCTTCCCGCGGGCCCTGCTACGACCTTGTCTTTGGGAAACGAGTGGCTTCACTTGGGGAAGATTCGGGAAGATGCCTTCGGCTGGGTGAGAGGCTACAGAGGACTCAGCCTTCCCCCACCAACCGCCAGGGCTGCCCACTGTCCTCACCGCCCCGGGTCGAAGGCAGCGGAGTCCCGCAGGCTGGGTTTTAGGAAGGCGGGCGACCTTCCCCCACAAGACGGAAGCGGTGAGGTGACCAAGGCGCAGCCGGAGCGCACGGTGCCCTTTCAGTCGCCAGGAGGAGGCTATATTTAGGGTCCACGGACATCGCCCAGGACCTGGGCAGCCTTCACTGGGAGCCATCGCTAATCACTGCATTGAGTTTACGGGTGCCCCTGGGCGCACTTAACCCAGGGCAATGAATAGTTATTGCTCGGCCTCCCGCTCAGGGCCTGTGGGCACACTTAAGCGAGCTGGCGGATTGCTGCGAGCAGGGCACGGCTCGGGTACACCCTTGGGCACCCTGCGCCATCAGCGGGGGGAGGCAGACTATTAAATATCTATGTGCCCTGTGCCCACAGCTGCAGTTAGCCAAGGGCAAGGCCGGTGAAACGGCTTTAATTAAAACTTAATGCAAGTTCAAGGTGCAGCCACGGAAGCGGCGGCTGCAGAAGTCACCAGGAATGAATCAGTCAATTCGATGAGGTTCCCAGATAGGGGGAGGGGGCTGCAGGGACGGGGGCTGGGGCAGCGCAGACCTGTTTTACGTCGTTTGCCCGCTTTCCACCTCTGCGCCCTTGTTTGGGAATGTGGACCCCCGCATGCCCCCACACCTCGGCGGCAGAAGGAGACAAGCGGAGTGGAGAGTCCTGCTGTGGAGTGGAGAGCTCCCCTGGCGGCTGCTCCCGGAATTACAGGCCCAGTGCACTGGAGAAGTGGCCGGCCGCGGGACGTCAAACCCATGCCTGGGGGCACCCCTGCAAGGCAGGTGGTCAGAGGAAGACCACCCCCCTCCAGCTCTGCTCCTTACGGCGGGGAAGCAAAGGGGTTCCAGAGTCCGGGAAGGCAGTGAGGCGGGCCCAGCAGAGACTGGACTGGGGGCTCCTCCAGGCAGAGCACTCGTTCCAAAACCAGGCCAGGGAGCAGCACTGCAGTGCAGTGGGTAAAGCCTCTGCTTGTGACACCTGCATCCTATGTGCACACCAGCTCAAGTCCTGGCTGCTCTGCTTCCGATCCAGCTCCCTGTTAATACCCCCGGGAAAGCAGCAGAAAGATGGGCCCGGGTGCTGGGGCCACTGCCACCCACAAGGGAGACCTGGATGGAGTTCCAGGCCCCTGGCTTCTGCCTGGACCAGCCCTGACTGCTGTGGCCACTTGGGAAGTCAATCAGCAGGTGGAAGATCTGTCTCTGTCTCTTTCCCCTCCCCGCCCCAATCACTCTGCCTTTCAAATAAATAAGTCTTAAATAAAAACCAATAGAAAATTGACACAACCAAATGCTGGCTAAAAGAGATTCCAAAAGCCCAGGCCAGATGAGAAAATCACTCTACGCTCTTCCTGGGGCCAGGGGCTCTGTCCTAGCCAAATCTTTTGCACCAGTGCCCGGCATATGCAAGGTGGCTTCCAAAATGCCATGGGAAAATAGATTGAAAGATAAGTTCATTTGGGAGCAGAAAATCTGAAATCCATGAGCCTTTGGAAGATCCCTGTAGTTAGCCGACTTTTCACTCCAGCCTCCTCCTCCCTCTTCTCCCTTCCCCTGTCTCCCTTCTCATCCCTCTGGCCAAATTCAGCATTTCATTGGACCACACATGTTTATAAAAATAAAGGCAACTTGGGGCGGGCACTGTTGTGTAGCGGGTAAAGCCACCACCTACAGCACCAGCATCCCATATGGGCGCCGGTTCGAGTCTCTGCTGCTCCTCTTCAGATCCAGCTCTCTGCTATGGCCTGGGAAAGCAGTGAAAGATGGCCCAAGTCCCTGGGCCCCTGCACCCACATGGGAGACCCGGAAGAAGCTCCTGGCTCCTGGTTTTGGATCGGCCCAGCTCCAGCCATTGTGGCCATCTGGGGAGTGAACCAGCGGATGGAAGACCTCTCTCTCTGTCTTTCCCTCTTTGTCTGTAACTCTGCCTCTCAAATAAATAAACAAATAAATCTTAAAAAAAATAAAGCCAACTATTTTTTAATAAGGAGATTTCCCATACAATTACAGATTTCCAGTTTTTCATCAAAAGTTGGAAATCCTGCGAGATGGACTGGAGCTGAGTAGCTGCTGCCCCTCTGCGGGGGCTGGGGTGGGGCTGTGCTGCTCCAGCTTGCCCCACCCCCACCTGCCACCTCGCTCAAGCTCGGCACCGCCCTGCGGGTCCACGGCCCATCTCTGAATCTCTGTTTACTTCTCTCATCCTTGGACGGGGGGTAGCAAGGGCACCTGCTGCCTAGGGTTGCCAAGGAGGTGAAGTGAGTTAAAACAGAGCGGTAAGAACAGTGCCTGGCACGGACTGAGCCGCACATCCGAGGCATCTCCAGAAAATTCTTAGAAGATGCATGTTGTGAAAAACTATTCCGAACTTTTTTGCATCGTAATAAACTTTTTTTTTTTAATTTGGAGGAGAGAAAGAGAGTTCGTGTCTGCTGGTTCACACCTCAAGTGCTGCAATGTCCACAGCTGGGCTGGGGCCAAACCTGGGAATGAGCGCCCACTCCCACGTGGGTGGCAGGGACCCAGGGGCTTGAGCCATCACCACCAACGCCCGGGGTGTGTCTTAGCAGGAAGCAGGACCGGGAGCCGGGACTCAAATCCAGGCACCTCGATGTGAGATGCCGGTGGCTTAACCACGAGGCTAAACACCTGCTCCCCTTACTTATCCACTTAACTGTTTATTTACTTAGGAGGTAGAGAGACAGAGAGAAAAAGAAACATCTCTTCATTCCATTTCTCCATAGAGCTTGTGAAGTACTTTCGTTTTTGTTGAGTAAATGAGGGCAGGGGTAAAATCTACACCATTTCTGCGACAGGTCTGGCCCCTGTGGGGTTTGCCATCCTCCCCACCCCCCAGGCTCGCTCAGCTCACAGAGGCTCCCCCGGGGTTAGCGGCCCGTAAGGCAGAGGACGAGTGGGGTTTGGGGATAAACCTCCAGGGCTGATCTTCCAAACGGACACAGCACACCTGATGGCACCTGAGCTCTGTAACTCTGCCACGGCCCAAGCTAAAAAGCAGCATCCGAACTCGCGACTTTCAACCCAGAGAGGAGGAACACAGAGAGGGTTTTGCAGCCTTGGTGATAACGCAGGTGGCCCCGTGGCAATGGGGAGTGGAGAAAACCACTCAGAGACCTTCAGCCCACCCTCCTCTCCTAGCCCATCTCAGCCCTTGGTGCTCAGAAAAAGCCTTGCGGAACCTAGACCTCTGCAGAGGATGAGGCGTGATGCAGCCCCAGCCGCTGCTTCTCTGCCTGGCCATGTCCTGGGCTCGGGAGCCATGGCCGCCGGCCTTGACCTTCACAGAGAAGTCCAGTACAGATGCCCCGCGGCCGCCCCCCAGGCCCTGGGCACCCAGTACCTGGATGAACTCGGGGCTGCAGCGGACGCTCTGCTGGCCCAGCCTCGACCCGATTCGGGGACACTTCATTACATAGCGATCACTGCGCTCCAACCTCTTCACCCCTTTTTGAAATATTCTGATTTCCAACCTGTAATTTGCTGTCTAGAAGTAGGGCGAGATCCGTGCGTGTGGATGAAAGAGAGAAACACAGTTAATAGGCCACAATTACGGGTCAGTGGCCGTTAGCAGCAAATACAATTAGAAGCTGGCAGGTCTCAGAGGCGGGGTGGGCAGTGAGACTAAGACTGGCAGGGACCCAGACCCCGGCTTCAGCCTCTGGGCTCCCACCGGGGAAGTCCTCAGGGCTGGGGATTCTCTGTGGGCTCTGGGAAGGAACTCCCTGGCCAGAGTAAGTCTTGGTTGAGCTCCCCTGACAGTTAACAAACATTTGCTCAAAATCTGTGTCCCCTCTGACACCCACGGCTGGCTTTCCTGTGTCCATTTGACAGTCAAGGCACTGAGGAGCAAGGGCCCGAGGTAAAGGCGCGTGGCCGTTCCCAGCCTGCGCACGAGGCCTGGTCTGTCTCATCCCCTCCCTCCCTGTGTGCAAGGTGCAGCTCAGAGATGCCATAGCAATGCGCTCCACGAGGGCCCTCCTCCTGCCATGTGGGGAGAACCCAGGGGTAAGGTTGGGGGCAGGGTAAGGTTGGAGGGAGGGGGTGCAAAAGGAGGCGATCGCAGAGAGGAAGGGAATGAGGACAAGGAGGAGGCGAGTCCTGAAGTTCCACCCCCAGGAAGGGCCTCAACCCCGTTGGGAAGAACTGGGCTCAGTCACGGAAGGAGGATGAGGAATAAAAGAGGAAAAGTGGGGGGGACCGTGAGGGTCCTGGGACGGACTACACCTGCCCAGGAGCCAGGGAGTGGAATTTAGCCAGCAAGAGTACCTGGGAGCCACGCCCCCCAGGGCCACTGCGGAAGTCAGGGCCTGCCCCCTAAAAGACGCTTCAGCTGCCCTACCTCCCTCTAGCTGGCATGAGCCCCCCCTCCAACCCCAGCCCCAAAACCCCCTTCTCCAGCCCTTGCTGGGGAGGTCCCAGGTTTCTAGGGCCTCAAGCTCCTGGAATTTGGGGGGAAGGCCTCTACGTGACCCGGCATTTGGCACAGCAGTTAAGGCACTGCTTGAATTGCCTAGGTTCAAGTCCTAGCTCTGCTTTTTTTTTTTTGACAGGCAAAGTGGACAGTGAGAGAGAGAGAGAGAGAGAAAGGTCTTCCTTTGCCGTTGCTTCACCCTCCAATGGCCGCCGCGGCCAGCGCACTGCAGCCAGCGCACCCTCCAATGGCCGCCGCAGCCAGTGCGCTGCGGCCGGCGCACCGCGCTGATCCGAAGCCAGGAGCCAGGTGCTTCTCCTGGTCTCCCATGGGGTGCAGGGCCCAAGCACTTGGGCCATCCTCCACTGCACTCCCAGGCCACAGCAGAGAGCTGGCCTGGAAGAGGGGCAACCAGGACAGAATCCGGTGCCCGGACTGGGACTAGAACCCGGGGTGCTGGCACCACGGGTGGAGGATTAGCCTAGTGAGCCGCAGCGCCGGCCCCCAGCTCCGCTTTCAATTCCAGCTTCCCGCTAATGCACACCCAGGAGGCAGCAGATGACGGCCCAAGTGGCCTGCCACCCAGTGGGAGACCCAGAGTGATTAGCTGGCTCCTGGCTGCGGCCTGGCCCAGCCACTGCTGTTTCTGGCATTTGTGGAGTGGACTAACATCTGCCAGTCTGTCTGTCTTTTAAATAAATATTCTACAGGCCCACCTCCTTCTGCACAAAGCAGGCCGAGTATCGAACTCGGAAGATGAAGTCCCCGTCGGGAGTAGGATGCAGGAAGTAGCCACATTTGGCCAGGGAAGAATCCAGGTGGTTGGGGCCCCTCCAGGTCCCTGTAATGAGAAAGGGACAGCAATGTGGCTCGAGCCTGCTGAGGCCACTGGTGAGCAAGGTCAGAAACAGCGACACCCTCGGATATAAACTGAAGTGCAGGGCTGCCCGGAGCTGCTCTCCTGGGGTGTCTGGAAGAGGCAGGGGTAGGAGAAGACCCAGGAAGATTTGCACCCACAGGAAGGCCCAGTGGTTGCCCCTTCGATACGGCGGATACGGGGGATTCAGCGGCCCCTTAGGCTCAGGGACCCACTCCAACATGCTCTGTGGCTGCCAGAAATCACGGATGGTACCAGATCCTACAGGTGCCACGTTTGCCTCTCTCGTGAAGGCACTTCCCAAACTTCTTGGAGCACGTGCCTGGGTCTCTGCCGCCCGGCCCCAGGAACCGGTGCTCAGTTATCCTCAAGGTAGATTCTGTCGGGGTAAGCCTGTCTGTAAGTCCACTGACCACAGACTTTATGAAGCTCACTCGAACACACGAATCTATGATAAAATATCATTTAAAACTTAGGCAGGGCGCCGGCGCTGTGGCGTAGCAGGTAAAGCCGCCGCCTACAGTGCCAGCATCCCATATGGGCACCGGTTCAATTTCCAATTGAAAATTGGAAATGGGCTCCATTTCCAATCCAGCTCTCTGCTATGGCCTAGGAAAGCAGTGGAAGATGGCCCAAGTCCTTGATCTCCTGCACCCACGTGGGAGACCTGGAAGAAGCTTATGGCTCCTGGCTTTGGATCAGTGCAGCTCTGGCCATTGCGGCCAACTGGGGAGTGAGCCATTGGATAGAAGATCTCTCTCTCTCTCTCTCTCTCTCTCTCTCTCTGCCTCTCTTTTCTCTCTGTGTAACTCTGACTTTCAAATAAATAAATCTTAAAAAAAAAAAACTTAGAGAAAGAACAATAACTAGTAGTAAAATAGGAGAATTGTTACTGTATGCTATAATAAAAGTTACTTAAAGCTTATGAGTTGTTTCTTTCTGGAATTTTCTGCAGGTCACAGAAACGGTGAAAAGCTAAACCACAGGGAAGCGGGGCAGCAGCACATCCGGAATCCAGCCCGGTCTCCCTGCTCTGGGCCCTGGCCTGGGCTCCTCTTGTCTTGGCTCCGGGTTTCCTCCCTTAGCCCCTGTGTCTGTGACCCACACTGTGGCCAACGGAATCCCATTCAAAGCTGTCAGATCCTGCTCTCCTCTGCTCAGACACTCCATTCTTCTCTTGGGGGGGGGGGGGCAGGGAGCCAAGGTCCTCCAAGACCCCTCACTCACTGCCCCCTCCCCCTCCCCCTCCCACCCACCCCACCCCACCCCCGACCCTGCCGCACCACTGGGGCTATGTCTCAAGCATCCCAGGTGCACTGCTGCCTCAGGGCCTCTGCACCCAACGTGCTCTGGGTGTGGAACTCTCTCCTACCTACCTGCCTGCTCACTCCCCCACGGAGCCTGCACTGACCACGCTCCTGATCCTGAATCCCTGCTTTCTGTTCCACAGTGCGCACTGCCTGCCAACCCGCCATCAAACAGTTTGCTTATCGATTCTATTTCCTGCCTGTCACCCCCCCACCCAGGGCATCACCGCCTCCCCGGTGCCTGGCGCCGTGCCTGGCATCGGGAGGCTCAGGCAGTCTCCGTGGGAGGACTGAGATCTCCAGAGCACTCCCCCGGAGCGGAGGGACCACGGGCCGCTCCATCATCTGCTCCGGATCTTCCTCTAGTTTCACTTGTCATGATTTTTTTAAAGGCCGTTCTTGAAGGTTCACAGTTTCAGCGTGCAGTTGGCGGGAGATGGACACGCGGCTCCGGCAGCCTCTGCGTGGGGGCCCCCCCGGGGGGACAGGCTCCCCTCGCAGCAGCTCGCGGCTTCCACTGCTATCTTTAGCAGGAGATCAAGGCCGCGCCTCGGGCGGAGGGAGGCTGTGGAAGGCAGATCACTGGGGAAATAAAGTGTCTGAGGCTGGATGTGCAAATTGACCTGGGTCGCTTTAGTTTTGCATCCACGTTTGCACTTTGTAAATATTTGCCTGGCACCCCGCCGCTCACACCTGCTCGCTGTCCGCTCAAGTTCGCGGAAGGCAGCAGGCACCGTCATTTCTCCAGCCCCACCTGGCGCTGCCGGGCTGCCGCGCGAAATGAAAACGCTCCCTCAAAGCCACAGGTGTCTGTGACAGCACCGAAAACTAATGGGCTGTGGCTGGCCGCTGTGACTAATTCTCTGATTATTGACTTTATGATTTTACGCTTAAAACTTCTTTATAATAACACACAGAAATGTTTAATGGGCTCTATCCAGAGCCATAAAAATTACTTATTGAACAAGCGTTTTAAAACTATTAATCTATTGTTTTCCATTAATAATGGCTCTCCAAAGAACAGGCGACAGCTTAATGTATCCACAGCATTTCTACTGGAAAAGTGGCCTTTTAATACACAAATGCTGCTTCTGAGATGTCCAGAGCCAACGGTCCCCGGGCGCCCGACCCACCCAGGACAGATTTAGGCCATACCAGTCCCACAGGGTGCCTTACGAACTTCCAAGGGTGGGCTTGGGCATATAAGTGAAGACGCTGTCTGATCCAGCCGACGTCAACCCTTACCTGGTGGGTTCAGGACTCGGCCTAGCCACCTCTTCAAACCTCCCAGGCGGCTCCGTGGGACCCACAGGGTCATGTAATCGGAGAAGCACTCGACCTCATCGGTCGACCAGGAAGACACTTCTGGAAGGAAGAAGGGGGTGGTGGGGAGCAGGTGACCACCCCCCTACATCCTCCACCCTGGCTCTGCGTCTCCCTCCTTCCCAGCTCGTACCACCGATGAGAATTATGGTGTGTGACTGTTCGTGGGATCTCCCATGAGGGAAGATGGGTGGAGATAAGCCTGCCTCTTACTCACGTGAAAACGGGCTCAGGTAGGGCAGGAGCTGTGTTGGCAATATTGCCCACCCCATCCCCATGGCTCTTTCTCACAGCTGCGCCTGGCGCCTATAGATGCTGGGTCAATATTTGTTCCACCCACGGCTCTGGCCGGAGCCTGGCGTGTCCTGAAGATGGGAATGACGGATGTCACACCCTGGAGAGGCGTCTACTGCCCGTCCCCTAGACGTGCAAACCACGCCCTCCGTGAAGAGTGTAAGTTATGGGGTATTTGTTCACCACACGCCCCGAAACCCTGCCCAGTGTCTGGCATCCACAGACACCGACATACATGTGTGAAGTGCGTGTTTTCAATACGAGCGCTGGAATCACACAGGGACACGTTAGGAAGTGGACTCGCTTATTTCCCCAGGGAGCCCTGCCCGGAGCGCCCTAACATTGGACAGCTGAGACAGCTTGAACGAAACTCACTCTAGATGTGAACCATCTGACAACAGGAGGCCTGGGAAGATTGGAAGCATCTTACCTCTCCTGCTAATTTCGAGAGAGAGAGAGAGAGAGAGAGAGAGAGAGAGAGACCTGCAAGGTTCCAGCAGGGACACCTTGTGTGCATCCAACCCTGGAGTTGGACGCTCAGGGCTCAGATGGTGGCTCCAGCTATCGCACCCGGGACAAGTCATGTAACCCCTCTGAGACCCCATTTCCTCTTTTGCAAGGCGGGCACATGGAAGAATTAACCTTGGCCCAAAGAGTTTTCAGTCCTCCCCTCCCCCCAGCACCCAGGTGGCAAATTCTAAGCCCTCGGAACACTCAGTCCAATAGGAGTGTCTGCTCCTTGGGGGCACTGGCCACATCGGCTAGCCCCTGCCGACGACGTGAGTTATGCCGGGGCTGCGGCATCAGCTCACCACAGGAGCCGGAGACTAAGGGCAGCCACGCCCACCTGTCTGACCACCTAAGACCTCGGCCTGGGTTGGCCACATTCTTTGTGTGCTGTCCCACATTGCTGCTGGGAGAAGTTAGCAGGAGTGGTGGCCTCTTCAGGTAAGGACACCTGGAACCTGGCCCTGGGTCTCCCCAGGATGTGTGATTATTGAACCTGAAATGGTCTTGGGGACTCTCGGACTTGAAGTCGAAAGGCAGGATGGTTAGGGCTGGCGTTGTGACATAGTGGGTTAAGCCAGTGCTGGTGATGCCGGCATCCCATACCAGAGGCCAGTTCAAGTCCCACCTGCTCTGCTGCTGACCCAGCTTCCTGTTACTGCATCCGAGCAGGCAGTGGGAGATGATCAAGTGCTCGGGAGCCAGTGGATGGAAAATCTCTATCTCTGGCTCTCCTCTTCTGTCACTATGCCTTTCAAGTAAATAAGTAAATCTCTTTCTTTAAAAAGATTTATTTATTTATTTGAAAGGCTGAGTGACAGAGAGGCAGAAGCAGAGAGAGAGGTCTTCTATCCACTGGATCACTCCCCAGATGTCCGCAACAGCTGGAGCTGAGCCAATCTGAAGCCAAGAGCCAGGAGTCTCCTCTGGGTCTCCCATGCGGGTTCAGGGGCCCAAGGACTTGGGCCATCTTCCACTGCATTCTCAGGCCATAGCAGAGAGCTGGATCAGAAGTACAGCAGCTGGGACTCAACTGGTGCCATATGGGATGCCGGCACTGCAGGCGACAGCTTTACCCGCTACGCCACAGTGCTGACCCCATAAATAATCTTAAAAAAAAAAAAAGGTGAGGATAGTCTTGGGGCAGGCATTGCAGTGTCGTGGATTAAGCTGCTGCTTGGGACACCCGCATCCCATATTGGACCTTCCTGGATTTGGGTCCCAGCTACTCTGCTTCCAATCCAGCTTCCAGCAAAAGTGCCTGGGAAAACAGCAGATGATGATCCAAGTACTTGGGCCCCTGCAATGCACGTGGGAGACTCAGATGGAGTTCTGGGCTCCTGGCTTCAGCCTGGCCCAGCTCTGGCTATTATAAGCATTTGGGGAGTGAACCAGAGAATGGAAGATCTCTCTCCCTCTCCCTCTCCCTCTCCCTCTCCCTCTCCCTCTCCCTCTCCCTCTCCCTCTCTCTGCCTTTTAAATAAGTAACATCTTACAAACAAGAAGTGAGGGTGGTCTTGGCATCCCCTGACCTTGTGGCACAGTGACAGTGCCTGTCTCAAAGATGCAATGAAGGGATGTGTGCTCAGCACAGGGCCTGGCCCAGAAACACTGCTGGACAGATAGCATGGCACTCGCACAGGGCCTTCATTGGCTGCAGGTGCATGGCTGCCCGGGTTGAAGTCCTGGCTCTGCCACCCACTGCTGTGAGACCATAGACGAGTCCCTCACTCTTCTGAACCTCAGTCCCCTGGGTGAACACCGTGCTGATATACGGACGAGGCAGCAAGGCCAGCCTGGCAACGGCACACGGCACATGCCATGCGTGCTGGTGTTTATGACTGAGACAAGCCCCAGACTCCGAGTCAGAGGATGCCAGGCCCAACCTGAACCTGGCGCCAGGCAGCCATGAGACCCCGGCACGTGGCCTCCCTGGCTCCCGTGTTGTTGGCACTGGGAGAGGGCCGCGGACAACCACACTGTGGGCAGGCTCTGTGGCTGTCTCACTTCAGAGTTACCCAACTCCCCCAGCACGCCGGCTACCAGACTCTCCACAGGAACTGCCCGGCCTGATGCAAGCCTAGAAGTATCATTGATTTACCTGTCAGAGCTTCACGTGCAGGGCTCGCCCTGTCCCTGTTTGATCTGGAGGGGAGGCTCCACGCGGACACGGCAGCCTGAACACAGACAAGGCAGACGGCCCTGTGGGACAGAACGGAGAACGTGGAGGGGACGCAGAGGTTCCGAGGCCCGACCCACCTGCATCCATTCACTCACTCCATGCTGTTCCTCTTGAGGGCCTACTGTGTGCAATGGCCAAGACACAGAAAGAACTATCGTGGACAAGTGAAAACATAACTGAATAAAGACATTTCGGATGACAGTCAGCTCTGGGGCCAGCGTGGTGGTGCAGTGGGTCAAGCCACAGCCTGCAATCCCATACCCCATATCAGAGCGCCGGTTCGAGTCCTGGTTATTCTGCTTCTGATCCAACTCCCTGCTAATGCTCCTGGGAAAGCAATGGAAGATGGCGCAGGTGCTCGGACCCCTGCCACTCATATGGGAGACCCGGATGGTGCTCTGGGCTCCTAGCTTTGGCCTGGACTGGCCCCAGCTGTTGTAGTCATTTGGGGAGTGAACCAGCGGTTGGAAGATCTCTCTTTTTCTCTCTCTCTCTCCCCCCTTCAAATAAATAAGTCAATCTATAAGAAAAACAACAGTCAACTCCCCCAAAAAATTAAGCAGAACAATGAGACGAAGGGCCTACAGTGCAGAGAGAAAGGGGGGCTCCCTCCAATCGAGAGGTCGGTGCTAAACGACAATTTTTTAAAAAGATAACAGGGTGAGAAAAAAGGTAGGATCATGACTCTCATACAGATAAAATAAATGAGGCTGTGTGGAAGATTTTATTAGCTCGTTATTAACGAGGGAACCAGGCAGACGGTAGAAGCAGTTCAAAGGAAAGAGAAGACGCATTTCTGGGTCAGGAACGTCGAGCTGAACTGGCACACAGCCTCAAACCCGGCTTCCTCCACGCTGAGAGAGGCAAGTCCGTTGAACCTCCCCCTGGCCCCGAGCAAGAATGACTTGTGTGTACTGAGTTCTCTGCACAACAGTGCAAAGATGGAGTGAGAGAGAGCCAGAGGGGTCTGCACGAGACCGCGTGGGGTGTTCAGTGCAGGTGTCCTGTGACGGTTGGTTTGGGTTGGGTTTTGCTTATTCCAAATTTCCCCATGTCGAGTAAAACGTGGCTGAGAGACGACCTGTGAGCCCAGCAGGTGCAGAGTGAGGGATGAGCCCGGGGTGTGTAGGACCTGGGAAGTCGGTGGAGCTGCGGTCAGCAACAAGGAGGAAGAGTGGCCACGAGGTGAGGGACAGGCCGGGGCGGAGCCGCCAGGCCTTCGGGAGCCATGGCGCAGGCTGGGATTCTATCAGGAAAAGGACGAGCTGTAAGCGGGGAAGGGACAGGATCTGCTGTTTTAATGGAATCCTGCTTGCCGCGCCTCCGGCTATTTTTAAAAACCACAGCCCGAAGCCTAAATTCTCAGCACAGGTTCCTTGAGGGGAGTTGCGGAACAATCCTGGAGCCAGAAGTTGGAAAATAAGACTGACCACAACGGGGGGCCAGGGCAGACACAGTGCGGAGAAAGCTCCCACCTGCTTCCGGTGGGAGGGGGCTTGGTTCAACCACTTTTGGAATGGGCAGGTCTGCTGAAATTGATCACACTCCACCTGCGACCCTCACCTCCACTCCAACAGAACTGCCAGCACAGGTGCAGCCAAAGACAGGCACAAGAGCATTCACAACGGCGCTGTCGCTTCTGGAAACTGGAAGCCGTCCGGATGCTCATCAACTATAGAGTGGACACACTGTGGTCCACTCACCAACGGAATACTATGCTACACACACACACAAGACTGACCACCAATAAATCCAACAATGTGGGTGAATCTCAGAAACCTTCTGCAGGGGGTCAGATGCCTGCATCCCACATCAGAGCATCTGGTGTGAGTCCTGGCTCCACTGCCTTCTCTCACCCAGCTTCCTGCCAGCGGGCACTGTGGGAGGCAACAGGGAATGCATGGCTCCCACGTGGGAGGCCTCGATTGAGTTCTTGGCTTCCGGCTTCCTCTTGGCCCAGTCCTGGCCGTTATAGGCATGTGGGGAATAAACCAGTGGACAGGAGATTTCTCTCTCTCTATTTCTCTGCCTCTCAAATAAAGAAAATAAATTCTTTTTAAAAATTTGCTGAGGGGCCAGCGCTGTGGGTAAAAGCTGCCGCCTGCAGTGCAGGCATCCCATATGGGCACCGGTTTGCATCCCAGCTGCTCCACTTCCAATCCAGCTCTGCTATGGCCTGGGAAAGCAATAGAAGATGGCCCAAGTCTTTGGGCACCCTGCACCCATATGGGAGACCCAGAAGAAGCTGCTGGCTCCTGGCTCCTGGCTTCGGATCGGCTCAGCTCTGGCCATTGTGACCATCTGGGGAGTGAACCAGTGGATGGAAGACCTCTCTGTGTCTGCCTCTCCTTCTCTCTCTGTGTAACTCTGATTTTAAAATAAATAAACAAATCTTTAAAAAAGAAGAAAAAAGGCCGGTGCCGTGACTCAACAGGCTAATCCTCTGCCTTGTGGCACCGGCACACCGGGTTCTAGTCCCGGTCGGGGCACCGGATTCTGTCCCGGTTGCCCCTCTTCCAGGTCAGCTCTCTGCTGTGGCCAGGGAGTGCAGTGGAGGATGGCCCAAGTGCTTGGGCCCTGCACCCCATGGGAGACCAGGAGAGGCACCTGGCTCCTGCTATTGGATCAGCGTGGTGCGTCGGCCGCAGCGCACCAGCTGCGGCGGCCATTGGAGGGTGAACCAACGGCAAAGGAAGACCTTTCTCTCTGTCTCTCTCTCTCTCTCTCTCTCACTGTCCACTCTGCCTGTAAATAAATAAATAAATAAATAATTTTAAAAAAATAAAAAAGAAGAAAAAAGGTAAGTTTGAGGGCAGGCATTTAGCCTAGTAGTGAAGACACCCACGTCCCATATCAGAGTTCCCAGGTTCAATTCTTTCAGCTCAAGCTCCCAAGTCCAGCTTCTTGCCAGTAAGACCCTGGGAGGCAGTAAGTGAGGGTTCAAGTAGTTGGGTCTCTGCCAGCCACATGGGACCTGGACAAACTTCCAGTTTCCCAGCTTCATCCAAAACAGACTCCCAAAATCGCCAGATGTCTTTGGTGGAGAGCTGGGTGTTGTCTAGTACACACTTCAGAGCTACGTGATTCTCTGCACCTCTCGTTGTCTTTGAGCAATTTTACAACTTTATATGTTGTGGACTACGGAGAACAAAGCAAGTGATTGTGATATAATGCAGATGGTTCCTATCCAGTCATCTGATAGATATTGACCAATTTCCCACATACTAGGAGAATCCCTCCAAGCATTCCTGACTGCTGCTCTTTGGAGTCGCCTTAGAACTGACTGTAACATCTCACCAGTTCCCTAACTAGTTAACGAATTAAAATCCAGACCCCTGATCATTTTACATGAGCATACTTTAAAAACCTCACAGAAAATGGAATTAAAAGATCAGTTCATTGTGCTGCAAAAGACATTTGAAATCCACCTATGTGGGAGCTCTTGTGGCATAGTGCGTTAAACAGCCACCTGCGATGACCACAACCCATACCGGAATGCCAGTTTGAATCTTGGCTCCTCTGCTTCCAATCCAGCTTCCTGCTGGTGCATCTGGGAGGCAGCAGACGATAGCTCGAGTGCTTAGGGCCCTGCCACCCACGTGGGACACCTGGATGAAATTCCAGTCTCTGGGCCTGCGCACAGCGGGTTAACGCCCTGGCCTGAAGCACCGGCATCCCATATGGGTGCCGGTTCTAGTCCCAGCTGCTCCTCTTCTGATCCAGCTCTCTGCTATGGCCTGGGAAAGCAGTAGAAGATGGCCCAAGTCCTTGGGCCCCTGCACCCATGTGGGAGACCCAGAAGAACCTCCTGGCTTCTGCCTTCGGATTGGTGCAGCTCCGGCCGCTGTGGCAAATTGGGGAGTGAACCATCGAATGGAAGACCTCTCTCTCTCTCTCTGCCTCTCTTCTCTCTGTGTAACTCTGAATTTCAAATAAAAATAAATAAATCTTTAAAAAAAAAAAGAAAGAAATTCCAGTCTCCTGGTTTCATTCTGGCCTATCCATGGTTATTGCAGACATTTGGGGGAGTAAACCAGTAGATGCAAGATTGATCTCACTCTCAATCTCTCTCTCTCTCTCTCTGATTCTGCATTTCAAGTAATACATAAGTAAACATTTTTAAAAGATTTATTTATTTATTTTATTTGAAAGTTAGGGTTACAGAGAGGGGGGGAGAGACAGAGATATATCTTCTATCTGTTGGTTCATTCCCCAAATGGCTGCAACAGCCAGAGCTGAGCCAATCCAAAGCCAGGAGCCAGGAGCCTCCTCTGGGTCTCCCACGTGGGTGCAGGAGCCCAAGCACCTGTGCCATCTTCTACTGCTTTCCCAGGCCATAGCAGAGAGCTGGATCGGAAAAGGAGCAGCCAGAACTCGAACCGGCGCTCATATGGGATGTCGGCACTGCAGGAGGTGGCTTTACCTGCTACACCACAGCGCCGAACTCTATGAACATTTCTTAAGGTTCCTATTTTTAAAAATTTCATAGAAAGTGGACACTATGAGAAACCACATATGGCTCTCTATTTTTTTGCGCCAAAATAAGATTCTCTCCTAATCCCATTTCCCACGAGTCTCTTGCGTTGCCCTCATATTTGTAGGTCGTGACTGTGCTCCTTCAGAAAAACTTCTTTTACGAGACCTGGATGCTTTTCTGTATGCATATTAGACTTTGTTTTTTTTTTTTAAATTAGGCTTAAAAGTTCAATTTAAAAAGACAGGCAAAGGCACTATGCTTTCTCTGAGGCTGCCACCAGCCGGCCCTTTAATTCCTGGGTGAGGAGAAAGCCAGGGCCCAAGGCCAAGCTCAGGCAGGCCGGCTGCCAAGGCCCCCGGTCACCCCAGAGCGGGCTGGCAAGGAATCACAGGACCCCGGCCCAGGCCTGGAAGCTGAGCTGAGCCGCAGCCTCGGAGGCAGCCGCCTGCTCCCAGCCTCACTCACTGTCTTCAGGGAAAGTGTGAGGCTACTGGGGAGGAACAAATCAACCCGAAAGAGGAACAAAGAAGAGAAAACAACACAAAGGGAGAAAAAAAGAAAGCGAAGGAGGAGGAGAGACAAACAAGGAGGCCAACGTGGAGCCCTGTCCCTGGAGACAGCGGGCCCCTGCCCTGCGTGGCTCTGCTGGCCGCACGCTGGCCCTGCTGCCGGCTTCCTCTGGCCCCCAGCAAGGGGGGGTGCACTTTATTATGTCATTAATCCACAGAACAAAGACGTGGCTGGGACAAGTGGGCTTGAAGTAAGGTCTCCAACGCGAATAAACCTGAGACTGGGGCAGAGGAATGACCCCGGGGAGGGAGAATGGTCTCTGACCTTTAGCCCCGTCCTCGCGGGGACCCCTGCCCCTGCTGTCCCACACAGAGGGTTGTGCAAAATCGGCCTTGCAAGGGGGCAGCAGCGGGCTGGCGGCCCTGCCCTTCAGCACTCGCCGTGCCTGCTTTAGCTTCACTTAGGAGCAAATGGGGGCTTGGGTTTTGCCCCCTCGCTTCTGCAGCCCAGCTGAGGCAGCCCCTGACCTTGCCCGTGCCAGCCTTGGGCCAAGCCGAGCCTCCGTGGAAGGCACCAGGAGGAGTAGAAGGGTGCCAGGACAAGGCTCGCCCACAGCTGAGGCCCTCCGTGGTCTTCACTGTCCGCTGTCTTAGTGACCTCGCCCCAAACAAAAGCCCTGCCGAGAATGGCCCAGCTATTACTGACATCCACGCTGGCCTCGGAGGCCTCAATTCCCACTCCCAGGAGCTTTTTGAAGCATTTCTTTCCTGTTCTTTTTTTATTTACTTATTTCCAGTTTATTTGAAAGGCAGAGAGACAGAGACAGATAGAGATCTGCTATGCTCTGGTTCACTCTCCAAACGCACACAACAGCCAGGGCTGGGCCAGGCTGAAGCCAGGAGCCAGGAGCTCCTTTAGGGTCTCCCATGTGAGTGGCAGAGATCCAAGCACTAGCCATGATCTGCTGCCTCCCAGGGTGCGTGTTAGCAAGGAGATGGACTGGAAGCCGAGCCAGGACGTGAACGAGGCCCTCGGACACAGGATGTGGGCCAAGCCTCTGCTTGGAAGAGCTTCTTGTAGGCAGCTGGGGAGGGGAGGCAGCGGCCCTGGCTCTGAGACTGGCTGTTCAGTGTGGGAAAACCCTGCACTTCCCAGGAAGCAGTTTTCCTTAATGTGCTCCCTTCCTTAGGGAACTAATCCGAGAGCCAGCAGGCGGCAAGAAGGGCGGACAGGGACAGGAGAGACGGTGGGACACCTGTCTCAAATCGCCAGTGAGATTTTCTCCCCAACCCCACAACCACATAGTTTGTGACCAGGACTCCTGGTGTTTGAAAGCCCCTGGAAACGGAGCATCTCTTGGCACCTTGAGCCCTAATTTGTTTTAAGGACCCTCTAGGACAAACCGGGGTGTTGGGAGGAAGAAGGACTAAGGGTGACACGGGGCCTGGGGAAGGCAGGAGCAACCGAGCAGACCTCGCCGGAGAAGGCCACAAAATGGCCAAGGCTCACGCCCGCTGACCCCTCTTCTCCTGGGTGTGAGGCTTCTGCATTCTAGGGACAACGTCAGGCACCGGGCTGCCCGGCACTGCACCGGCCTCTCCCAGTTCCTGTGACGAATAAAACAAGAGCCTGGCCACAGGCCTGGGTAAGGGTCACTTACCATACGACCGTCGGGGACACCCACATCGTCCGGCCTGCGGATGTCTCCTGCCCTAGAACTTATCTGGGAGCGAGTCCAGGTCAAACATGAGAGACCAGCCTGCCTCCCCCCTTCCAGGGCAGGACAGGGGTCACTCAGGTGCCAGAAAGCACAGGTAAGCGTCAACTCCGCCCATCTCCTCCCCACCTCCCTGCTTCGCTGACTTCAATCACTTTGACCCCGGGAGCCCAAATAAGGGTCAAGGGAAGGGTCCACTGAGCTGCCCCACCTTGGTGGGGCTGGGTGGCAGGGCGTCCACCTCTGCTCCTAGTAGGAGCCGGTCTGGGCCAAACAGAAGAAAGAAATTAAGAAACCAACCTGAGGGGCCAGAGTTGTGGCACAGTGGGTAGGCCGCTGCTTGCGATGCCAGCATCCCTTATCAGTGTGCAGGTTCAAGTCCCAGCTGCTCCACTTCTGACCCTGCTCTCTGCCAAAGTGCCTGAGAAAGTAGCAGAAGATGACCCAAGTTCCTGGGCCCCTTCCACTCACATGGGAGACCCAGATGGACTTCCTGGGTCCTGGCTTCAGCCTGGCCCAGCCCCAGCCCCAGCTGTTGGGACCATCTAGGGAGTGAACCAGCAGATGCGAGATCTCTCTCTCTGTCACTCTGTCTTTCAAATAAATAAATAAATCTTTAAAAATAAAAGAAACCACCTTTAATTGGAGAGCAGCTGTGTTCTCTGCACAGGGCTTCCCAGGAACCCCTACTGGCAGAGCTCAAAGGAAACTGGAGGAGCTGCGCCAGTGAGCAGGCGTTTGGTGAGTCTCTGGAGAATTTGCAAATAAACCAGCCAAGGCAGGAAGTCATGGACAGAGGAGAGAAATGAACCAGTGGGTTTGTTTTGGTTTTTTTTTTTTTTTTTTTTTGGACAGGCAGAGTGGACAGTGAGAGAGAGAGAGACAGAGAGAAAGGTTTTCCTTTGCCATTGGTTCACCCTCCAATGGCCGCTGCGGCCAACACACCGCGCTGATCCGAAGGCAGGAGCCAGGTGCTTCTCCTGGTCTCCCATGGGGTGCAGGGCCCAAGCGCTTGGGCCATCCTCCACTGCACTCCCGGGCCATAGCAGAGAGCTGGCCTGGAAGAGGGGCAACCGGGACAGAATCCGGCAACCTGACCAGGACTAGAACCCGGTGTGCCGGCGCCGCTAGGCGGAGGATTAGCCTGTTGAGCCATGGCGCCGGCCCCAGTGGGTTTCTGAAGGCTCGCTCTGGCAGCTGGGTTGAGAATGGCCTACGAGGGGCAACGGGAGGAAGTAGAGAGAAGCAGGGAACGAATCAGCAAATGGAAAAGCTGTGTGTGTGTGTGTGTGTCATTCTGCCTTCCAAATAAGTAAATTTTTTAGAAAAGATAAGCATTTAAAAATGAATCATGCAATATTGCCTAGCAGTTGTCCCGAGCCAACCTACTGCATGCTAGGACTTCTCCAAAGGTAGGGAAGGCCATCTCCCTCTGCTGCCACTCCGGTCCAGAACTGGCCACTCTGGCAGTGTCCCAGGGCTGTCACATAACAAAGTACCACAACCTGGGTGACTTAAACCAGTAGAAATTTGTTTTCCCAAGTTTTAGGAGCCAGAAGTGCAAAATCCAGGTGTGGGCAGAGCATGCTCTCTCAGATTCCCAAGGGAGGAAACTCGCTTGCTTCTCCCAGCTCCCGGTGGCTGCCTGCAGCCCTTGGTGGTCCTTGCTCAGGGCTGCTTCACTCCGCCTTCATCGCCCTTAGTACACGGTCTTCTCCCTGCGTGTCCCAATTTCCATCTTCTTAGAAGGACACCGTCACGGGATTAGGGTCTGCCTTAACTCGATTGCATTGGCAAAGGCCCCAGTTCCCACCAAGGTCACAGTCGCAAGCTTCAAGAGTTTGAGCACATCTTCTTGATGGACACCACTCGGTCCACAACAGCTGCCATCCTGCTTTGCCGATTCTGAGTGAGCAAGACTGGGGATTTGAAAGGCCAGGAATGTACCTCTCCACACCTCCCTCCCTCCATCTCTCTCTCTCTCTTTTTCTTTCTCTCTTTTTAGATTTATTTATGTGAAAGGCAGAATGATGGCGAGAGGGAGAGATACAGAGATCTTCCATCCACTGATTCACTCCCCAAATGGCCACATTGGTCAGGGCTGAGCTAAGGCCAAAGCCAGGAGCCAGGAACCCGACCAGGTCTCCCACGTGGGTGGCAGGGGTTCAAGTACATGGGCCATCCTCCGCTGCTTTCCAAGGCACAGTAGCAGGGAGCTGGATTAGAAGCAGAGTAGCAGGGACTTAAACTTGTGCTCCCATATGGGATGCCGGCATCGCAGGTGGTAGCTTAACCCCCTGTGCCATAACACCAGCCCCTAGACTCTAATTCATTCTGTTCATCACTTTTGAAACTTAAAAAAAAAAAAAAAAAAAAAACTGACCTGGAAGAAATTTTCCCAGCTACCTTACAATTTTGGGAGTCTTGAGACAACATCCTTTAATTGCTTGATTCTCATCCCTTCCCTAGGATTTCATTGTGAAATTTTTCAAATGGATGGAAAAGTTCCAAGTGCACGGTGTGTGCTCATACAGGCTACCCCCAGATCTGACCCAGTGGTTCTCCCGCGGCTGCACTTGCTGTAGGTGGCTTTTCCCGTAACTCCTCCCTCTGCGGACCAACTTTTCCCTCCATTCCACATTGCTCTGCACGTATCACCATCACCCGAGGAGGCTCAGAACCGGAATTCCAGTCCCAGTGAGGTGGGTGGCGGCTGCTTGTCACCAGGGTTCCAACACACAGGTGGCAGGCCCTCCTCATAGCAAACAGAACACACAGCTGCTCAAAGCTCGCCAGGAACGTGCCCTGGCCCACTTCACTGGCCTCACACAGCAACGCCAAGGCCAGGGCAAACACCCTCGGTACACAGCTCCCTGAAGAGAACCTGCGGGACCCCCCTGAGCTCTTGTTTAAACTTAAAAAAGAGAAGCAGAAATAGCAACTGGGAAGCATGTTTCCTCCCTTATTTGGACAACCTAAACTCCATTCCTCCTGCACACACACACACACACCCCTACGTAGACACACACTTTACACACATCCTTGAACGTAACTACACTCCCCCATACAAACCCTTACACAAATGCCTACTCTCAGAAACACACACCCCTATAAGCACAGTAGGGCCTCCTTTCTAGAATATTCTTAGAGAAAGCAGTTTCACTGGGGTCTTTTCCGTTGGGCTTAAATTTCATTTCTCCATTTAGGAAAATCACATTTTCAAAATTGCTTTGAAGGGGGCCCGGCGTTGTGGCTCACTTGGTTAATCCTCTGCCTGCGGCGCCAGCATCCCATATGGGCGCCGGGTTCTGGTCCTGGTTGCTCCTCTTCCAGGCCAGCTCTCTGCTGTGGCCCAGGAGTGCAGTGGAGGATGGCCCAAGTGCTTGGGCCCTGCACCCCATGGGAGACCAGGAGAAGCACCTGGCTCCCAGCTTCGGATCGGCTCAGCACAGCGGCCATTGGAGGGTGAACCAAGGGAAGGAAGACCTTTTTCTCTGTCTCTCTCTCTCACTGTCTATGACTCTACCTGTCAAATAAATAAATAAAAAAGAACACAAAGCCAGGCTGACATTTTTATTTTTTTGATAGGCTGACTTTAAAAAAAAATTGCTTTGGGGTGGGAGACAGGCCTAGCAATTAAGACACCAGTTATGAAGCCCGGGTTTGATGCCCAACTCCAGCTCCTGACTCAACTTCCTGCTATTGCAGACCCTGGGAAGCAGCGGTGGTGCCTCAAGTAGTGGAGTGATTTGCGTTGAGTTCCAGGCTACCCAGCCCTAGCCAGCTGCATTGTGGGGATTTGAGGAATGAGGGAGTAAGTGCATGTTTTCTCTCTTCCACTCTGTTTCTCTCTCAAACAACTAAATAAAATATTTTTGGGCTGGCGTTGTGGCCTAGCGGGTAAAGCCGCCTCATGCAACGCCAGCATCCCATATGAGCGCCAGTTCGTGCAGGACCCAAGCACTTGGGCCATCCTCCACTGCCTTCCCGGGCCACAGCAGAGAGCTGGCCTGGAAGAGGGGCAACCGGGACAGAATCCGGCGCCCCGACCAGGACTAGAACCCGGTGTGCCGGCGCCGCTAGGCGGAGGATTAGCCTGTTAAGCCACGGCGCCGGCCTCAATCTGTAACTCTTTCAAATAAATACATAAATCTTCAAAAAATAAGTAAATAGGCTGGCGCCGTGGCTCAACAGGCTAATCCTCCGCCTAGCAGCGCCGGCACACCGGGTTCTAGTCCTGGTCAGGGCACCGGATTCTGTCCCGGTTGCCCCTCTTCCAGGCCAACTCTCTGCTGTGGCCCGGGAGTGCAGTGGAGGATGGCCCAAGTGCTTGGGCCCTGCACCCGCATGGGAGACCAGGAGAAGCACCTGGCTCCTGCCTTCAGAACAGCGCGGTGCGCCAGCCGCTGCGGCCATTGGAGGGTGAACCAACGGAAAAAAGGAAGACCTTTCTCTCTGTCTCTCTCTCTCTCTCTGTCCACTCTGCCTGTCAAAAAGTTAAAAAAAAAAAAAGTAAATAAAGCATTTTTAAAAGAAAAGAAAATCACTTTTACTCAACAGCAACTGAGACTCCTAGGTCCAGACCCCACGTGGTTTTCACCGTGGTTTTGTCTATTGACAAAATGAGAAATTGCAAAATCCTCTTTAAACAAAAGGCTTTTATACCCACTAAACCGGTTTTTCAAAAGCAGAAGCCACTGACCCATTCACTGATCTCCTTTGATACTTAGAGGTCAAAGATTAATAAAAATATTAACTCCAACTGCCAAGCTTCCCAGCCATTTTATTTTATTTTAAAGATTTTATTTATCTATTTGAGAGGTAGAGAGAGAGAGAGGTCTCCAGATGGCCGCAACAACCAGAGCTGCGCCAATCCGAAGCCAGGAGCCAGGAGTCCCTTCTGGGTCTCACACATGGGAGAGGGGCCCAAGCATTTGGGCCATCTTCTACTGCTTTCCCAGGCCATAGCAGAGAGCTGGATCAGAAGAGGAGCAACCAAGACTAGAACCAGGGCCCATATGGGATGCCAGCGACACAGGCGGAGGTTTAGCCCATCATGCCACAGTGCTGCACTCCCCCTCCCCCCGCGGCATTTTAAATTTGCCCATCCTTGAGAAAATTGGAACCATCATTACTATTTTATGATGAAGAAACTGATATTCAACCAAACTATGGCCAGGTTTGCTGAACATTTACCTGACTAGTCAGTTACAAAACATACACAGGGAGTGAATGCCCCACGCACCTTGATGTAGGAACAAGATTTCCCTCCCTGCTCTGCTAGAAGGATGATTGAATCCACTCCAGGGGCAAAATTCCCTCTCCTGGAGCAGAATGCAAGTCTTCTGCTTTAAATGTTTGTTTGTTTTCTTCTACTGGAAAGGCAGAGCAAGAGCGAGCTTGATCTTCCATCCTCTGGCTCACTCCCCCAAATGCCTGCAATAGTCGGGGCTAGGCCAGCCTGAAGCTAGGAGTCCAGAACTCCATCCGGGTCTCCCGGGTGGGTGGCAGGGGCTCAAGCACCTGAGCCGTCGTCTGCTGCCCCCGGGATGCGCTGGCAGGAAGCTGGACTGGAAGCAGAGCAGCTGCGACGTGCACCGTGCCCTGATGGCAATGTGGGTGTCCCATTGTGCCACACGCCAGTCCCAGAATGAAGGCTCTTACTATCCTTGTCCTCTGGGGAGGGAAGCCAGCTTTTCTGCTGTTAAGAGTTGCCATTGACTGGGTAGTTTACTGAGTCACACAGGGGTTCTGAACAGTTTTTTAAAAAAAGATTTTTTTTTTTGAAAGGCAGAGCAAGAGAGAGAGAAAAAAAAAAAAAAAAAAAAAACAGAAAAAGAGAGAGATCTGCCACCAGCTGGTTCACTCCCCAAATGGCCACAACAGCCAGAACTGGGCCAGGCCTAAGCCAGGAGCCAGGAGCTCCTTCCAGGTCTCCCACACGGATGACAGACACAAGCTCTGGGGCCATCCCCTGCTGCCTTCCCAGGAGCATTGGCAGGGAGCTCAACGGGAGCAGAGCAGCAGGGGCTCCAAGGGGCTGACCAGGATGCCGGTGCTGGTGCACAAGGCAGTGGCTTAACCCGCCCCAGGGCTCTGAGCACTTGCCACAGAGCAGCTTACCTGGGAGTTCTTGCTGAGGGTCCACCCCCCACCCCCGAGAGTTCTTGAACTTGGATGGGAGAAAATTGCCTCTTTGTTTTCACTAATGTTAGCATTTGCTTCCTTATGAATAGTCAATGCGCCACAGCATTGTCGTGATTGTCCCCAGAAGTCCCAGACAGTTCCACATCACATGACAGTTGCTCAGAATTCTGCAGATGCCTCTTACAGTCATCACTGTAAAAAAAAAAAAAAAGGTTTATTTTATTTATTTGAAAGAGTGACAGAGAGAGAAGGAGAGACAGAGAAAGAGAGAGACAGAGAGAGAGATCTTTCATCTGCTGGTTCATTCCCCAAATGGCTACAAGGGCTGGGAGCTGGGCCAAGCTGAAGCCAGGAGCCAGGAACTCCATCCTGTCCGGCGTGAGTGGCAGGAAGGCCCAGGTACTTGATGTGCCTTCCCAGGCATAGAAACGGGGAGCTGATGGGAGGCAGAGAAGCCAGGACTCAGCCCAGCGCTCGGCTATGGATGCCTGTGTCGCAAGCAGCTTAGCCCACTGCACCGCCCCAGCCCCTCATCACTGCCTTTGAACTAACTCCAATTTAGTGCTATAGTTAAATGCTGCCATTTGATTCCTAGTAAAGAAGTGCTCACATTGTGACATCATACATTTACTTAATATTGTAATTCCTGAGTTTTTATATAATTTTTTTTCTGTAAAGTCTCCTTTTTATTAGTTTTAATTGTGGTTTAACACACATAAGATAAAATTTTCATCTTAATTCTTTTTACACTTTAAGTTTATTTTATTTATTTTTATTTGAAATGCAGACAGAGACAGACCGGCAGACAGAGATCTCCCACCCACTGGTGCACACCACAAATGCCTGCAACAGCCAGGGCTGGGCCAGGCTGAAGTCAGGACGCAACACCACAACCTTGTCTCCCACTCGGGTGCAGAGACCTGAGTTCTTCAGCATCACCTGCTGCCCCCCATCAGTGCCTCAGCAGGAAGCCGGATGGGAAGTGAAGCCAGGACATGAACCCAAGGACTCCAGTAGGAGACACGATCCAGAGGGGTGGCCCAACCAAAACACCAACATCTGCCCCCTCTTAACTGTTTTTAAGAGTCCAGGTCAGTGGCATTAAGAATATTTGCTCTGGGGGCCGGCGCTGTGGCATAGTAGGCAAAGCCACCGCCTGCAGTGCTGGCATCCCATATGGGCGCCGGTTTGAGTCCTGGTTGCTCCTCTTCCAATCCAGCTCTCTGCTAATGCACCTGGGAAAGCAGAAGTAGACAGCCTCAGCCCTTGGGCCCCTGCCCCTCCGTGGGGGGCCTGGAAGAAGCTCCTGGCTCCTGGCTTTGGATCAGTCCAGCTCCAGCCATTGGGGCCATTTAGGGAGTGAACCAGCGAATGGAAGACCTCTCTCTCTGTCTCTCCCTTTCTCTGTAACTCCATTTCTCAAATAAATAAATGAATTTTTTAAAAAAATTTCACTCTGTTGTACAACCATCAGCACCATCCATCTCCAACACTTTCTCTTCTCACAAAGCTGAAACTCTATACCCATTAAACAGCAACTCCCCAGTACCCTTCTCCTTAGCCCCTGGCTCCACCATCCGTTGTCTATCGTTGTCACTATTCTAGGTGCCTCATAGAAGTGCCAACGGTGTTGGTCCTTTTTGACTGATTTATTTTGCTAAGCGCTACACCCTCAAGCTTCATCCTGGTTGTAGCATGTGTTATTAATTCCTTGCCTCCTTAGGCTGAGTAATATTCTACTGTTAGTATAATCCACTCCTTTTTAAAGATTTATTTGTTTATTTGAAAGAGTTACTGGGAGAGATAGAGAGACAGAGAGAAATCTTCCACCCACTGGTTCACTCCCCGAACAGCTGCAACCACCAGAGCCAGGCCAGACTGAAGCCAGGAGCCAGGAGCTTCTTCCAGGTCTCCCACGTGGGCAGCAAGGGCCCAGGGGCTTGGGCCATCTTCTGCTGCTTTCTCAGGTACATTAGCAGGGAGCTGGATTGGAAGTGAAGCAGCCAGGATGAAGTCACTGCCCATATGGGATGCTGGTGCTGCAGGCAGTGGCTTAATCTGCTATGCCACAGTGCTGGCCCCACACTTTTTTTTAAAGATCCATTTATTTATTTGAAAGGCAGAGTTACAAAGATATATATATAGAGAGAGAGAGCTTGTATCTGTTGGTTCACTCCCCAAGTGGCTGCAACAGTTGGGGATGGGCCAGGCCAGGCCAAAAGTTTCTTCAGGTCTCCCACATGTGTTCAGGGGCCCAAGCACTTGGGCCATCCTCTGCTGCTTTCCCAGGCACATTAGCAGGGAGCTGGACTGGAAGTGGGGCAGCATGAACTCAAACTGGCACTCATAGGGAATGCTGGCGTCACGTGTGGTGGCTTAACCCGCTACACCACAACGTCGGCCCAGGCCATTTTTTTTTTTAATCCATTTATCTGTCAATGGACAGCTAAGCTGGATATAATCAATTTTCTCTGTAGTCCCATGTATTTTACAAGATGCATTTAAAGCTATTTTCAAGGATTTATTTTACTGATTTGGAAGGCAGAACAACAGAGTGGGGGGAGAAACAGAGACAGACAGATCTTTCATCCATTGGTCTACTCCCCAGATGGCTGCAACGCCCAGGGCTGCCCACTAGAGTGCCAGGGGCCCAAGTGCCTGAGCTGTCTTCCACTGCCTTTCCAGGCACAGTAACAGGGAGCTGGATCGGAAGTGGAGCATCGGTGCGGGCACCCTAGCTGCTGCACCACAGCGCTGGCCTCTAAAACTCCATTTTGAGAAGGGGTCCGCGGGCTTCCCCAGCCCACCAGGGATTCTATGTGTAACACCCAGTGAAGACAGACATTGGAAAAGGGGCTTGGAGAAGGTGACACCTGCTCAGAGCCACCCAGCTGGGATTCTAGCCTGGCTTGGCTGGACTCCACAGCCCATCTCTATGCTCTGCCTTCCCTTTAACCACACAGAACCTGGACTCTGGTTTCAAAGGGCACCGGGGTTTTTTCAGACGGCCCTGTCGGATGCACGGTGGACACCTCTCAAGTCCCAGTCTCCATGCCCAGGGATGGGCCAGTGCGTGCAGAGCAAAAACCAACCCTCTCTCCACTGCCACTCCTTGGGCGGCCCCCAGTGTGTCTGGCTCTTCCTTCCGCCTCTGACTGAGCCCCTAGTGATAACCCCAGGACAACTGTGAGACCCAAGGGAACCCCTGGGTGCTAGAGGGTGGCAGCCGATCTCCCTGTGTCCTGCCTGGGCCTGCAGATCTGGAACAATGCAGAGCACACAGCCCATACACTGCACACCAGCAAACACACGAATAGTTCACCCTCACTCTCACCCGAACGCCACAAGAGGGCAATGATCGCCAAGCCCTGAACGAGCTCACGGGGATCATTGCAGGCTTCATCCCCAATATATTGATTGATAACCTGCTATGTGTCAAGCACTTTTTAAAATATTGAGAGAGAGAGAGAGAGAGAGAGAGAGAAACTCCCCCATCCACTGGTTCACTTTCCAAATGCCTGCAATGGCTGGGGCCAAAGCTGGAAACTAGAAGGAACTCACTCCAGGTTTCCCCATGCGCGGCAGGAGCCACGTACTGGAGCCATCCCTGCGGCCTCCCGGCGTCTGCAATAGCAGGAGCTGCCGTCAGGAGCAGAGCCGGCACTGAATCCAGGCACTCCCACCTGGGACTCCGGGGTCTTACTGGGGTCTTAGCCGCTACACCAAACACCTGCGCTTGCCAAGTGGGTTCATCCTCCCAGCAACCTGCCTTCTACACAGGAGGAAATGGAGCCCCAGAGGGCTCTTGTGTCAAGAAGTCACACAACTATGATTGTGTCACACGTCTCTCGTGATTATCAAGAAGTCACACGACTGAGTGGACCTGAACTTTGACCCCCAGTAACACAGATGAAGCACATTAGACCAGCCTCTGTGTACCCCCTTTTAGAACACAAACCTCAAATTGCAACAAGGGAGGAAGGTATGTAAATGCAAATGTCTTTGGTAAAAGACATTTTGGGGGGTCAGTGTTGTGGTTCAGTGAGTTAAGTGGTCACTTGCAATGCTGGTGCCCCATATCTGAGTGCAGATTTGAGTACCAGCTACTCTGCTTCCAATCCAACAACACCCTGCTTGGGAAAGCAGCAGAAGATGGCCCAGTACTTGGGCCCTTGCCATGCATGTGGGAGATCCGGATGGGATGCCTGGCTCCTAGCTTTGGCCTGGCCAACCCTGGCTGTTGGGGCCTTTCGGGGAGCAAACCAGTGGATAGAAACTCTCTCTCTCTCCCCCTCTCTCACTCTGCCTTTCAAATAAATATATCTTTTAAAGAAAAATATTTTTCACCTTGTTTAGAAAATATATTACTTTAATTTCGAGGAGCAACTTGTCAGTGAAGAACCCAGACACTAGAAATATTCAAATCCATGGATAGCGGAGAAACGCAAATCAAAACGACATTACGAGAGCATTTTACACTCATCAGATGGCAAAAATTAGGCAGGTGGAAATGAGAGAGGTGGAGTTGGCGAAGCTGTTGGGGGAGCAGGAGACACGGGGCGAAGTGCTCAGGGGCTGCACCTGGGATTCCTGGACCGGTGTTCTTACCTGGAAAGTGGAGACAGCACCCTCACGGAAACAGGCCTGGAAACTCCTTCCCAGGCACCATCACCAGGGGAACGAGCAACAGAGGTGAGGTGGAGCCGCTCCACAGGCCAGACACGGGGCCTCGTGCAAGGTCAGCACATCTGAGGCTTCGCACAGTCTCTTCCAGCCTTCGATGATATGTAAATGGTGGGCGGGGCTGTGTGCCAACAAAATGTCATGGACATTCTCACTTGGATTTCATACAATTTTCATGTGGCAGAAAATGCTTCTTGCGGCCGGCACTGTGGTGTAGCGGGTAAAGCCACCGCCTGCAGTGCCGGCATCCCATATGGGCGACGGATCAAGTCCCAGTAGCTCCACTTCCAATCCAGCTCTCTGCTGTGGCCTGGGAAAGCAGTGGAGGATGGCCCAGGTCCTTGGGCCGCTTCACCCATGTGGGAGACCTGGAAGAAGCTCCTGGCTCCTGGCTTCGGATCAGCACAGCTCCGGCCATTGCAGTCATCTGGGGAGTGAATCAGCGGATGGAAGATCTCTCTCTCTGCCTCTGTAACTCTGCCTTTCAAACAAATAAATAAATCATTTAAAAAATCTTTTAAAAAATGCTTCTTTTTAAATTTTTCTCTTAGTTTTCAGGCTTAGAAAAGCTGCTATGGCCCAGATCTGGCCCATGGGCTACAGCTCGCTGAGCTGCAACAAAGACAAATTCTAAAAATACCAGGAGCAGGGCCGGGCCTGTGGCACGGTGGGTAAAGCCACAGCCTGCAGCACCTGTGTGGGTGCTGGTTTGAGTCCCGGCTGCTCCAGTTCCAATACAGCTCTCTGCTAATGTGCTTGGGAGAGCAGCGGGAGATGGCCCAAGTGCTTGGGCCGCTGCACCCACATGGGAGACCTGGAAGAAGCTCCAGGCTCCTGGTTTCCGAATGTCACAGCCCCGGCCGTCACGGCCATTTGGGGTTGAATGCAAGCACTCACATGTGCACACACACTCTCTCTTTCCCTTTCAAATAAATAAATTATAATAAAGAAATCTGTAGTTTGTCACCCTATTGATGAAAAACCGTTCTTTACAGAACACAGGACTTGCGCAGGTTTTGGTGCAGTGGTTAAGGCTGGGACTCTTATTCCATACCTGGTACCTGGGTTCCAGTCCTGGCTCTGTTTCCAATTCCAGCTTCCTGTGAATGCAGACCCCGGGAGGCAGCAGGCGATGGCTCAAGTGCTTGGGTCCCTGCCACCCACATAGGAGATCCAAACTGTGTCCCCAGCTCCTAGCCCAGCCTCAGCTGTTTTTGTTTTAATATTTATTTATTTATTTGAAAGGCAGAATTACAGAGAGGCAGAGACAGAGAAAGAGAGAGGTCTTCCATCCATTGGTTCACTCCCTAAATGGCTGCAATGGGCAGAGCTGGGCTGATCTGAAGCCAGGAGCCAGGAGCTTCCCCTGGGTCTCCCGTGCCGGTACAGGGGCCCACACACTTGGGCCGTCTTCCACTGCTTCCCCAGGCCATAGCAGAGAGCTGGATCAAAAGTGGAGCAGCAGAGACTGGAACCACACCCATATGGGATGCTGGTGCTGCAGGCGGTGGCTTTATCCACTATGCCACAGCGCCAGCCCAGCCTCAACTGTTGCAGGTATTTGGGGCGTGAACTAGTAAGTAGATCTTTGTCTTTGTCCTTCTACCTTTCAAGTAAATAAAGTTTAAAAAAATTGTTTTAAAAGATAGAAAAATAGGGAACTGAGCTAAGAAATACCACGAGGAAGCAATCAGATCCTGAATGCGCAATGTTCTACAAACTACCTAACCGGATTGCTTCACAAAGTATCAGGGCTGGAGTTGTGGTGCAGTGGGTTAAGCCACTGCCTTCGTGGCTGGCACCCTCCATCCAGAGCGCCAGTCCCAGTCCTGGCTGTTCTGCTTCTGGTCCAGCTCCCTGCTAATGCACGTGGAAAGCACCGGAAGAGGAACCAAGGACTTGGTCCCTGCCACCCATGTGCAAGACTGAGATAGGCCGGCGCCGTGGCTCAACAGGCTAATCCTCCGCCTAGCGGCGCCGGCACACCAGGTTCTAGTCCCGGTCGGGGCACCGGATTCTGTCCCGGTTGCCCCTCTTCCAGGCCAGCTCTCTGCTATGGCCCGGGAGTGCAGTGGAGGATGGCCCAAGCGCTTGGGCCCTGCACCCCATGGGAGACCAGGAGAAGCACCTGGCTCCTGCCATCGGATCAGCGCGGTGCACCGGCCGCAGTGGCCATTGGGGGGTGAACCAATGGCAAAGGAAGACCTTTCTCTCTGTCTCTGTCTCTCTCACTGTCCACTCTGCCTGTCAAAAAAAAAAAAAAAAAAAGACCGAGATAGAGTTTCAGGCTCCTCGCTTTTTTACGTGTCTGGGGAAAGAGGGTGTGGGATAAGGCAATGAGACAAAACGCAATCATCTGAGGATTCACGAGGAAAAACTCTTTTCATGCAACTGCATCATAAATTTTAAATTATCTCCAAGGAAAATAATTTTAGACCTAGACGCAGGGGAGGTCCAGCTTGGCACGACCTAAAAAGATGGAGTTGAAGAGGAAACAAAATCGGTAACAGGTCTACCTCTATTTCAGTATCAGCATTACCCTGACGTGTGAGTTCTTGGTGATGCTTGGGGAACTCCCTCCTGTTCCCTGTCTGGAGTGGACGGAGCCCGGAATCCTACAGAGGTGGTGGGAGGGGAAGAGACCTCCCGGAGGCAGGCTGCACGTTCCAGGTTCAGCACACCTCAGGGCAGCCCCCAGGTCCCCATAGCACACCTCAGGGAAGCCCCCAGGCCCCCAGCTCACCGTCAGGGCAGCCCCCAGACCCTCGGCGTCTGTCCCAGGCTAGCATCCAGGAGCTTTATCCCCCAGCACTGTCTCCCCAGGTTCTCCTGCGCTTGCTACCTGGCCCCATCCCACACCTGGAAGATATCCAGGTATCGTCCTTGTGTGTCTTTGTGCTGGGGGAGGCGTTGGGAGCCCAGTGAGCCCTGCCCCATCTGTGCCCTGCAGAAAGCTCTCGATACAGAGTCTTTTCAGCCCTGCAAGAACCTGCCGGGTTACAGTGAGGGGTGTGACACACACGCGGGCACACACGCACACACACGCACGCACGCGCCCTTCCTGCAGCTCTCGGCAATCTGCGCTCATGTCGAGCAGAAACCCAGGATGGGCTTGGCAGGTGGATTATGTCTGGTATTCCAGTTTGGTTTTTAGCTTTTGTGCTTGCTATTTGCTGGTTTTCTTGACTCACCTGCAAACTTCCCGGGAAGGGGCAGCCTTGGCCATCCTGTAGCACCTCCGCCCTCCAGCACCAGGTACCTTGGCCATCCTGTCCCCAGCACCTCTGCCCTCCGGCACCGGGAACCTTGGCCATCCTGTAGCACCTCCACCCTCCAGCACCGGGTACCTTGGCCATCCTGTCCCCAGCACCTCTGCCCTCTGGTACCGGGTACCTTGGCCATCCTGTCCCCAGCACCTCTGCCCTCCAGTACCGGGTACCTTGGCCATCCTGTAGCACCTCCGCCCTCTGGTTCCGGGTACCTTGGCCATCCTGTCCCCAGCACCTCTGCCCTCCGGCACCGGGAACCTTGGCCATCCTGTAGCACCTCCGCCCTCCGGCACCAGGTACCTTGGCCATCCTGTAGCACCTCCGCCCTCCGGCACCGGGTACCTTGGCCATCCTGTAGCACCTCCACCCTCCAGCACCGGGTACCTTGGCCATCCTGTCCCCAGCACCTCTGCCCTCCGGCACCGGGTACCTTGGCCATCCTGTCCCCAGCACCTCTGCCCTCTGGCACCGGGTACCTTGGCCATCCTGTCCCCAGCACCTCTGCCCTCCGGCACCGGGTACCTTGGCCATCCTGTAGCACCTCCACCCTCTGGTACCAGGTACCTTGGCCATCCTGTCCCCAGCACCTCTGCCCTCTGGTACCGGGTACCTTGGCCATCCTGTCCCCAGCACCTCTGCCCTCTGGTTCCGGGTACCTTGGCCATCCTGTCCCCAGCACCTCCGCCCTCCGGCACCGGGTACCTTGGCCATCCTGTAGCACCTCCACCCTCTGGTACCAGGTACCTTGGCCATCCTGTCCCCAGCACCTCCGCCCTCCGGCACCGGGTACCTCCAGTCCCAATGCCTCCATCTCCGTCTTGACTGGAGGGCAGTGGGCAGACCTGGGACAACAATGTCTGTGCTCAGGGACATCTTTGGTTAAGTAGATAGATGACCTCAGGCCGGTCACACAGCCCCTGGGCCTCAGTTTTTCCTTCTGCAAAGTGGGGGTAATAAACCCGCTTCTCAGGGCCGGCGCTGTGGGAGCAGCAGGTTAGGCCCCCGCCTGCGATGCACTGGCTGGATTCCCGGATGCTTCACCTCCCATCCAGCTCCCTGCTGTGTCCGGGCAGGCAGTGGGTGATAGTCCAAGCGCTTGGGTCCCTACCACCATGGGGGAGACCCAGATGGAGTTCCTGGCTTCTGGCTTTGGCCTGGCTCAGCCCTGATCATTGTGGCCATTTAGGGAGTGAACCAGCAGATGGAAAAAATAAATAAATAAAACTGGGGTCGGCGCTGTGGCGTGGCGGGTAAAGCCACCATCTGCAGTGCCGGCATCCATATAGGCGCTGGTTCGAGTCCCAGCTGCTCCTCTTCCAGTCCAGCTCTCTGTTATGGCCTGGGAAAGCAGTGAAAGATGGCCCAAGTGCCTGGGCCCTGCACTCGCGTGGGAGACCCAGAGGAAGCTCCTGGTTTTGGATCGGCGCAGCTCCAGCCATTGCGGCCACTTGGGGAGTGCACCAGCGAATGGAGGACCTCTCTCTGCCTCAAATAAATAACTAAAAAAAAAAAAAAAAAAAAACCGAGACGGCTGCCCACACAGCCCCTCAGCCATGAGAAACAACAGGGGCGTCTGTGCTGGGGCGTGGGCCGGGCCCACACGTGCTAGAGCGGTCGCTCGGGCCTCAGTGTTCAGGTGCCAGGTCTCCCGTTTGTCCGCTCAGAGCCCGGGCCTCACGGAGTGAGCGCTCCGGACAAGGCGGTTGTTCCCAGGTGTGGGGGGGGGGGGGCGGGTGGGGGTCAGATAGAAGCGGCACCTGCCCCTCCCCACGCACGACAACTCCGGGCGGCCCCGCCCACAGGCCCCGCCCCGCCTCCCACGCCACGCCTCCCACGCCACGCCCCGCCTCGCCCTTCCGGGACCGCGCTCGTCTCGCGCGCTTTCAAAGTGCGCGAGCTCCGGCCGAGACCCGGGGCCGACGGTTGGTCGGACGGAACCATCTGCTACGTTGCGTGGGGGGGAGCGGAAGGCCTCCACGCCCACTTTTTTTCCCCCAAGTCTTTAACTTTCCAGCCCGAGTGTTGGTTCACGGTAGCGTTCAAATCCTCTCCGCGTGCTCATACTCTCAGAAGGAACCCAGTCTCCGGGAGAAGGGCGGGTGTGGGCCCGTGCGGCGCCCTCCCCCTCTCGACGGGGAGCCGGTGGGAGAGGACGACGGCCGGCGGGGGGAGGAGGAGGCGGCCCTAGCGCCATTTTGTGGGAACGAAGCGGTGGTAGCTGCGCTGCTCTCGGGTCCCGGGCTGCTTCCGTCTCCCCGTCGGGCTCCCTAGCAGCGGCCTAGCGGGTGAGTCGCGGACGCTTCTCACTGAGGATGCCCGGGGCGCTGAGGCGGACGCGGCAGCTTCGGGCAGGAAGGGAGCCGTGGGGCCCTGCCCGAGCGGGCCCGCGCGGGAGCATCGTTAGGGCCCGGCGCCCGCGGTGCCTCGGGCGGAGGTTGGGCCTGGTCTGTCCGGGCCGGGGCCGCGCCTGTGCGGTCGGGACGTGCGCCGCGGGGGCCGGCAGCCAGCCCCGGGCCTGTGCCCCTGCGGCCCCACCCAGGGCCGCGCCGCCAACTCCGCCCTCGGCCATCGCGCGCTGCCTGCCGGGAGGGGGCGGCCCTGCCCGGGGCCCGGGCTCCGGGAGCCCCGACGGGGAACTTCCTCGTGGCGGCCTCACCCTGCTGGGGGCCCGGGAGTCTCCCCAGGGACGAGTGCTCCGGCCCGCGCGCCGCTGTAGGCTCCCCGGCCCCCAGCGGTCGATTTCCCAGGGTTGCAGTTCCAGAGTTGGGGTGACCGTGTGTGTGTGTGTGTGTGTGTGTGGCCTGCCCCCGCGGGCCACGTGGGGACTCGGGACAGTTTTGGGCGCCCAGTCGGGACCAGCGGACTGGCCAGGAAGTACCCTTGGCCTGCCCGGTTCTCCGGGGTCGCCCCATGCGCGGGGCAGTGCGAACGGCAGGGAGGGAAGTCCGGACACCAGCGGCGGCCGAGCCTGGCTCATCCGTGTGTTTTTTCCCTTCGAAGAACAACAAGGGAAGATGTCGGAGTACATCCGGGTCACGGAAGACGAGAATGACGAGCCCATTGAGATCCCGTCCGAGGACGACGGCACCGTGCTGCTGTCCACCGTGACGGCCCAGTTCCCCGGCGCCTGCGGGCTGCGCTACCGGAACCCCGTGTCGCAGTGCATGCGGGGCGTGCGGCTGGTGGAGGGGATTCTGCACGCCCCCGACGCCGGCTGGGGGAACCTGGTCTACGTCGTCAACTACCCCAAAGGTTGGTCCCTGCCACCCCGCTGGGGGAGTCTGGTCTGTGCTGTGGGCTACCCCAGAGGTTGGGCCCTGCCACCCCGCCGGGGGAGTCTGGTCTGTGCTGTCCACCCCACTGGGGGACCCTGATCTGTGTTGTCGGCTACCCCAGAGGTTGGGCCCTGCCACTCTGCGTGGAGCTGCGGCGTGGATCGGGGCTGCTGTTTGGCAGGACGTCTCTAACCCTAGCATTGCCCTAAACTTCAGTGTCAGGGAGGCCACCCCTCTAAACTAGGGAAAGTGAGAAAGCTGCATGTAAGTTGTCATCTGCGCAGGCGTGGTGATGGGTGTGTCTTGCAGATGGGCGTGTCCAGCCTTGCAGATAGGTTTTTCTATAGCACCAGGTAGTTTGCTTTGATGGTGGTCTTTCTTTTATTTATTTTTATTTGACAGAGTTAGAGACAGAGACAGAGAGAAAGGTCTTCCTTCCGTTGGTTCACCCCCCAAATGGCCGCTACGGCCGGCGCTGCACCGATCAGGAGCCAGGTGCTTCTCCTGGTCTCCCATGCAGGTGCAGGGCCCAAGCACTTGGGCCATCCTCCACTGCCTTCCCAGGCCACAGCAGAGAGCTGGCCTGGAAGAGGAGCAGCCAGGACTAGAACCCGGGGTGCCGGTGCTGCAGGCGGAGGATTAGCCACATGAGCCACGGCACCTCCACCTGCAGCGCTGGCATCCCGTATGGGCGCCGGGTTCTGTCCTGGTTGCTCCTCTTCCAGTCCAGCTCTCTGCTGTGGCCTGGGAAAGCAGTGGAGGATGGCCCAGGTGCTTGGGCCCTGCACCACTTGGGAGACCAGGAGGAAGCTCCTGGCTTCAGATCAGCTCAGCACTGGCCGTTGCAGCTATTTGAGGAGTGAGCCAGTGGATGGAAGACCTTTCTCTCATCTCTCCTTCTCTCTGTAACGGTAACCTCTCAAATAAAATCTTTAAAAAAAAAAAAAGATGCCGCTTGGGATGTCTGTATCCGATCCTGAAGTGCTTGGGTTGGAGTCGCACCCCCTCTCCTTCCACACCCATTTCCTGCTCATGGGCAGCAGGTGATGATTCGGGCTCTGGCCTGGCATTGTGGTGCCGGGGGTGCTGCCATCCCGTATGAGCACTAGTCAAGTCTTACCTGCTCCACTGCTGGTCCAGCTCCCTGCTTATGCCCCTGAAAAAGCAGCAGAGGATGACCCAAGTGCTTGGACCTCTGCTACTCACGTACTCACGTGGGTGAACCAAATGGAGTTCCTGGCTTTAGCCCATGCCTGGCTGATGGGGCCATTTAGGGCGTGAACCAGGGGATGGAAGGGGGCCTTTTATTATTATTTTTTTAAAGATTTATTTATTGGAAAAGCAGAGAGATCTACCCCCTGCTTCACTCCCCACTCCCCGAGTGGCTGCAATGGCGAGGGTTTGGCCAGGAGCTCAGTCCGAGACTCCGTGTGGGTGGCAGGGATCCCAGTGCCTGGGCCTTCTACTATTTTCCCAGGCACATTAGCAGGCTGTTGGTGCCCACGTGGGGTGGCGGGCATCTCACGTGGTAGCTCAACCCACTGCCCCACAATGCTGGGCCCATAAATAAGTCTTTGTTTTTTTTTAGATATTTGAGGCCGGCGCCACGGCTCAATAGGCTAATCCTCCACTGTGCGGTGCTAGCACACCGGGTTCTAGTCCCAGTTGGGGCGCTGGATCCTGTCCTGGTTGCCCCTCTTCCAGTCCAGCTCTCCTCTGCTGTGGCCCGGGAGTGCAGTGGAGGATGGCCCAAGTGCTTGGGCCCTGCACCTGTGTGGGAGACCAGGCGAAGCACCTGGCTCCTGGCTTCGGATCAGCGCGATGCGCCGGCTGCAGCGCGCCAGCCACGGCGGCCATTGGAGGGTGAACCAACGGCAAAGGAAGACCTTTTTCTCTGTCTCTCTCTCTCACTGTCCACTCAGCCTGTCCAACAACAAAAAATATTTATTTGAAAGGCAGAGTAACAGAGAGAGAAAGGGAGATAAACAGAGTTCTTCCATCTGCTGGTTCAGTCTCCCAAGTGACAACCACCAGGACTGGGCCAGGCCAAAGACAGGAACTTGTAACTGGCCTCCAACGTGGGTTCAGGAGCCCAAGCACTTGGGACATCCCATGCTGCCCTCCCAGGCACATTAGCAGAGAGCTGGATTGGAAGAGGAGCAGCAGGAACTCCAACCGGTTCCCATAAGGGATGCGGGTGCCGCAGGCCATGGCCTTAACCTGCTACACCACAGTGCCAGCCCCGTAAATAAATCTTTCCCAAAAAAGGGTCAGGCTGCGTCCTTGCCGTCCATGGGGGAGACCCAGATTGGGTTTCCTGCTCCTGGCTTTGGCCTGGCGCAGCCCCAGCTGTTGTGGGCGTTTGGGAAGTGAACAGCAGACCGGAGATTGAGTTCCCTCCGTCATGCTCGCTTGCGTGCTCTCTGCTTTTCAGATAAAGAATGTCACTTAGTTCGTCTCCCTTTCTAAATAACCTTAAGATTAGGTTTGGCTTTTAAAAATAACCCAAGGTTTTTGTTTTGTTTCTTAATGGCACAGTTTGTGTTTATTGTTGAAAGTTCAGGAAAGACAGAAAACGTCCACAGCTGGAGCTAAAAGTACCAGGCATTCAGATAATTAAGCAAATATGTGTACTTTAAAATTTTTTACTTATTTGAGAGCCGAGAGAGACAGAATGGGCTCCCCTCTGCTGGTTGACCCCCCAGATGCCTCACTGGCCAGGACTAGTCCCAGCCAAAGCTGGGAGCCAGAAAGAATCCGGTCCCCGTGGAGGTGGCAAGCACCCCACTAGCCCATTGCTGCCTTCCAGGTGCGCACGGGCATGGAGCTGAGGTCGGGAGCTAGAGCTGGGGATCTAACCCTAAACAGATACGTTCAGTAGTTGCCAGAGAGAGTATCACAATGTCTTTAACCTGTTTAAATCAAACTGGAGGAGAATTATTTTTGTTTCGGTAAAGTTGTTTTTTTTTTTTTTTTTTTTTTTTTTAAGATATTTTAATTATTTGAGAGGTAGGGTTGCGGAAAGAAAGATCTTACATTCACTGGTTCACTCCCCAAATGGCAGCAACGGCCGGAGCTGTGCTGATCTGAGGCCAGAGCCAGGAGCTTCTTCCTGGTCTCCCATGTAGATGGCGGGGCCAAGGACTTGGACCATCTTCTGTTTTCCCAGGCACATTATTAGGGAGCTGAATCGGAAGTGGAGCAGCCAGAACTCGAACCGGTGCCCGTATGGGTCGTTGTGAAGAATTAACCTACTGTGCCACCGCGCCATCCCCTGGGTAAACCTTTTGAGAAGGAGATGAGATTGTAATCTCGAGATACTGCAGAGCCAGCGTTAGGAATCAGCCATTGGGAAAGCACCGCGAGCCCCCTCTGTCTTGAGTGCTGACGTCACTCTTGGCCAAGAGTTTTCGGTCTTCACAGATTCATTTCTCGGGGTGGGAGGCAGTATGTTTTAAAGGGATGTGCTAAATGAAGGGGTTTTTTAAAAAGATTTTTGTTCATTTTGCTCAGATAACAAGAGAAAAATGGACGAGACAGATGCTTCGTCAGCAGTGAAGGTGAAAAGAGCAGTTCAGAAAACATCTGACTTAATAGTGTTGGGACTCCCGTGGAAAACAACTGAGCAGGATCTCAAAGAATACTTCAGCACCTTCGGAGAAGTTCTCATGGTGCAGGTGAGCTTGGGTCTCGTTAGCGGCGGATGCACAGCTCACGTGCCTGTCACTTTAATGGCACTGTCTTTCATGTTCGGATGATTATTTTTAAAGCAGAAAGCAGCAATTTTTTTTTTTTTAATTTATTTATTTGAAAGGTGGAGTTCAGAGGCAGAGAGAAAGAGGTGTCTTTCATCACTGGTTCACTCTGCAAATGGCCGCAACAGCCAGAGCTGGGCCAGTCCGAAACCAGGAGCCTGCAGCTTCCTCCAAGTCTCCCATATGGGTGCAGAGACCAAGGACTTGGGCCATCTTCCACTGCTTTCCCAGGCCATAGCAGAGAACTGGATTGGAAGTGGAGCAGCCAGGACTCGAACCGTTGCCCACATGGGATGCTGGCGCTGTAGGCACCAGCCTGTTGGAGGGTGTTCTAAAGTACTCAAACAAAGTTAGCAGAGGACGTCTGGCTGACATGGTTCCCTGTATTCATGCCCACACGGGACCTTCGATATTGTGGAATCCTGTGCCTTGAAGGCGTAGGGGAGTAGGTGACATTGAGTTTTTCCTTTAAAGATTTATTTTACTTGAAAGTCAGAATTACACAGAGAAGGAGAGGCGGGGGGGGAGGTGTGTCTTCCATCCACTGGCTTACTCTCCAATTAATTGGCCGCGGCAGCTTTTAAGATTTCCTTTAAGTATTTAAAGGAATGGGAAATTTTCTGCTTTTCCCATATGATTAAGTTTGTAAACACTGATGGCTGGCATTGTGGCACAGCAGAACAGTGGGCTAAGCCACTGCGTGGGATGTCAGCCTCCCCTGTCGGAGTGTGGTTTCCAGTCCTGGCTGCTCCACTCCAATCCAGCTTCCTTAGTAGGCCTGGGAAGGCGGCAGGTGGTGGCCCGAATACCTAGGTCCCCGCGGTCATGTGAGAGACCTGGAAGGAGGGCCTGGCTCAGCCCCAGCTACTGTGGCCATCTGGGGAGTGAACCAGTATATAGAGTCTCAGTGTCTCTCTCTCTCTCTCTCTCGCTCTACCCTTCAGATAAATAAATTTAAAAAAAAAAAAGCTGGCACTCATTGTAAAACGTTGTTAAAATTCTGTTGTGTCACTTGGCTGCTTTTTATTTACCTCAGTAGTTAACTTCATCGACATTCTAATGCAGCCACTGCGTTCATTGAAGCCGTTCAGTTTTCAGGAACTTTTGATTTAGGACTGCGAGTTTGAGTGCATGCGAATATTTTAGGAGTAAATTGTCTTTTCTAGGTCAAGAAAGATATTAAAACTGGCCATTCCAAAGGGTTCGGCTTTGTTCGTTTCACGGAGTATGAGACCCAGGTGAAAGTCATGTCCCAGCGGCACATGATAGATGGTCGATGGTGCGACTGCAAACTTCCTAATTCTAAGGTACTTGGCTCTCTTCCTCTATGGGTTGGGAATTTTGACTGACAGGCTTTCTTAGAAAGTGCTGTAAAATAAAACATTAAGTACAAGGGGTCTTTAACAAAGTTCATGAAAGGTACATATTTATGAAAAAAAAACTTTAAAAAAATATTTTGGAGCAAGAAATTTTAAAAATTCAGATGTACTTATTTACTTGCAAGTCAGAATTATACAGAGAGGAGGAGAGGCAGAGTTGCCACAGCAGTTGGGGCTGTGCCAATCCGGAGCCAGGAGCTTTTCCCGGTCTCCCATGCGGGTGCAGGGCCCAAGGACTTGGGCCGTCCTCCACTGCCCTCCCAGGCCAGAGCGGAGAGCTGGATGGGAAGTGGTGCAGCTGGGACTCAAACCAGTGCCCGTATGGGGTGCCAGCACTGCAGGCGGCACCTTCACCTGCTAAGCCCCAGTGCCGGCCCCTCCAAACAGTTTAATTCCATTTCCCATTGACTTCGCTGAGTGCCTGCATGTGCTTGGGAAAGGCAGTGGCAGGACGTGTTACAGCTTTTGTCTTGTAACTCTTCCAAACTGAACTTGGCTCACGTTATTCTTGAGTTAACGTTTCCTGCATGGTTGACGTACAACGTGTCCATCTTGTTATGTGGGCCTGACTTGCTGCAGGGAAGCAGAGCATCGTCCCGTCAGGGCCATTCCTGTCGTTTTCCTAACTCGGAAGTCTGTTCTTGATTGAAGTGTTGCTGGAGGGAAAGGGCTGGTGACTCCCTTGCAGGCCCCTCTGCCGGAAAGCAGGCGGACTTGGCTGCTCTTCTCGCGCCCCGCCGGCTGTGTCTGACCTCTCTCCTTCCCCTTGGCCAGCAAAGCCCCGACGAGCCCCTGAGAAGCAGGAAGGTGTTTGTGGGCCGCTGCACGGAGGACATGACTGCCGACGAGCTGCAGCAGTTCTTCTGCCAGTACGGGGAGGTGGTGGACGTGTTCATTCCCAAGCCCTTCCGAGCCTTCGCCTTCGTCACATTTGCAGACGATCAGGTATTTTGCTTGGTGATGCGTTGCAGTGGACAGCCATCCTTAGCTACGCTTTCTGGGCTTGTGCAGCAGTGGGGTGTATGGGCTTAGACACGTGTGAGATGAGCATTGGGTAGCTTTCGGTGTGTGGTGTTAGGGAGTATTACGTAGTCTTGAAAACAGTGAGGTACCACCGCCCCATGACTACAGCTAAAGGCTGTACTGCAGATCTGAATGGAACAGCTAGCGTTCATTGTATTTTTCTCCCGCTTAGATAAATTCTGCGTACAATCTAGATTTTGTTTCTGATTATTTGGTGTGTGCTCCGTGGCTTAATCTCCTTTGTTGCACCCCTTATTTCTTGCAGGTTGCCCAGTCTCTTTGTGGAGAAGACTTGATCATTAAAGGAATAAGCGTCCATATATCCAATGCCGAACCTAAGCACAATAGCAATAGGCAGTTAGAAAGAAGTGGAAGATTTGGTGGTAATCCAGGTGGCTTTGGGAATCAGGGTGGCTTTGGTAACAGTCGAGGGGGTGGAGCTGGCTTGGGGAACAATCAAGGTAGTAATATGGGCGGGGGGATGAACTTTGGTGCTTTCAGCATTAATCCAGCCATGATGGCCGCGGCCCAGGCAGCACTGCAGAGCAGTTGGGGTATGATGGGCATGTTAGCCAGTCAGCAGAGCCAGTCGGGTCCTTCGGGCAATAACCAAAGTCAAGGCAACATGCAGAGGGAGCCCAACCAGGCCTTTGGCTCTGGCAATAACTCCTACAGTGGCTCTAATTCGGGCGCAGCGATTGGTTGGGGATCAGCATCCAACGCAGGGTCAGGCAGTGGTTTTAATGGTGGCTTTGGCTCAAGCATGGATTCGAAGTCTTCTGGCTGGGGAATGTAGACCGTGGGCTGTGGTTGGTTGGTTAGAATGGTGGGAATTCAATTTTTTCTAAACTCATGGTAAGTATATTGTAAAATACATATGTACTAAGAATTTTCAAAATTGGTTTGTTCGGTGTGGAGTATATTCAGCAGTATTTTTGACATTTTTCTTTAGAAAAAAAGGAAGAGCTAAAGGAATTTTATAGGTTTTGTTACATAAAGGGTTGAAATATTGAGTGGTTGAAAGTTGAACTGCTGTTTGCCTGATTGGTAAACCAACACACTACAATTGATATCGAAGGTTTCTCCTGTAATCTCTTATCCCTGGACTTGTCAAGTGAATTCTTTGCATGTTCGAAGTGGAAACCATTGGTTTAGAACTACATTCTTTTCTCCTTGTTTTCATTTGAACCCCACCATACGGATTTTTTCCTTAGGAAAGTCTTCCTCTCGGGAGATCATGGTGTCACGCAGTGTTTGGTTCTTTTGGTTTTGTTTTTAACACTTGTCTCCCCTCATACAAAAGTGCGATATGAAGCCTTCATTTAATCTCTGCAGTTCATCTCATTTCAAACGTTTGTGGAAGAAGCACTTCACTGAACGTAGTGCTGTAAACATTCTGCCATAGGAATACTTGTGTCTACAGCTTTCTCTTTCAAGAATTGGTCGTCACGCCGCGCGGGCTGCGTCTCTGACGGTGGGTGTCCCATTTTTATCCAGTACTCTTTATTTCATGGAGTCGTATCAACGCTGTGAACGCAAGGCTGTGATATGGAACCAGAAGGCTGTTTGAACTTTTGAAACCTTGTGTGGGATTGATGGTGGTGCCAAGGCATGAAAGGCTAGTATGAGCGAGGGAAGGAGAGCGCGTGCAGAGACTTGGTGGTGCATAATGGATATTTTTTATCTTGGCGAGATGTGTCTCTCAATCCTGTGGCTTTGGTGCGAGAGTGTGCAGAGAGCAATGATAGCAAATAACGTACGAATGTTTTTTGCATTCAAAGGACATCCACATCTGTTGGAAGACTTTAAGTGAGTTTTGTTCCTAGATAACCCACGTTAGCTGAATGTGTTAAGTGAAACGATACTTGTATCCCCTGCCCCTTTGTCAACCGCTGTGAATGCTGTATGGTGTGTGTTTCTCCTGTTACTGATCGGCAAGTGTGGTCATGTGAACTGAAGCTGCTGGGGTGAGAACATGGACTGAGCTTGTGCTGTGCTTTGCAGGAGTACTTGGGAGCAGAGTTCCCCAGGGAGCTCAGGTGGCTCCAAGAAGGGTGGAAGTTCCAATGTCTGTTAGCTACCCATAAGAATGCTGTTTGCTGCAGTTCTGTGTCCTGTGCTTGGATGCTTTTTATAAGAGTTGTCAATGTTGGAAATTCTTAAATAAAACTGATTTAAATAATATGTGTCTTTGTTTTGCAGCCCTGAATGCAAAGAATTCATAGCAGTTAATTCCCCTTTTTTGACCCTTTTGAGATGGAACTTTGATAAGTTTCTTGGCAGTAGTTTATTTTGCTTCAAATAAACTTATTTGAAAAGTTGTCTCAAGTCAGATGGATTCACACCTGTCAGGCCTTGACGCCTGACGCCCAGACTTAATTGCTGTCCATTCTTGCATTGTCCAAAGTGAAAAGTGTTTTTTTTCTTCTTTTTAATCTAGTCTGGGTGCCCGCGCCTCATGGTAAGCAGTGCCCTCCAGCGTTGTCTCAGTGCCTCTGATGCTCTCTCTACACGGCCTGTGTGGTCCTCGTTGGGGAAGCATGACTTTGAACTTTTTATTTGGGGGCGTGGGCAAAGTCATAGTGATTGATTTCCAGTGCTTTGTAGCAAAGCACATCAGCTGGAAAGAGGGGAATCTCAGCACCTTTCTGGTTGGGGATTTGAAAAGTGGAATTAATTGCAATAGGGATAAAGGAGAAGAAACCACAAATTTTCTTGTGCCTAAAATCCATTAAGAAGCCTGATAGCTTTAAAAACTAGCAGGGTGGGTTGTCTGTCAAGTGGAATGGGCTTTTGTCCGCCAGAGCTGGGGGCGTGTAGTGATGTTGAGTGAAACCACTTGCAGCACTCAGATCAGACTCTCACGTGCGTTGTTAAGTATGTGAAAGCAATAATACATTGATTCTTGATTGTACTTTCTATGTAACTACTGATTCTCATTTTCTAATTGGAAGATTGTGACAACATTTGTGTTGGTAGTTTACATAATGCCCTTGCCTAATCAGATTATGATAAATAGGTTTGTCATTTTGCAAGTTGTGTGTTTATAAATGAAATCATCCTTTTAGATTTTGTGATCGCCACGTTGTTTCGTTAGTCAGTTGCCTCTGTAAAAGGGTCTTGCGTTGTTTTAAATTTTTTTTCTGCATCTGAATCTGCATGATTTCCAAACCCTGTACCATCTGAATTTTGCATTTTAGCATTTGCACTATTACTCAGCAGCAGTAACATGGTAACACTTAAAATGGTATTCGGGGACCTCCAAAGACTAAACTGACAGCCTTCAAGGAGCCCAGGGGTAAGTTAACTTGTCAATGGCATGGTTTTAATCCTTATTTACACTTGTAAATTAGTTCTTGGTCATAGCAGGCTTTCACTGTTGAGTAGCCTTTTATTAACATGTTTATGGTACTACATGGCTGGGGTATATATTCTACCCTACCAGAAAATTGAAGCTTAGAAGTACTTAAACTACTTGGCAAAGATTTGTTTTTGAAAGTCTATTTGGTCATCTAAATGCATTCATTCTAAAAAATTTTTGAACCACAGTTGAATAAAAATTTTGTTGCCACCAGTTTAGTGTCTGGAGTCTTAATGGAAAACGTGACCTCTCCTACGTGCTGGAGGTGCTGGACAGTGACTTAGAGGGAATCTGAAGAAGCTACACTGAAGTGAAACCAGAACTCACAGTGAACTTGTACCTGGAATTCTGCTGTTTAGCTAGACTGAAGAACTTTATTAAATGTTGGCTGTTACAGCTTCTTAGGGAAGAATGGCTGACTACAGTGAGATTGCTTGAAGTTAAGGTAGCACTTCATTTTGTAAGAAAGAGCAGTTTAGCCTCTCAATATCAGATGACGTATGTGACGCTGAGAAGAGTTTGTTGAGTACTAGCGAAGTAGCTCTTGCCTGTCTGTTCCAGCCCCACTCGGCTGTGCTGTGACTGTGCTGTGGTGCTGGCCTGCCTGTGCCCAAGTAGTCCGTGCTGATTGTAAGAAGTACAGTGTCGTCACTGTGTTTCCTCTTGTGCCACATTGGAGTCCATCTGAATTTGAACATTACTTAGCTTATTTCCAATTGCTAGCAACATCCTGAGGGCTAAATTAAATTGTTAGTATTGGAGTTAGAAGGTCAGAGATTGTGCACGTAGGGGAGGCTTTTGAAATGTTTGCCAGATTGTCCTTCAGGAAGTTTGCGTTGACTTTGGCAATGTGACATGGTGCTGCTGTGCAGTGCTCCTGCTGTCGGACAGGAGTGAGTGAAAAGTTACAGCTCACGCTTCTGTGCTGCTAGTTTTTAAGCCAGAAGTCAGTGAACTCTTGGGCTAAAGAATCCGTGTTTCCAGTTACCCAAAAGTGACTTCCAGGTTATTCCTGAACCAGTCCTGTTCTAATACATAAAGCAGTCTCAGATCAGTAAGAGTTGAAATCCAGTCAGACAACAGAACAGACGACAGATGCAAACACCCAGTAGGAAAAGATGCTGGACTGTGTACGCCATTAAACGTGATTCCCCTTGGCTTGGTAGAGGCCGTGCGCAGGCCGCGTGGGACCTGCCGCTCCGCCGTGCTGTGGGGCTCCTCTGCTGTCTGAAGTCCGGATCATTGACTGGTTGTCAGCCTCCGGGCGGAGATCAAGTGTGGCAGTCACTAGCTGAAGAGTTACTGATTGTGTTCTCGATCCAGGGGATGTAGTTCGTGACTTTGGTGTACACCCCATACTGAGCTGCTCCCCCACAGTCCGGGGAGCCCCAGGACACAATTCCCCCCACAAACCACCTCTGTGTGTCGTTATCCAGAAACACTAAGGCCCCTCCACTGTCGCCCCTACAGCTGTCCTTGCCCCCACTTTCTAAGCCAGCACAAAACATGTTGTCAGTTACCCTCCCCCCTGGGTGGGGGGTTCCTTCATACGCAGCAACACATTTTTGCTGGTCCACGACTGGAATGTCAACAAACATCAGGTTCCTAGCAAGGAACCCCCTCTGGGTTAACCCCCATCCAGACACGGTCCCCAGGTCCCCGGGCCTCAGGTGGGAGCCCGTGCCTCTCCCGGGCAGGCAGATGGGCATGACGGTGCTGCTGACTCGGACCCTGTCCCTCAGTTTAATCAGCGCGATGTCGTTGTCGAAGCCCGCATCGTGAGCATAGCCTTCGTGGATGAAGATGGCCTCGGCCCGGGCTCGCGTGTAGTCGGGTGAGAGTCTTCGCAGGGCGCCCATGCGAATGTCCAGGGAGGACGGCTCTCCGCGCTGCCCGTAGACGGCGTGCGCGGCTGTTAGGACCCAGCTGTCAGATAGAAGGGCACCCGCTGCTGTGGTCTCGCCCAGCAGCAAGACTTGCCAAGGAAAATCGCCAAGCTTTGCGTGCTGCCCTCCGTAGATGCGGCCTCCTGTGGTGCGGGCAGAGAGGCCACAGACTGGGGAGAGAAGCAGACAGGAGGCCCCTTAGAGGCAGCCTGGAACAGGACGGTGCTTGTAGAGCTAGGTGTTGGGAGTGGGAGACCTGACTGAGCGGGTCCGCAGCCCAGCGCAGGGAAGTCAGGGGGCCGGGCCCTGTCCCTGCTCCTGTCCTTGGGAAGTGGGTGTTGGCCGCTGGGCTGTGCAGAAGCAGGAAGTAGAGTGGCCGTCGGGACATGCAGAGTTCTCACCCCGGGCACACGCTGGAATGCTGCAGGTGCCGCCCGGCGCCTTTAGGTTCAGAAATTACTGTTTTTGGTGTGGGTGGTTTCTTGCAAACCGTAAATTTTAATCTTTACTGCAATGGATTGTGCTCGCTGCTGTAGCAGACGTGTTTCCTGTTACGCTTCTTCATTGTACTGAACACATACTGCCACAGCCAAGAGAGGTTTTAGGAAAAAGTAAGCCGAATAGCACAGAGGTAATGGGGTGTTAGTACCTCTCCCTTTTCTTCCCCTCCCTCACTCCTCCTCTCTCTCCCTCTCTCCCCTCCTCCCCCCCCCTCTCCCCACCCCCGCTAAATTATTATCTTTGGAGCCAGTCTTGTTAAAAAAAATTTTAAGTGCTATTAAAGGCAGATTGCATTAATGATTAAAAACTAGATGTCGTCAAAAGCAGTTGCTTAGGAAATAATGGAGTTGCTCGCTTCGGGTGTTAATGGCGTTTCCACAGAGGGGAAAAGTAACAACTGCTGTTCATAAGTACAAATAGTTCAAGATAGTTTTAGGAATCATTTAATGTTTATGCTTGCCTAGTTACAAGGTCAAAAATAATCAGCTGACGGATGTGGTCAGCACCCGCCAAGCCTCAGAAGGGGCGATGAAAACCTGTCTCCGGCAGGAGCGAGCGCCCAAGGCCCTCTGCCTGCACAGCCAAAGCTCTCGGGATGCCTCCTCCCTCCCTTCCGGCAGTTCCCAGTCTCCTAATGTGTCCTTACCAGGCTCGCAGACCGGGAGTGACTTCTGTCCTTCGGAGCTCGTCCAGAATCCGTCAGCCTCACACACGTATTTACCTGCAAACCAGTGGGAAAGCGAAATGTGTGACTGCACGCATGAGGTGGTTGTCGTTTGCTCTGCCGCCCCGGTGAGAAACGCTGGCTGGAGCGCGGGTGGCGAGGGGGGTCTGGATGCCGCCGCCGCCGCCGCCGTGTCACTGTCTGCTGGCAAAGTGCAAACCTTGTAGCTGTGGAACTTGAATATGTATCACGATCTCAAGTGCTTAATGATAAGGTTTTGACTTGTTAAATTAAACCATTTGGAATATATTGTGTGTTTGTAGTAGTCATTTACTAGATAAGATCTGTTTTCAGATTCTTGCAAATTGACATCAAAGTCACTTTCGCTGTAATATTTCACTTAGCAGGTGGGAGAAGTGCCTTTTAATCTTCCCTCTTAGCCAAAAATGTTAGTTGATTTCAGACTGGGAGGGTTCAAGTTGCAAATGCCGCCCACCTCTCCTTGAACACTCACCGTCCCCGGCACTCATGGTGTAGAAGGTTCCCTCGCAGCTGTACTGAATCGCAGCCTTGTACGTGGTCACGTCAGTGCCTGTAACGTAGCGCACCTGGCCATTGGCCAGGTGGTCTGGAGGGCCACAGTCCACAACTGAGGAAGAAGGAGGGGGGGAGCCCCGCTGTGCTGTGGTGCCGACAGCGCCAGCCCAGGTCGGGGTGTCGGCCCCTCCGCCTCGTCCCTGTTGCTGACCGAGGGGCCGCACGGGAGGCAGGCGAGGTGAGGACTTCCCTAAAGGGGGTTTGCAACCGTTCGGCGGGCCTCAGCGGCCACTTCAAACCTTAAGGTCTGCAGCAAAAACGAATGGCAGGGTAGGGTTCCTGGCCAAGTAGCGGCTCAGTTTGCCGGCCGATTGGCTGTAGAGGCAGCAGAGGGCTGAGCCAAGTGCGGGAGACCTGGAAGGGGTTGGGGTGGGATTCTGGGGGCTTGTGGATGTTGACAGTTCTCGTCATACCTTGAGTTTGGGCCAGAACCCAGTTGTTGGGACACTGCTGGTGTGGACTTGGCAGCGGGCTCGTGAGCTGGGAGGAGGCCCTCTATGGTAGGGGGCAGAGGGGCTGTGTCTAGGCTGCGTGCATGGGCGTTGGCCTGGCCTTGCCCCTGCTCTAGCACATGGGACTTCTCCTATTTCTCTTCTCTCCCCCCTCCCTCCTCTCAAATACGTGAAAAAAAAAAAAATGTTAAAGATTAGACTTAAACTGTTTTCAGCAGTGTAATAGCTGTGTGTAGTTCTGTGCCAAACACTTCGCCTGCGTTGCTGGTTGGCAGGCGCAGTTCTGTGAAGTGGTGTGTGTAGGGGGACGGTGACGGGCCCCCAGCCGCACGCTCTAAAGCGGCAGGATCAGGGCTCAGATGCAGACCCGACCCCCAGACCGCCAGGCTGCTCCACAGTGATGTGTTTTTGAACAAAGTCTAATAGGAGGAAAATTTATATTAAAAATGTGAAGGCCCCTAGCACTTACTCCCTAGGAACTCTTAACGTGAAAATGTGTGTGGTGTGAGCTACGGGGGCGTGTGTGCCCTGAAACACGAGGAGGTGGAAACCCACACGGTCGGAGCCCACACAGGGGCACCGTGTGGCCAGGGAGGGCGAGCACGCCCGTGGGAATCCGCGGGAAAGGCAGCCCAGCCATACAGGCAAAAAAGCAGATCGCAGTGCCGTCCGGTGCCCCGTTTTGGCTAAAAAGTGCGTAATGGGATTGAAATGTTCGGATGTGTCTCTGTCCATATTGTGAAAGAATTGGCCCCAGCCACTTGGTAGCTTGGGGGATGGGCAAGAGGCTGTCGCCACGTCTTTTGGTAAATTTCTGTTTTTTGCAAGTAACACGTATACTTAATGCATGGGAAAGGAGCCAGCGCTGTGACCCAACGGGTTAAAGCCCTAGCCTGCAACGCCGGCGTCCCACGTGGGCGCTGGTTCAAGTTCCAGCTGCTCTTCTGATCCAGCTCCCTGCTGGTGGCCTGGAAAAGCAGTGGAGGATGGCCCAAGTGCTTAGGCCCCTGAACCCACGTAGGAGACCTGGAGGAAGCTCCTGGCTCCTGGCTTTGAATCAGCACAGCTCCAGCCGTTGCGGCCATTTGGGGAGTGAACCAGCACATGGAAGACCTCTCTCTCTGTCTCTGTGTCTCTCTCTAACTCTACCTCTCAAATGAAATCTTAAAGAGAATGGGAAAAGGTACGGAGTCACGTAAGACACAGTGCTCATTTGCCAGCCGTTACCCCAGTTGGGGGTGTGTATACGTGTGGGTACACGTGTATACCCCCACAGGATGGTCTGCGTTTTGTAGATGTTCCTACATAGAGTGGCGTGGCGTGTGCATGCGTGTGAGATGTGTGCACTTGGAAGGTACACACCAGAACAGTAACCGTGACTGTGGCTTCACGGCAGTGGGCGTTAGGATGTCACCTCCACATCTCCCGGATTGCCCAGTGGCCTCACGGCACGTGGGCGTTAGGATGTCACCTCCACATCTCCCGGATTGCCCAGTGCCTGTCACTGCTGTCCCTGGGGGAAGGTCCTCCGAGAACACTTTTCTAAGCTCCTTCTCCCCAGGAGCCTGGTCCTGTCTGACGTGCGGGGAGCGCGCTCAGAGATGGGGAAAGCAGAGGTGGAATCCAAGCCCCAGGAAACGGGGTCGCGGGGGCCGCGGGGGCGTACTGCTGCACTCCGGCAGGGCGGCGTCCCAGGATCCATCTCTCTGACAGATGGCTGTGAACGATTTCAGGGGCAGGTCTCCCTGCAGAGGAAGGGAGGCAGAGTCATTTCCTAATCCCTCCCCGGGGGCCAGGCCTGGGAGGTGCCTAGCGCGGCCGCACTGGCGCACGTGTGTGTGTGTGCCGGTCCATGCCACCTCTGCTAGGAATCTCTCAGTGCCAACTTGTGACTCGAACGCCGGCCTCTGCAGCCATTCCCATGTTGCTTTTCGCTGTAACCGGGGCACAGGTGGGCGCTCAGAGCGGCTGCGGCCAGACACAGAGCAGACTTGGAGCTGACCGGCTGCTGTGTCTTTCTAGCCTGTGGCCGTTAGCCGGAGGCTGCAGGAATCACGAGGGTACTTGAAAATGTATGGAAAACAGAATCAGAAGTTTATTTCTGGTGCAAAAATATCTGAAATCCACACTTTTTTTTTTTTTTGAAGCCTCCCGTGTGCATGGCTGTCAGTTTTTACTCCAAAAGACCCATCTTGCCCTCCCGTTCCCCGAGCCTCAGCCCTGCGCTCGGTGTGCTGCCCACGCGTGTTCTGTTCTCACTGCCAGCCAGCGCTTTTCTAAAGTCAAACGTGAGCACGAAGGAAGGCGGCTGCAGCAGAAGCTTTGTGCTTCAAATGGTATCGGGATTTAAAAAGAAAAATCAGACCGGCGCTGTGGCATAGCAGGTCAAGGCTCCAGCCTGCGGTGCCTGAATCCCATATGGCGCCGGCTGCTCCACTTCCCATCCAGCTCTCTGCTATGGCCTGGGAAAGCAGTAGAAGATGGCCCAAGTCCCTGGACCCCTGCACCCATGTAGGAGACCTGGAGGAAGCTCCTGGCTCCTGGCTTCAGCCTGGCCCTGCCCTGGCGGTTGCTGCTATTTGGGGAGTGAACCAGTGGATGGAAGATCTGTCTCTCTGCCTCTCCTCCTAACTTTGCCTTTCAAATAAATAACTTTAAAAAAAAGGTCAGAAACTGGGCAAGTTTGTGATCCAAGAAGCTGTGGAGAGAGCAGGCCGAGAAGTTTGCAAGGAGGGGACAGTGTCTCTGCCCTCTCTGGGCTCTGGCCTCCCACAGCTCGCGGCCTGGAGCGTTATTGCTTTTGGCCGCTGGGACTCTGACAATTGTGAAGAACATAAAGACGGCGTCTTAATCTCCTACCTGTGCCCCTAGCAACACGCTAAGCATTTTTTAAAATCAGCTCGGCGTCCCTCCCGGCGGTCCCTATTTATAACTGTGCACAACACACTCTTTCACTCCTGCCTGGGGCGGCTAATTTTTCTGCGGACCCAGAACTTGTCTCCTGGAAGGATCAGCCTTCGCGGGGTCGGGGTGGGGTGAGAAGGGAGGGGTACAGCGAGCAATCCGAGGCCCAGGATGCCTGAGCGGGCAGGGAAGCTGCCCCCACTTCCATCACCGGCTTAAAACAAGCAGAATGCGCGCAGCCCCAGGGGCCGCCGCCCCCCGCCCTGCTGTCCCCCGCGTCTGCGGGGCCCCGGCGCACCTGCAGGAGTTCGTAGCCGACCTCACATTGCACGGAGACGCGGTCCTGGAAGATGTACGTGGCTTGCACCGGGGACACGCGACCGTTAGGTGGCGCCACCGGGTCCGGACAAGGCTGTGCTGCACGGAGGGACAGGGCGCTTGTGAATTCCCGGTCTTTAACTGAAACACTCAGCACGCAGCGGCCCTAAGATGAGACCCTTGGTTGCTTGTGCCCACGAAACCCGGTTGCTAGCGGTCAAGGTGGGCAAGGAAGCCTGGCTGGAGTAAGGCGGTACCCAATCCCCCACGTCCGGCGTCTGTCCCGGTGCCCACCTGGCACGCTGTGCAAAACAAGCAGGGACCAAGAGCTGGCCACTGGCGCCCCCTCTGAGCCTCCACTGTGGGCGGGATTACAGCAGCCGCTCTCCCCTTCCAGGGCCGCTGCGGGGGCCCAGGACGGCGCCTGGCCGGGAGCTTGGACAGAGCAAGCCAACTGGAGCCTCCCCACAGTCCCGAGACCAAAACCCCAAGACCCAGACTGACTCCGGGAGCCCCGAGGTGCCTGCCTGCGTGCTCAGACCACCAGGACGCTGCCTGCCCTTTCGGCTCCCAAGCCCCGGCCGGGTCTCAGCCCCAAGGCTGCGGGCCACCTCGTGGCTGCCCCTCCAGCAGCTGCTCTCAGGGGCCCATGGCGCCCACCACGGTGCCCAGCCTGTGTCCTGGGGTGCCCCCTCCCTGTGCACGCCCCAAAACTTCCATCAAGGGAAGCAGTGCCCAGGGACAGCCCCGAGGCCCTGAGGGAGCCCTGGGCTTCTAGGATTCGAGGGTCTGTGAGCAGGAGGGGCGGGGGCCTTGGCAGAACCGGGGCAGGTGCAGGCCCTGCTGCAGACCCCCGAGCTGCGGCCCCAGCCCTGCCCCACACCCCAGCTCTCACCCACATCTCGCCCTCGCCCGCCCCACCCCACGGCGGTGCAGCCCCTGCCGGGACACCTGCACCTTCCTGCAGCACCTGCTCGGCCTCCCGGTGCAATCACAGGTGCTTCCTGTGCCGGGGGCTCTGCTGCGGCACCCCGTCCTCCTGGGCCCTGTGCCTGGATCTACACCTGTGCCTGCCACCAGGCCCTGGTTTTGTTGCTGTGTCTGTCCCCACACTGGACCTAGAGTGTGTGACGTCTGCACTCTGTATGCCTGGTGTTGTACATCCGTGGGTAGAAGGAAGCCCGGGTGGACAGGTGGACAGGTGGACGGGTGGATGGGTGGGCGAATGGGTGGGTGAGTGGATGGATGGACGGACGGATGGATGATGGATGGATGGATAGCTGGGTGGGTGGGTGGAAGGGAGGGAGGAAGGGAGGATGGATGAATAATTGGATAAGGAGCTTCTGGGTTGCTGAACACCTAGAGTTCCCGGTCAGCCTCAAGAGAGGGCACGGAATCCCCACTCCCCTTCCACCGTCTCACTCTATACATCCTTTGTAAGCTCCTTTGAACAAGCCAGTAAGTGAACAAAGAGACACGAGAGTGATGGCTGAGCAGGCATAGGAGGGGGACGGGGGAGAGGAGTGGTCCTTCCACTCGTTCCCAGGCCACCCCCCGCCTACCTGGCCTGCTTTCCTAGGCGTCTGCGTGGGCCTGAGACCCGCCCACCTGACCTGCCCACCCAAGACCCGCCCCCTGAGGCCCCACCCCCGGCCTGAGGCCCGCCCACCTGTGCTCGAGTAGCGGATCTTCCAGCCCGTGTGCTCCCCTGACTCATCCGTGGTGAAGGTGACGGTCACGGTGCTGCTGTTCGTCTGAATTCGCTGGGGCTTTGTGTCCCCGCAGAATTTCCCATACTCCTCTCTGTCTGTCCGAATCTGAAGAAACGAGAAGCCCACGACCTGCCAGGGGCCCTGGCTGTGCCGAAGGGCCCTGGCCCTCGCTCCCTCTGAAGCCAAGCCATGCATGGGCCCTCGAGGAGAGCCTGCGGGGGGGGGGGGGCATGCTGGACAGTGGCGTGGTGGGGGCAGTCTTCAGGGAGTGAGGGGACAGCTGCGCTGAGCAGAGCCGTGGGGGACGAGGCCCGGGTCCCAGGGGCCATACCTGGAGGGAGTCGTAGGGGCACTGGGTGTCGGGGTGTGCCTCCACGTCGAAGGGCCCCACAAAGTCCAGGATGACTCGGAAGCCCTCCTGCAGGCGGATGCTGTACGTGCAGTTGGAGAGTTTGGGGTACGGCTGTGGGTACTCGGGACTGCTGAACTCCCCAGAGCGCTCAGTGAAGACCTGGCCCGAGCACAGAGCTGGTGAGAGGGAACAGGGCAGTGGCTGGGTGCACAGCCTCCAGGGAGCAGGGCGGGGCACCACTGGGACACCTGCCCACGGGCAGATCTGAACAGGGCCGGAAGCCAAGCCCGCACCTCCACTGCAAGGGGGCAATGTAGGCAGGAGCTCTGGGGCCTTGGGCGAAGCCGCCTGCCCCTGGGACTGCAGCCCTCCACGGGCCCTCACGCACAGTCCCAGAGGCTGGGGGCATCCCGGGCCAGGGTGTCAATCCCAGAAGTGAAGTGAGCAAAGGAAGCTCCGCCAGAGGGGAGGAGGAGGGGGGGAACCCTTCCCAGGAATGCGGGGAGAAGGGAGGGACGCACCATGGGCTTTAGAGCCCGGTCTCCAACACTACCAGCCCACCCTAGCAATTCCTAGGTCCGTCCACCAGGGGGCTCCCACCTAGCCGCAATTCCCATTTTCATCCACCAGGGGGCTCCTGCCCAGATCCAGCAGGAAAGCCGCACAGCACTCCCTAGGGTTCTGATGGGAGCAACCTGGAAGAGCGTCTTGGCCCTCCCTCCGCCGGGTCTGGGGCCTGGGGTCCCAGGAAGTCCAAGTCCATAGTGCCCACAAACAAGTCGGAGCGGCTGATAGTGCCTTGGGGTCCCTCACTCGGGGGAGCAGTCTGTCCCCTGCCTGCCAGCCTCGCCCCTGGATGGGGGCTCTGCAGGGGGTGGGGGTGCAAGCATTCAGACCCGGAGGTGTCTGAGCACTGGGGGTCCCGACACCGCCCTCCTGCTCCCTCCGGGGCAGACAGCATGGCCGCTGGGTTTGGGTGGGGGACCAGGCTGGCCTCTGAGCTGTGGGCCAGCTCCGCCAGATCAGCACCCGTAGCCTCGATGGCCTGGAGCGCCCCGGCTCACGGGCCGGGGGAGTGAGCCAGGCTGACCCCTGCCCTCCCAGGGCCTCAGTGCCCCATCTTCAAGCTGACGGGCTGCGCAGGAAGGACCCTGCAGCCCCGTGGGGGAGGCTCCCCGTAAACAGGGGTCCCCCAGGCATGAGAAGGGAGGGAGGAGAGAGGGCAGGGCACACACCAACACCCCAACCCTCGGACTCCAGAGACACGCAGCCGCAGGTGGAGGTGGAGCCAGGTTTATTACGGGGTCCGCGCACGCTTGGGGTGCATGGGGGCGTGGCAGGCGGCAGCGACCTGAGCCCCTGCAGAGCTGCAGCCCACGGGGCTCCCTGTGGCTTCGACCCGAGGGGAGGCTAGCGGCTCTGCTCTGGAAGAGATCAGAGAGAGAGGAGGAACAGCGGGCAGGAGACGGTCAGGGCCAGCTGCAGGGCTCCCGCTGCCCCCGCCCCGATGCTTGGCGAAGGCGCCAGGATGGGGGTGTGGGGGTGGGGGCAGTGGGGGCAAAGGGACAGCTTCCCGGGGCTGGGCGTGGTCCTGCCGGCCACCCTGTGGCTCCGTGGAGGGAGGAAGCCCTGGGAGTTGCACTTGACCGGGGGCGGCAGGCCTAGGGCCCACCCCCACCCTGGGGTAGCAGCAGAGGCAACAGAGGGGGAGGTGGCTGCCTGGGGGGGTTCCCTGAGCCCAGGAGGAACCAGGCGCATAGTGGGGACCTAAGACGGGCTGAGTGAGTGAAGCCCCCACTGGGCGCAGTGGGGGTGGGGGAGGAATGGAGGAGCTCAGTGTAGGGGTGCAAGGCGAGGGGGCCCCAAAGATGCCCTGGGAGCAGCCGAGCAGGTGCCTGGGCACAGCAGTCGCCCCCAGGAGCCAGAGTGTCTGGCAGGGTGGGCCAGGCCCCGCCCCACAGCTTCACCTGAGCAGGTGCCTGGGCACAGCAGTTGCCCCCAGGAGCCAGTGTGTCCCTCAGGGTAGGCCGGGCCCCGCCCCCACAGCCTCACCTGAGCAGGTGCCTGGGCACAGCAGTCGCCCCCCACCCCCCAGGAGCCAGTGTGTCCCTGCAGGGTGGGCCAGGCCCCTCCCCCACAGCCTCACCTGAGCAGGTGCCTGGGCACAGCAGTCGCCCCCCACCCCCCAGGAGCCAGTGTGTCCCTGCAGGGTGGGCCAGGCCCCTCCCCCACAGCCTCACCTGAGCAGGTGCCTGGGCATAGCAGTTGCCCCCAGGAGCCAGTGTGTCCCTCAGGGTGGGCCGGGCCCCGCCCCACAGCCTCACCTGAGCAGGTGCCTGGGCACAGCAGTTGCCCCCAGGAGCCAGTGTGTCCCTCAGGGTGGGCCGGGCCCCGCCCCGCAGCCCACCTGAGCAGGTGCCTGGGCACAGCAGTTCCCCCCAGGAGCCAGAGTGTCTGGCAGGGTGGGCCGGGCCCCGCCCCACAGCCTCACCTGAGCAGGTGCGCCTGTCCCGGTGGAGGACGTAGCCCGAGCGGCAGGAGCAGTAGAAGCCTCCCAGGTGGTTGTGGCAGTGGTGGTCGCAGGCAGGGGCCTCTCCCGGTGACACCTGGCACTCGTCGATGTCTAGGGGACAGGTGGGACGGCAACGGGGTCAGAGGGCAGGAGATGGCACGGAGCTCCAGCCTGGGGCTGCTGCAGCCCCTCTGAGTGCCCAGGCAGAGGGCCAGCGAGCAGCCCGGAAAGCAGCCACCAGCGATGGCGCCCGGCAGGTTGTGCCTGCCTCCCGAGGGGCACACAGAGAGGTTGGGCCACTCGCCCAAGGTCACACCGCCGTCCCCCGTGGGGGCTGGGCTCTGAAATGAGCGTGCTGGGCGGGGCGCCCGCTGGCGGGGCTCCCTGGGGGTGAGGTTCTCAGACTTTGCGTCCTTGGAGAGGATGAACTCGGCCATCGGTGTTTGAGCTGTGGGTGACGTCAGACCCCAGGTGCCCAATCCTGCGTGGGGAGGGGCCAGGACTCCAGCAGCCCTGGACCAAGGGGGACCCTGAAGGCCTGAGAGAGGCCAGGCCGGCTGCAGGCCGCCCTCGGCTCACCCTCGGCTGCGTAGAAGGCCTCGAAGCCGGTGAAGGGCTTCTCGTTGGAGTAGTCGGAGCGGAAGGTGACGTCCAGGCGGGGGCCCGGGGAGTAGAAGGTGTCGTTGCCAGGGGCTCGCTCCGTGTCCGTGCTCTCGCGCCCGCACAGCGTGGCCAGCACCGTGCTCCCCGAGCTCAGCTGTGGCATAGGCGGTCACAGGAAGGGAAGGTGGCCCCCAGGCCCCGCCCGCCCCCAGGCCGCCCCTGCCCGCCCACTCGCGCCACCTAGCACCTTCACGAAGTCGTACTCGCAGAGGTAGGAGAGCTCCAGGTCGAAGTGGGTGAAGTAGAGGCGCAGGCGGTAGCCCGGGGGGGCCGTGAGACTCCAGCGCCGCACCTGGTCATTGGCGTACTCCCCAGGGAAGCCGGGGGACGCCAGGCGCCCGAACACGGGCTCCGGCCACTGCGGCCCCATTGGGACGGCCCCTGAGCCACACAGCAGGCTCAGGACGATCAGCAGCCTGCACACAGGACAGGGGTGCTGAGACCGCACCCGGCCCTCCCGCCTCGCCCCGCAGGGGGCCCTGGGTGCTCCCACCCACCTCATGCTGTGCTGTCCACCTGGCCAGACCTGGTCTGGGCCCCAGCTCTGACCTTTGATCTGTTTGTCCAGCGCTCTGGCCACGCCCCCTGTGGGGGAACTGGTCCCAGGATTCCAGGAATGGAGTCCATGAGTGCCGTCCGCTCAGTGTCCTGCAACAGGACGCCCCGGGAGCCAAGAGCAGGGGCCCCAGAGGGGGGAATGTGGTGGCAAGCAGGTTAAGTGAACAGTGAGAGAGAGAGAGACAGAAAGGTCTTCCTGCTGCGCTGATCCGAAGGCAGGAGCCAGGTGCTTCTCCTGGTCTCCCATGGGGTGCAGGGCCCAAGCACTTGGGCCATCCTCCACTGCCTTCCCGGGCCACAGCAGAGAGCTGGCCTGGAAGAGGAGCAACCGGGATAGAATCCGGCGCCCCGACCGGGACTAGAACCCAGGGTGCTGGCGCCACAGGCGGAGGATTAGCCCAGTGAGCCGCGGTGCCGGCGAAGTTTTTTTTTTTTCTTTTTTTTCTTTTTTTAAGTGTATTTGTTCGATAGGCAGAGTTACAGAGAGGCAGAGGCGGAGGCGGAGGCGGAGACGGAGAGAGAGAGAGAGAGAGAGAGAGAGAGGTCTTCCATCCTCTGGTTCACTCCCTAATTGGCCGCAACGGCCCATATGGGATGCTGGCACTGCAGGTGGCTTTACCCACTATGCCACAGCTCTGGCCCCAGGATAGAAGATCTTTGCCTCTCTCTTTGTCTCTCTGTCTTTGCCATTCTGGCTTTCAAATAAATCTTTAAAAAAAACAATACGAAGGAGTGGGCCAGGCCTGGATGAGGCAGGTGGCATGGAGCAGGCAGGTGGGATGTGGAGACCCCCAGCCTTCCTCCCAGCTGGCCTGGTGCCACCCCGCCAAGCTGTGCAGCCCCACCTGCTGTGGTCAAGGCCCGTGTATTAAAGTCCTGGTCCACAGGGTGGCGCTGCTGGGTGGTGCCAACTGCAGGGGTCCTTCGGTCACTGGGAAGCTGCCCTCTGAGGGGGTTAAAGTCTTGCTGTTCTAGAACACCCCAGAAGGGTCGGAGGACTTGCTTGAGAGCCCTCAGAAGCAGGTTGGCTCACCTGGCCACAGCCAGCCACTGCCATGGACGCCACCGGGAGGAAGTTGGAGCTTCCTGGCGACGTACGAGGTGAGGAGTCGGGGGGCTGCCGCCCAAGTCCTGAACTCCCCGAGCGAGTAGACGCAGCAGTGTGCGGTCAGCTCCCACGTGGGGCTCTGGCTGATCCCCAGGGCTCGCGACCTGCTCATGGCCATGGCAAAGGCAGGCTCCAGGGGCAGGTGCTTGGTGCAGTGCCTTATGTAGCCACATGGGGGCTCCACACCCCATCTCCGAGCGCCTGGGTCCAGTCCTGGCCACTCTGCCTCCAGTCCCGCGTCCTGCTAGTGTGCACCCCAGGGCGCAGCAGTACCTGAATCCCTGCCACCGCAGGGGAGACCCAGATGGAGTTGGGAAGTGGGCTCTGCCTGCCTGGCGTGTGCGGGCAGACTGGGGGCTGCCTGGGGCCCTGGAGAAGCTCTGAGAGGGGGGCCCATTCAGAACGGGACGAGCTGAGTCTGTGGCTTAGGGCTTTTTTCTTTTCTTTTTTTTTTAATTAAAAAAAAATTTTTTTTTTGACAGGCAGAGTTAGACAGTGAGAAAGAGACAGAGAGAAAGGTCTTCCTTCCGTTGGTTCACCCTCCAATGGCCGCTACAGCCAGCGTGCTGTGCTGATCCGAAGCCAGGAGCCAGGTGCTTCCTCCTGGTCTCCCGTGCAGGTGCAGGACCCAAGCACTTGGGCCATCCTCCACTGCCTTCCTGGGCCACAGCAGAGAGCTGGCCTGGAAGAGGGGCAACCGGGATAGAATCTGGCACCCCAACAGGGACTAGAACCCAGTGTGCCGGCGCCGCAGGTGGAGGATTAGCCTAGTGAGCTGCGGCGCCAGCCGTTTTTCTAAAGATTTATTATTTATTTGGGACCAGCATGATGCAGTGGGTTAAGCCACAGACTGCAGGGCTGGTTCAAGTCCCAGCTGCTCCACTTCTGATCCAGCTCCCTGCTAATGCCCCAGGGAAAGCAGGAGGAGATGGCCCAAGTCCCTGGGCCCCTGTACCTGCATGGGAGACCCGGAGGAAGCTCCTGGCTCTTAGTTTCAGTCTTGTCAAGTTCTAGCCGCCACGGCCATTTGGGGAGTGAACCAGCGGATGGAAGCTCTCTCTCTCCCTCTCTCTCTCTCTCTCTCTCTCTCTCTCTCTGCCTCTGCCTCTCTGTAACTCTGCCTTTCAAATAAATAAATCTTAAAAAAAAAAAAAAAGGCACATTGGAGACTAGCAGGGGGTGTGGCCAGCGCCTAGAGGGCTGCAGTGAGTCCTGCCTCGAGCTATGGAAGCCCATCCCGTCCAGGCTCCCAGATAGGACAGGGCCGAAACGTACAGGGCCGACTCCGGGGCTGGCCGTACAGGACATCGAAGCTCCCACCCAGCCCTCTCCACTCCCTTGCTCTGGGGAAGCCACGCTGCGCATCTCTATGGAGAGGTCTCTGTGGGGAGCACTGAGCCTCCGGACCATGGCCAGCATCCTTGGCTGGCTGCCCACGTGAGCCACGGCGAGCCAGAGCCTCCCCAGCTAAGGCTCGGGGGACCACGGCCCTGGTCCGTGCTCGATCCCAGGAACGAATAGTTTCTCAGCTGGTGCGGGCATTTGGCGGGTGGGCCAGCAGGAAGCAGATCTTTCAGACAGTCTTTGAATCGCGCAGGAAATAACCAAGGAGACAGCTGAAGAGCACGAGGCCAGGCGCCGGAGCCCCCGCACCCTCCAGCGGCCCCTCCGGCAGTCTCCGCCCTGGTGGCCCTCTCAGTGCTAAGACCCCATCCCCAGGCCGCCGGGAGTCCCAAGTCCCCTCCTTAGCATCAACGCAGGTGTGCTCCAGACTCTCGTGCTGAGACACTCCCATGAGGATGTCCCACGGCTTGTAGCTCTGGGCAGCACTGGGGACGGAGAGCACAGCGATGCATTTTGGCACAGGTGAGCGGTGTACTAACTAGGAGGGGCCGTGAAGGTAGCTGCTCGGGGCAGATACTGTTTCTTTGTAGTAAGCTACCTGAGCTAATGGGGGCCCTAACCCGGGGGCATGGCTGTCTAGTTTTGACAAATATTTACATACATTTTTAAAAAAAGATTTATTTATTTATTTGAAAGAGTTACAGAGGCAGAGGCAGAGAGAGAGGTCTTCCATCTGCTGGTTCACTCCCCAATTGGCCACAATGGCCAGAGCTGCGCTGATCCAAAGCCAGGAGCCAGGAGCTTCTTCCAGGTCTCCCATGTGGGTGCAGGGGCCCAAGGACCTGGGCCATCTTCTATTGCTGTCACAGGCCATGGCAGAGAGCTGGATTGGAAGCGGAGCAGCTATGACTCAAACCGGTGCCCATATTGGATGCTGGCACTGCAGGTGGCACCTTTACCCGCTGTGCCACACCACACCGCCGGCCCCGGCCCTGACAAACATTTAAAACATGCAGACAGGACCAGTCTGACCCCATGCCACAGACGGCCTGGGTTTGTGACCCTGTCCCAGATTGCTGGGACCCTGGGGACTCGGGCCAGTTGCTGCAGACAGGGTTGTATGCTGCCCCTGTCCTGGGGCTCAGCATAGCACACTTGCTTTGACGGGGCAGGCGTGTGCAGGGGGCTTGGCTGAGAGCTGGGAAGAGAACTTGTGTCACGCGACACAGACTCTGAGCGAGGCTCGCGCATGCTGCAAGTGTAGCTGTGCGGGGTGAGGCTTTGCTGCTGCTAAGCAGACTGCACAAGGCGGCCAGGGGTCTGGGGAGGCTGAGATCCGGACCCACGCTCACTCCAGAACCTGCAGACATGGAGTTCCAGGACTGTCCTCGCCTCCCCTGCAGCTTGGCTGGCAGAGTGGACGTCCCCGCTGGGCAGAGCTGTGCTGCAGGAGACCGGGCCAGCCTGGGTGAGCAGGGATGGGGCTGCTCTGGGACGGGCAGTGCCAGCTGAGCAGCCCTGGTCAGCCCCTTCCTGTGCAACCTGAGCCTGGGTTCCACACAGCTATGGCCAACCTGCCCTTGACCGCTAACGGCAGGACCCTGCAGCCGCTTGGCTCCTGTTCCCACTTTGGCCTCCCCTGGAAGTGGGACCCTGCGGGGCAGACCCCAACTCCCCAGCCCTTCAGGACTCCTGGGCATCAGAGGGTGGAAAGGAAATTGGGTTGCAGCCAGACGTGCTGATGGGTCCAGGGCCTGAACACGCGGATTCCAGAGGCACAGCGACTGGCCTGGGGCGGGGGCAAAGCTGGCCCCGGCTCTCCTGGCCCCGCCATTTCCCCACACATTCAAGAATCATCCCAAGAGTCAGGGATCTAAAATTCCCGCCCAGGTAAGGGAGGGGACCGCGGCACCCCCTAAGCCCCCGGGGTCGGAGCCTCCTCTGCCCAGGCCAGGGGACGGATTGGGCGGCAGGCTCCTTTTCCTGGAGCTCCCAGGGGGTGGCCTCCCCTTTCCAAATCTGTATCCTGACCTGGCTCTCGGGGCGGCTCTCTACCCAGGCAGGCGCGTACCAGGGGTACTGCACCGGAGGTTCAGCACCTTGGAGAGGGGACAGGCCTGTGCACATGGACTTCCCCCAGGGACCACAGCACCTGCACTCTGCACGTCTCAGTACTTGGTGGGGAGCTGCTACCACCCTGGCAGAGTGGGGACGGGCAGGATCTGAACCCGGGTCCGAGTCCCCAGCAGTCAGGCCTGCCACCTGCGCCAGGCTTGAGCTCCTGATGTGCTTAAATGGACCCCAGGTAACTGATCCCGGATGGTGCCCCGGGGGAGGGGGCCCCGCCAGGGCCCGTGGCCCATGGAGCACCTGGATGGGACCCGACCCCGCCCTGCGTGGCCCCAGTTCTCCTGGAAACGCTCAGAGCAGCCCCAGGAGAGAGCAGAGGCACCACTTGGATCTTAACAACCCCTGGGGGTCTGGCTTGGTAACTGCTGTGTCCTGTGCCCCTGAGGTCAAGGCTGTGGGGGCTGGGAGGACCCGGCCTGCCTGGACGGGGCCCCAGGACCCACACAGACCGAGCACTCAGGAGCACACTGCGGCCAGAGGGGCCGCTGCCGGGCCCAGTCAAGGTCAGGGGACACAGGATTCCACGCTTTGTTATAAATACTCGTGTTTGGTGAGGGGCACCAGAAGGCAGAGACGGTGCTATCCACAGCTGGCAGAGGCTTGCACAGAGACAGACAGACGCACAGAGTCCGCCCAGCATTCTGGGGCCTGTAACACTTGGTGGGTGGGTGAGACCGGCAGGGGGCGAGGCCCGGGGCTGGTGGGCTCAGGCACCCTGGAGGCTCCGGGTCCGAGGTCCCCGGCGGTGTCGGCAGCGGCACGTGGGATCAGCTGACATCATTCAGGGCCTGGGGGGACACGAGGTCGGTCAGGAGGACGCCCCGGGCTGTGCGGGGGGGCCCTGCGTCCCACAGCCCCCCGGCCGCCCACCTTGCGAGCGAACTCGGGCAGCACGAAGGCCGCGCGGTGCACGTCTGAGTTGTAGTACTTGAGCCCCATCTGCTCCACCTGCTTCTGCGTCAGCTGCTGCACGGGCTCCCGGAAGTTGGTACTCTGGGGGCCGGGGACAGGGGCCATGAGGGGCGGGCTCTCGGGGCCCACCTGTACCCACCGCCGCCGCTGGGGGCAGCTCCCAGCTCACCGGGTTCTTGCTGCACAGCATGAAGCCGATCTGGCCGCCAGGGTAGGTGGGGATGGTGCAGTAGGCGTAGCCCACCACGGGGAAAAGCGCCTTGCAGAACTGCCGCATCTCCTTGATGAGGTCCAGGTGCAGCCACTGGCACTCGCCTGGGGGACAGGCAGTCCGGCGGTGAGCGCCGGGCAGGGCTGGCCCCGCCCCGCCGCCCCAGCCCCTGGCTCACCCTGGCAGCACAGAACACCGTCCTCCTTGAGCGCCGTCCTCATGAGCTGGTAATAGGATTCCTTGAAGAGGCTCTCGGCGGGGCCTGCGGGCGGGGGAGATGAGCACCCCTGGCTGAGACCGCCCGGGCCCCCCCACCCCACCCCACGGACCCCCACAGCTGTCCCGGGATTTGAAACCAGGCCTCTGGCATTCAGAACCCAACTCTGGGCGCAGGGGTCCACAGTTAAATCCCACTCTCCCCAGGCCTGCCCCAGTGGGCCAAGGCCAGGCCGCCACTGTGCTGGGGTCCCCGGGGGCACCGGGGTTGGCTGGGCTCTGACCGGCTGGGCTGACTCGTGGAGACCCTGTACCGCCCCGCCCTCCCCACCCCTGCAGGCCCGGGGCTCCGCCCCACTCACCCATGGGGTCTGAGGAGTCGGTGATGATAACATCAAAGGCATCCTGGTTCTGCTTCATGAACTCGAACCCGTCGCCCACGTGTAGCGTCAGCTTTGAGCTGGAGTAGCCAACGGCCATCCCTGGCAGGAATTTCTTAGAGACTTGGATGACATCCTGGACAGGGGGACAGGGGGCACAGGAGGACCAGGCTGGGCCGCGGGGCTTGGGGGCGCTGGAGCCGGGCCACTGCGGGCAAGCCCTTCCCGTTCTGGAACCTCGGTTCCCACATCTGCGCAATGGGCAGGCCCCTGGCACCCCCAACTGCCGCCATCCCTGGCCCTTCCCCGTCAGAGGTCTCTAATTCCGACCTCTGGCCAGTGGGACACCCTCTCCCCGGCCACAGCGCCAGCTGCTGCTCTCTCAGGCCCAGGCCTGCCTGCCCCAACTGCCCTCCCTCCCTCAGCCGGCACCTCTACCCCAAACCTGGCCTCTGATGCCCCATCCCCCACCCAGAACGCCGGCTCCGAGGGGTGCCCGAGGGTGCACCGCCCCTGACCGGGACCCGCGGCCCCGGTGCTGCCGTGGGACCCTCCCAGCATCTGTCTTCCGGATGAGAAAACCCCGCGCCACTCACCTCGTCGATCTCGCACTGGACCACGGACTCCACGGACGGGTGCTTGACCACCTCACGCAGGACCCCGCCGTCCCCACCGCCGATGATCAGCACCTGCGGGCGGCGGCGGTCAGCGCGGGGCGGGCGGCGGCGGCGCCCCCTCCCCCGGGCGGCCCGCGTACCTTCCGCGGGCTGGGGTGGCTGCACAGGGGCAGGTTGGCGATCATCTCCTGGTACGAGAACTCGTCGCGCTCCGTGCACTGGATGACGCCGTCCAACACCAGCACGTTGCCGTAGGTCTTACTGCGGGCGGCGGGGTGACAGTCGGGGGCCCGGGTCCTCGGGGGTCGGGGGCAGCGCGCCCCCCCCCCCGCCCCGCCGGGCAGCCCAGGGGCGAGCGGCGGGGGGACACGTGGCGGGGATGGGCGGGCAGGCCCGCCGCGCGGGGTCGGCCGGGCTCGGACGCGCCCCGGGACTGACACGTGGAGCTCGCGCTCCTGCGGCCCCCTCCCACCCCCGGGGGCCGGGGAGCCGGCCTAGCTGGCGAGAACTTCTGACAGTTTGGCGGGCGGGGGCGGCGCCGGCGAGCAGGAGCGCGGTCCGGGCTCCCGGGGCGGCGGTGGGGGGCCCGCCGGGCCCCAGGCTGGAGGGGTCCCCGGGGCGCGCGGCCGGGAGCCCGCCGGCCGGCGCGGTACCTGCGGAAGACGAGGATGTCCTGGTACCGCGAGCGCTGGTGGTGCAGCAGCTGCTCCACCTGCAGCGACAGGGCCTGGCCGGGCCACAGGCTGCACGTCTCGCGGAACCAGCCCTCGCGGATTGCAGCGGGGCCGGGGGCTGCGAGGCCGTCGGGGCCGGGCTCCATGGCTGGCGGGCGGCGCGGGGCGCGGGCCCGGGACTACAGGCCGCGCGCGGAGCCGCAGCACAACGGGACCAGCTCCGCCCCGCCGCCCGCGCCGCAACCTAACCCGGCGGCGGGGCGGGGCCTGCGGCGCGGGGGCGGGGCCTGCCCCAGCCAATGGCGGCGCGGGAGCGGCGCGCGGCGAATCGGCGGCGCGGCCTGGCTGCGCGCTCATTGGCCGCCGGTCCGCCGCGCGGCGCCGAGTGGCTGGGGCGCGCCGTCCGTCGGCTGCAGCAGGGTAGTGAGGCCGGCTCCGGGCCACGTGGGGCCGGCCCGGGCCGCCGGGCGGGTTCCGGGGGCGATCGGGCGGGCGGCAGGGGTCCGGCGTCCCTGCTCCAGCGCCGCGTTGGCCAGGGCGGCGCAGCCCCGGCCCTGAGCTCCGCGCCGCTCTCTGGGGCCGGAGGCGCCGAGCGAGGGGCTCGGGGCGGTGTGGGGGCGCTGGGACCCGCGTCCGGGGGCTCGGGGCGCCTGCAGCCCTGTCGCAGCCCGCGAGCGCACAGGCTGGATTTGGCCATTTTCCCTTAGATTCCGAGCCCCTGGCCTGTGGCTGCTGAAAAAGAAAAACTGCTTTTTTCCAAGCGAGCTTCTACATTTACCGGCCGTGTCCAGGGAGGAGGCCCAGCCATGAATATTCAGCGCCAGCCCAGGTCCGGCTCCCTGCAGGGGTGGGCAGGAATGTGCTTTCTGTTTTTATGAAAATGTCAAGGAACTTCTCAGAGTCACATTAAGCATGCTAATTACCAAATATTAAATGCTAATTGCTACGCACGCAGCCTGAATGCCAAGGAAGATGAAATTGGTGGAAGCTACTGTGACATTATGTCAAAGGTTTTTTTTTTTTTTTTGACGTTTTCCAGCTCCACCTGGAGGTGGGGAGCGAGTCCCCAGTCCGCGGAGCCTCCCTGCGAGGAGCACAGCGCTGTTATCGGGGAATGCCTGCCATCAACAACGCGCTGTGGCCGGCTTCAAGCTCCCCAGGAGGGGTTTCAGGACACAGGTTATCCAGAGAGGTCGCGTGGTGGATCCCAGGGGGTCAGTCCAGGCTCCTGACCAGGTCCAGCCCGCACCGGGGTCCTGTGCTTGCCTGACAGGCTACAGACACCTGGGCCACCACAGCGTTTCCTGTGGGTGCCCGCTGAGCACACTGTGAACCCAGGAGGCTAGGGGTGGCCTCTGCCGATGGCCGGGTGCTTGTGGGGCAGCCCTCATGGCTTCCTGCTACGTGGAGTGTGGCTGACTCTAGACGGGCCCTGGCATCCCAGGAGCACTGTGTGGGGAAAGGTGGAGGATCAAGTCCATCCATCCTTCTACAGAACAAGGAGGGTGCCAAGTGAGAAGGACAACTCTGCCCTCTTCCGGTCACCCTGGAGGGGGAAATGTGGCCCAGCCAAGGGCAGGAAGATCGGAGACCTCTAGGCTGGAGGATACAGGAGGCACTCAGCCCGGGTTCAGGGAAAGCAAGGCCCTGATGGAGGGAGAACAAGTCCCCAAGTCCGCACATAGAAATACACATTTGTTCACCTTATATAAACTAAAAATAAATAAAGGCCCCGAACCAATTACAGGCCAAAGTGCCCCCCTGTATAGCACCAGGAGCCCAGGTATGACACAGGGCTTCCAGTCACAAGGAGGAAAAACTGGTTTAGCCAGAGCAGCACCACAACCAATACTGCCGATCAGGATGGAGGTCTGCATTCAAACAGCTACAGTGTTGCTGTCTGGTGAGCTGACCCACCCAACCTCCCAGCCTCCTCCAAAGGGCTGAAGCTTAGAGTGGGGCAGGGAGGGCAGAGGGGTACAGGGAGGGGAGGCGTCAGTAGCTACAGCCCAAGGTGGGGGGCTGTCACATGGGGGCCTCTGTCACGGCAGGGACTTGTGGGCTGGGCAGCACCTGACAGGAGCTCTAAGAGCACTGTGTTCAGCCAGGCAGACAGCTGTGGCTGCGTGGGCACAAATCCAGCCATTGTACGGTGCTACTTGGATGGAAATGCTGATGGCGAGCTGCCCATGGCACCACAAACAGCTGCAGGCCAACAGCCCTTCTGGTGCTGAGTTCTCAGCCCCTGGCCCTCCCAGCCCGGCCAGCTCCCGCATCCCGGGGTCCAGGCCCAGGCCTCGCAGCCTGACCAGCTCCCACATCCCGGGGCCCAGGCCCAGCCCCAGCCCTCCCAGCTCCCACATCCCGGGGTCCAGGCCCAGCCCCAGCCCCCCAGCTCCCACATCCCGGGGTCCGGGTCCAGGCCTGGCCCTCACAGCCTGGCCAGCTCCTGCATCCCGGGGTCCAGGCCCAGCCCCAGCCCTCACAGCCTGGCCAGCTCCCACATCCTGGGGTCCGGGTCCAGGCCTGGCCCACTCAGAGTGACTGAGCAGCTGCTGATTGGGAGACACACACACACACACACGCCCATGCAAGTGTCCCATCCTCCTTGGTCCTTTCCCCCGTGACACTGCTGATGGACAGAGCTACAGCTGTGGCCTGACCCCCTGGGGCTCCTGTCTCCACCCCAAGAATCAGCAGTTCTGCACCTTCAGCTTCCACTAAAACTAAAACTTCTGACATTGGTGCCAATTTTTTTTATTGTGTAAGGAGGGATATTTACAAAGAACTCAAAATCCTATTGTCTGGTTTCCACCTTAAGAAATTATCATGAATACAGAACTATTAAGAAAAACTTGCAGTTTGGGGCCGGCGCTGTGGCACAGTGGGTTAACGTCCTGGCCTGAAGCGCTGGCATCCCATATGGGCACCGGTTTGAGACCCAGCTGCTCCACTTCTGATCCAGCTCTCTGCTATGGCCTGGAAAGCAGTGGAAGATGGCCCAAGTCCTTGGGCCCCTGCACCTGTGTGGGAGACCCGAAGAAGCTCCTGGCTTGGGATCGGTGCAGCTCCGGCCGTTGCGGCCAGTTGGGGAGTGAACCAGTGGATGGAAGACCTCCGCCTCCTCTCTCTGTGTAACTCTGACTTTCAAATAAATAAATAAATAAATCTTAAAAAAAAAAAAGAAAAAAGAAAAACTTGCAGGTAGAGGACAGGCCCTGTTTTAACCCCGAGAAACGGCAGTGAGCGACTGCCTGGACTGCGCACGCGGGAAAGGCCCAGGAGGGAGTCCGAGCAGAGGCCCACCCCGGGCAGGGCTCAGGCGATCCGCTTCCCCTCCGCATTTCTCGAGTGGACGTGCCATTGCTTTTACACTCAGCAAAGAAGGCAGAGAGGAGAGAACCAGTCTTCTGGGAGCCACCTCGCAGTTCCCTCTCCAGACTTTTCCTCCATCTGAAGGCAGTGGAAGAAGCCGGAGGACGCACAGGACCCTCCTAAGATGCAGCCAGACGAGTGTCTGCTCTGCGGCCCGGACGCTGGCTCCGCTGTCACCACAGGCGCCTTCGTCCCCCGGGGGCCGGTACGGACTTCTCCAGAAACCGTCACCTCCGAGGCACACCTGCTCTTCCCCAACAGCCACGGATACCTGCCCGGCTGCCTCTGTCCTCCCTGCTGGAGCTGTGACGGCAGCCAAAGACCAGTCAGGACCAGCTTTCCTCCACTAAGAACCAGTTTAATACTTTAAAAATGCATCTGTACAAAGCCAGCAGCCCCACGTGGCGCCTGTAGTCCCCTGCGTGGTCCCCAGCGTCTCTCCGGTCATTATCTCTTGGGCCAGTTGTGCCTGAAGCCTCTGCAGAGACAGGAGGAGAAGAGTGACTCCTTCTGGCTGGGAGGGAAGTCTGTTCCCGCCGGTGTGTACAGTGTGGCGCCCATAACGACGCTGGCACAGTGGGGGGAGGGTTTGTTCGCGGGCCCAGGAGCTCTGCAGGGCAGGGCAAGAGGTGGCCTGCAGAGGCCACGGCCCACGGCAGGGCCTCAGGGTTTCATGCTTTTCACTAAAACATCCCTCAGCTACAACCCCCCATGTTTACTTGTTGTCATTCCTAAGAAACAGGCTGGCCTAGGAAATCTGTTCTCAGGTGGCCCCGGGGACGGTGCAGGAGGAAGCTGAAACGATGGGACTTGAGGAGTCCTGGGGACACGGCCACGTGACAGGTGGCATGGAGCAAACCACCCCCCTCCCCTCCCAAATGACAGGGAAAAGGCCCCACCCGAGCTCCGGGAATGGCGGGGCAGGTCGGGGCTTCCCACTGGGCTCCCGGCCCCGCCCCAGCACCTGTCCGATCTGCCGGCTGGAAAGGACATGCTCTTGTTTCCCACTGGCTGCTTCGGTTTTCTGGCTGCGATGCTTTTCTGAAAAGAAAGGAGAGCACTCAGGCTGTGGGAAGCACAGCTGAGGGCGGACGGCCAGGCGGAGCCCGCAGCACCACAGGTGGCTCGGCTTCCTGGGCTGCATGTGAGGCTGAGCTGGGCCAGGGCCAGGAGGGGCACCCAGCCGCACCCTCCAAACCCGCAGTCATGTTCAGCTGCCCGGCCCGAGTACCCACGTGGGCAAAGGCAGGCTGCTGCCACACCAAGGGGTCTCTGTGGCCCACAGCTGAGGTTCCCACGGCAACAGAGCCACACCCCAGCTTTTACAGCCTTTGTGAACAAGTGGCTGCGACAGCTGTGGGTCGCGTCTGTCCCTGGGGAGAAACGTGGCCGAGGGAGAGGATTCCTCAGCGGACGCGGCTGCTGGGCCAGGGACACGGTCTAGGATGCGCCCTGGGGCATGCCGGTGTCCTACCTTGCCAGATGCGCTCTGCTTGTTTGGGTCAAACTGGGAGGAAGGTTTGGATTTGCTGTCACCTGGAAGGGAAGAGAGAAGAGAGGCTGATGCCACAGCGGGCTTGTAACTGGGGTGCAGGCTGTCCGTGCGGGAGGCCTGGACAATGTAAGTCAATACACCACGCCCTGCTCACAGGTCTGTTCTCGGGGCGGCGCAAGCACTGGCTCTTCGCCCCATGGGGAGCCGTGCTGTGCCAGATGAGGTCACAGTTAGGGACCTGGGCCCCAAGGACCCGTGTGGGCAGTGCTGCAGTGCTTCCTCTCCCTCCCACAGGGAGGGTTCCTTTGGAGCTGTCATGGGGCCAGGGGGGCCACTGGCCACCCCTCCAAAGGACGTGGACTCTCCAGGCTAAGAGGCCACACAAGTCCATCTCACGGCATCAGGTGTGTGCAACACAGAGAAGCTGTGGGTGATGGAGCCCGAGGTCTGAGCCAGGGCACTTGCTGCCCGCGAGCTCCAGGGCCAGGAGGCACAGGCTGCTCCGGCGCCCAGGCTGGCCACCTGCTGCTCTCCTTACTCTCTGCCACCTCGCCAAGGGCCCTGGTTCTGTCCTCACCAGCAAAAGCCTTGAAGTCTGACTGGCTGTAGTCGTAAGGGGTGAAAGCTTTTCCTGATGGGTCTGGGGCCTTCAGCTTCTTGGAAGTTTTGAGTCGTTTCTTCTCTGGTTTCTGTTCCATGGTGCGGGGGTCACTTGTCACCCGCTCTCTCTTCTTGGCAGCATTTTCTAGCTGTAGAAGGAACGCAGCCAGGGCACGAGGTGTGTGAGTGGGGGGGGGACAGGCTGAGCACCCCTTACCCAAACGCCTGGCACCACAAGTCCAGGTTTGGATTGTGCAGTCCTGCACATGTATACGTGTATACGATTTATCTTGGGGCAGGACCCAAACATAGACACAAAATTCATTTCTGCTTCGTATACACCTTATACATAGTTTAAGCAGTTTTAATTAAACATCTTTAACACGGTTGTGCATGAAACTGTTTCATGGTGTGAAATTTTTCACTTGGGGCGTGTATCAATGTTTCAAAAGTTTTGGATGTTGGAGAATTTCCCGATTTGCATTGGAGGTGCTCAACCTGTGTTAGCTGGGGACAGGGATGCCTGTGGGCTATGCAGATGGAGTCAGGGCTGGGGAGGAAAGTGGGGCTGGGAGTCTGAGCGAGCTAGCAACCAGGACCAGCACTCCCTACAGGGGCCAGCTGGGACAAGCACCTGATGGACAACGACACCAGGCCATTGACAAAAGGCAAGGGTCAAGGTTCCCACAGGGAATGAAGTGTTTTTGGGGTGAGGTGGGCCACACAGCAGGCTTAGTGCCCCAGCCACTCCTCGAGTCCAGTGGGCTGGCACAGGTAGGAGGAACCATCCAAGGGGAACTGTAGCATCAACCTTCTGAGGGGCCTGTGACAAGCCAAGGGGAGCTTGGAAGAGGGCAGCTCGGGGTATGAAGCACGGGTCAGCTTTCCTCTGGGACTTGCTGGGGAATCTGCCCAAGACCAGGGCAGCATTCGGCTTCTCCAAAGGAAAGACAGAGGCCAGCACGTACCGCAGCCTGCTGCCGCACGGAGATGGCCTGCTCCGCTCCACCTTGGTTCTCCTCCTGTGTTTCCTGTGCCTGTTCCCGGGTGGCTGCAAGAGACGACCTGTCTGTGGAGTTGCGCGGCCCGCCCCGCCCTGGCGCGGCCTGTCCACAGGGGTCAGCACGGTTGCTCCCCCATCTTCAAGGAGGGGGGGCTCAGCCTGGGCACTCCTCTCATCTTCAGCCGCAACCTCACCTGACTTCCCCACCCTGCCTGTTCTCTCCTCTGAGCCCCCACGGAATATCCACGCACACCTGACTTCCGAGGAAGCTTTATTAAGACGACCATCACTGTCAAGGACCAAACCAAAGCCTCATCCCCTCCCACCGACGGCAACTCCATCCTTCTGGGTGCTCAGGACAAAACCTCGCATCCTGAGCTCCTTCCCCCTCTCCCCTGCGACATTCACCCATCACCACACAGGCCGCCTGCAGGACTGTCACAGCTCACCGGGCTCCTGCCCTTCCCTCCGTCACCTCCTCTCGACACAGCAGCCGCAGTGTCTCCTCGGCTCACAGCCCTCCGAGGCCTCCCAGCGCACTTGGAATCCAAGGGAAAGCCCCACGACGGGCCGACTGCTGTCCCCCATCTCCCACCTTGTCTTCACCCTCGTGCTCAGCCCCAGGGCCCCCTTGCTGCTCCCTGAGCCTGACCAGCAACCTCTACTCCAGGCCTTAGACTCCCGACTGCTGCGGCCCCAGTCAGCGTCCGGTGAGACAGCTTCCCTAACCCTGCCAGGGACAGCCACACTCCCCTCTCAGCCCAGGCACTCTCTGCCGGGGCCTGCGGCGGACGCGTCAGCCTTTACTGCCTTGCTATCCGGCACACATCCTCGGCAGAGGTGAGCTCCTCAGGGCGGGACTGGGCCTGCACAGCTCCCTGCTGTGTCTGGCACCTTGCCGAATGACGGAACAGACAGACCCATACGCAAAGGCTGTCTTTTGTCACAAACACGGTGCCGGAGTGAACAAGGAAGTGAGGGCTACCTGTTTGTTCAGCTGCCTTCTTCTCGGCAGTTTCCTTAGCTTCTTTCTGTCCCTGTCCCTGGCTCGCCAGCTTCCAACGGTTGCTAATCTGCAATGGAAACAAACGTAACAAAAAACCGCACACGCAGCCACCAAGCGGGGCCTAACGTTTTTAATGAGGTGACGCAGGGCACGCTAGCCTCCGAACACGGTCTGTCACGAGTCCCAAATGGACACAAAAAGCAAAACCTCACGCTGCCTTTGTTAATAGTACTTATTAAGGACAAAGTGCGCCTGCGCTGCAGGCACCGGGCGGGGCCTTCACAGCTGTCCTCCCGCTCGGTCCCTCCTGAACCCGGCTGGGGGGCAATGCTCTCTCCCATGAGAAGCTGGCTCGGGGAGGCAAAGCGGCTGGCCGTCCAAGGAACACGGCTAGTCACGGGGGGCTGGGCTGCAGGCAGGACTTGCCGGGCTGCTAGGTGTCTTTCTGACATGACATTCACCTGTGGCTTTGGAACACAACTGGAAGATTCCAGACAAACACGGCAAGGTGCGCACAGCTGTTCCACGTGCCACACTCGGTGGGGCAAGGACGAAGCCCCCACCTGACCCTCTGCTTCTAAAATCAGCAGGCAAACCCTGGGCACATCAGGGTCTGTGCAAGCCCAGAGCTGTGGGAGCCATCAGAGTGGACCCTCCCTGCAGGGAACACGGCAGCCTTTGTCACAGGGCCAGAAGTCACTCCAGTTTACAATGCCGGCAGGAACACACCACACTGCAGAAGTGCAAGCCGTCACCTCCCAGAGCCTTAGGACACAGACGTGCGGTGCGTCACTGTGTGCTTTACTGCGTGCCAACCAAACCCAACTGGAAAACTAACCAACACAGAACTGCTTCTTCAGTTTTGCAAATGTCTCTGAGAATCTGATGATGTGGCCCCTCCCTAGAAACCAGAGCGCGTCTGTTCATTTTCAGGGGTCTAGGCACTGAGGAAACCCTCCCATCTGGGAGCCAGTCTAAAGCAGCAGCCTGTTCACGTGGCTAACTCCCCCCTTTTCAGAACAGCACTCTTGGAAGAGGTGCCAAATCCACTTACTTCGTAGATTTTTGAGGATGGATCAAACTTTGCCGCCTGCGAGATGTGAGCCCGGTGCTCCAGCGAAGGCAGGAACTGGAGAAGAGTGATGGGCAGTCCGTGAGCATGGAGCCTGGACCAGTCCGGGGCGCCGTGTGAGGGCACTGCGGGTGGCAGCTCAGAAAGACCCAGCACGGGGATTGCTGTCGAGCTACAAGGAGCTTATGCTACCAGCTGTGCTGCTGGCATCCCATACTGGAGTGCTGACCTGAGTTCCTATTCCGCTCCTGATCCAGCTCCCTGCTAAGATGCCTGGGAAGGCGGCAGATCTGGGCCCCTGCTACCTATGTGAGAGACCCGGACTAGCTCCTGGCTCCTGGCTTCAGCCTGGCCCAGACCTGGCTGCGGTAGCCATTTGGGGAGTGAACCAGCAGATGAAAGATCTCTTCTGTCTTTCCCTCTGGCACTTTGCCTTTCAAATAAATAAATAAGGCTGTTAGGGACTTGGGTCATCTGCTGCTTTCCCAGTTGCATCAGCAGGGAGCTGGGATATGGGACACTTGGTGTTGTAAGCAGCGGCTTAACCCACTGCACGACACTTGTCCCAATAAGCAAATCTCTGGAAGCCCTTAGCTCAGGCGCTTGACCTGAACTCCAGAGACAATGCACACACAGCACCCAGAGGCGTCCTCTCCAGACTAGCCGTCCAGGTGAAAGGCACCTACAGGTACAGAAATCGCCGCTCGTTCTGCAGTTCTGTGCAATGCCACGGCTTACCATCCTAAAGGGGTTTTCGAAGGACTCCATGATGTTCTGGGCTTTTTTCTGTGCGACGGTTAACGGACCCTTGCCGTTTTCTTCAGCACTAGGTTCCTGCAGGGACAGACCAGAAACGAGCACTGTAACCGTGCTGGCTCGGTGACACCAGGAGCCAAGTACAAGAGTGAACAGGAACGCTGGCATTGTGGCACGCGCACAAGTAAGCTGCTGCTCGAGACGCTGGCATCCCATCCCAGAGTGCCAGTTCCAGTCCCTGCTGCCCCGCGTCTGATCCAGGTCCTTGCTAATGTGCCAGGGAAGGCAGGAGATGGCCTCTGCCTCCAGGGCGACCCAGGTGCAGTTCCAGACACCTGGCTTTGGCTGGACCCAGCCCAGCTTTTGCAGACATTTGGGGAGTGAAACAGCGGATGGGGACTCGACATTTCTCCCTCTCTGTCGCCCTGCCTTTCCAATAAATACAAATAATGGCTAGTTTTTCTTAAGCTCTCCTGTTTATTAGGTCCTGCACCTGTAATAGCACCCAAGGAGTATCTGATCAATCATTCTTACTGTCTCACGACCTGGTAGGTGCGGTCACATTATCCACAAACACCGGGAGACGGTTCTGAGGAATGGAGTCAGGCGGTTCTGTTCCTGACGGAACACTCTGGAGAGCGCTTGCACAAACTCGGGGACTACGATGCCCCTGGGGGAATACTCTTACGGGCCCATGTACATGCAACCTGCTGCTGACAGGAGTCATCACATGGTGCACGACTGTCATGTGTGGGTTTAAAATATTTTGCACCAAAATAAACATCTTCTAATTCCACTATTCCACAAACATTTTAAAGCACCCTTGTTGAGGCCGGCGCTGTGGCACAGTGGATTAAAGCCCTGGCCTGCAATGCCGGCATCCCATATGGGCACCAGTTTGTGTCTGGCTGCTCCACTTGCGATCCAGCTCTCTGCTGTAACTCTAACTCTGTGTAACTCTAACTTTCAAATAAATAAAATAAATCTCCTTGAAAGAGGAGAGGCAGAGAGAGAGAGAGAGAGAGAGAGAGAGAGAGAGAGGTCTTCTATCCGCTGGTTCACTCCCCAGTTGGCTGCAAGGGCCGGGGCTGCGCCAATCTGAAACCAGGAGCCAGGAGCTTCCTCGGGGTCTCCCACGCGGGTGCAGGGGCCCAAGGACTTGGGCCATCTTCCGCTGCTTTCCCAGGCCACAGCAGAGAGCTGGATCGCAAGTGGAACAGCCGGACACAAACTGGTGCGCATATGGGATGCAGGCACTGCAGGCCAGGGCTTTAATCCACTGCACCACAGCGCCAGCCCTGGTAGAACAGGATTTAAACCTGTCTGGCTCTAGCCTGAGGTCTTAACCAACACCTGACATTTAACACTATCAATCTTAACAGGAACCAATTAAATTGTACACACTAAATGCTGCTGCCAGCCAGGAGCACAACAAGTGTGGTCTCATTTTGCTTATTCTGCTCCTCTCCTCTGCTGCGCAGTACGGGGAACCAGGGCCTCCTGCAGCCGGAACGCAGCTTCCCCCGGCAGCGCAGCCTCAAGCTTGTGCTGTTTTCACTGCACCCTGTACTCTCTCTGGTTGACTAAAGCTCGCCGTTTCCTCATGGACTGCGGAAACAAGAGTCAGTCTAAACGCAGTTAAAATGCGGCCTGGGACACCCACATCCTATACTGGGGGGCCTGACTCAAGCCCCAGCTACCGCACACTTCTGCTCCAGCCTCCTGCTAACGCACAACCTGAGTGGCAGCAGGGGACAGCGTCAGCAGTGGGGTCCTTGCCACCACCTGGGACACCTGGATGGAGTTCTTGACTGGCTTGGCGTCAGCCAGGCCAAGCCTTGGCTGCTGTGGGCATCTGGGGAGTGAACTGGTGGATTAAAGATCTTTTTCTAGGGAATGGTGCTGTGGCGTAGCTGGTAAAGCTGCCGCATGCAGTGCCGGCATCCCAGTGGGCACTGGTCTTGGATGGTCTACTTCCAATCCAGTTCCCTGCTAGTGTGCCTGGGAAAGTAGTGGAAGATGGTCCAAGTCCCTGGACCCCTGCGCACACGTGGGAGACCTGAAGATCTTGGCTTCTGATCAGCCCAGCTCCAGCCACTGTGGCCATTTGGGGAGTAAACCAGTGGATGGAAGATGTCTCTTTCTCTTTGACTCTGCCTCTCTGTAACTGCCTTTCAAACAAATAAATCTTTTTTTTTGACAGGCAGAGTGGACAGTGAGAGAGAGAGACAGAGAGAAAGGTCTTCCTTTAGCCGTTGGTTAACCCTCCAATGGCCGCCACGGCTGGCGCACTGCGGCCGGCGCACCGTGCTGATCCGATGGCGGGAGCCAGGTGCTTCTCCTGGTCTCCCATGCGGGTGCAGGGCCCAAGCACTTGGGCCATCCTCCACTGCCTTCCCGGGCCACAGCAGAGAACTGGCCTGGAAGAGGGGCAACCAGGATAGAATCCGGCACCCCAACCGGGACTAGAACCTGGTGTGCCGGCGCCGCAAGGTGGAGGATTAGCCTAGTGAGCCGCGGCGCTGGCCACAAATAAATCTTAAAAAAAAAATTCTTTCTGCCTTTCAAGTTGAATGAAAATACGCAAGTGAGGCCGGCGCCGCGGCTCAATAGGCTAATCCTCCGCCTTGCGGCGCCGGAACACCGGGTTCTAGTCCCGGTCGGGGCACCGATCCTGTCCCGGTTGCCCCTCTTCCAGGCCAGCTCTCTGCTGTGGCCAGGGAGTGCAGTGGAGGATGGCCCAAATGCGTGGGCCCTGCACCCCATGGGAGACCAGGAGAAGCACCTGGCTCCTGCCATCGGATCAGCGCGGTGCGCCGGCCGCAGCGCGCCTACCGCGGCGGCCATTGGAGGGTGAACCAACGGCAAAAGGAAGACCTTTCTCTCTGTCTCTCTCTCTCACTGTCCACTCTGCCTGTCCAAAAAAAAAAAAAAAAAAAAAAAAAACGCAAGTGAAGAAAAACATGAAAAAAGAACACAGCTGCAGCCCGTGCTGCGGCTCGGTGGGTTACGCTGTCGCCTGAGACTCTGGTGTCCACGTGGGTGCTGGGTCGAGTTCCACAGCTCCGCTTCCGATTCAGCTCCCTGCTAATGCACCCGGGAGAGCAGAAGATGGCCCAAGTGCCATCCATGACAGTGACTCAGATGAAGTCCCCAGCTCCTGGCTTTGGCCTGGCCTACCCAATGTTGTAGCCATTTGGTGAGTGAACCAGCAGACAGAAGATTTCTAACTCTGTCTTCAAATAAATAAATATTTTTTAGAAATAGTAGCTAGTTAAAACTAAATAATAATAAGAAAGTGAAGTCCCAGGGCAGGCGTTCTGCAGTCACCACTTGACCTCTGTGGGCTCCGGCCCGGCTCCGGCCCGGCTCCGGCGCAGTGGAAGGGCTGTGAGCCTCCGTCTGACTGAACGCACCTCCCGCTTCTCTGCTGTCTGAGCTCTGGCCACGCTGGCTGCCTTCCCTACACCAGACCAAACGGGTTCTTGCTTCTCTCAGTTCTTTCTGGAAATTATGGCTTTTTCCTATCACACCTGCTGTTTGCGGTATTCCATTTTCTCTAAGTATTTTCCTTTTTCCTGTTTATTTCAGTATTCAGCCATTCTGGCCAACAAATGCATGCTGGTTTTCCTTTTACAAGCAGCCTGGAGTTCCAACTGCTGGCAGACACCAAAGGCCCAAGACAGGATGGCTCTGTCACCGTCACATGCAAGTTGCAGAAACATGGCCCAGCCCAGGCCAGTCTAGGTCTGCACAATGGCGGTCACTGACCACGACAACCGTGACCGTGTCCCATGTCTTCCAGGGACAGGAAGCGCGGTTCTGCCCACTAGGTGCTCAGCGGGCTCCTGGCTTTCTCTGTGAGCCATGGCACGGAAGGCAGTTTCCAAAGGTCCTCCTCTTCAGCAGCAGAGCATGGTGAGGGGGTGCGGCTCGGCAGGAAGGGGTCTGCAAGGGCCTACTCCCCAGTGCGTCAGCGAGCGCGCACTCTACCCTGCCGCGGGTCTAGACGGAAGCTCTGCCTGTCACCTCAGGCCACTCCTCCTCCCCGCCAGGCCCCCCACTTTCCTTGAGGGTCTCTTCACACACCGAGCTCCTGAGGGTCCTCGAAGCGCCTCCCCACAGCCCGCCTCCCCCGAGTGCATCTGTCTCTGCCCCCCACGGTTGGGTTTTACTTCTTTATTGGTCTCAAAGTGTACGCAGCCCTCCGGCCACACACCCTGACCCAGCAACCCAGTGAGGCCCCACGAGTCCACACCACCTCAGTGAAGCTGCCGCACTACTCACACTGAACAATGTGATGACAGCGGTAGCGACGAGGCACTGGGTATCCAGAGAAGTCTCTTCTTTTTGCTCAGGGAAGAGGCTTGCCTCTTTCTGAACTGGCACAGACCCTAGAGGTATGGAAGTCAGCAAGGTCAAAGCCCGGTGGACGTTCCACAAGGCAGCTGGCCCCGCCTCCGCAGGGGAGTCCAGGGGCCTCGCCGTTACCGTTGGCTGGGAGGACCGGGTGGCCATCTGGAGGGGCATGGGAGCAGTCATGAGGTCCAAAGAGAACATTCTCCAATGTCTGCATCAAAGAGAAACCATCAGGCATGGTGTGAAAGATGCAGGTGCACCGGGGGCACTCTGCCAGCCTCCCTCAGTGTGTGGGAGCCGGCTCCGACACCTCGCGCACGGGGCAGGACAGACTCTACCTCAGCAGCGGGCAGCGGGCCGCTCTTCCTCACTCCCGCGGCAGCTTCGGACTGCGGAGGGAAAACAGAGGCACGTGAGGCGGGCGCTTGCCGCGGGGACACACACACCCCTCCAGACCGGGGATTCCTGTGCTCTCTTCAGCCCTTCCAGTGCCTGGCGCTCCAGTTACTCACGAACGACAGGACAGCTCTTTGCTGGGATGCGGCACAGCACAGAGGACCCAGAGAGCCCTTCCCCGCCCCCAGCTTCCTTGCGCTGCTCGAACAAGCGGCAGAGGGAAGAAAGCAGCTTTCTCGTCAACATTATAAATGCACTTGTTCCCAGATTCAACTCAGAGAAACTGATTCTAAATGTTTCTGGGTCAGCAATCTTTCAAAACATGATTTCTATAACATGCTGACACTGCTGCTGAGCTGCGTATGCTAAACTGTCCTAATAAAATGCAAATCAAGAGGGAGATCTATTTTTAACAGGAAACATGAGCTATGTGCAGCCGCACCCCCATAGACCTGACACACCTGTGCTTCGTCTACACTTGTCTGAACCTGACGCCATCTCCCGCACAAAATCAGCTCTTTCTGAAACCCGGTTTCTATCCATTGTTCCCTATTTCCTGTCACCCAGGCTTTAAGTCCAGAGGCATCTCTCACACCACCTCCGTCACCCCAAATCCAGTTGCCACTCACACGACTCCCCCCAGTACTGGCTGCTCAAAAGCACTGGGCAGCCCCTGGGCACCTGTTAGGAAGGCCCATCCACTGTCTGCTCAGATGCTTCCAGGCTCGCCCTGTCCACGCCAGCCTGGAACCCTCACAGCTCCTCAGGTGCTCACTCTTCACATCCGGACTCTGCCGGCCTCTCAGAACCAGCGCCATGTGCTGGGCCCCTCCATCTCATCTTGCCACAGAAACTGCTTCTGACCGACAGCTACTTGGGAGAGCCATTACAGGTTACTTGCTGTTGGGTCAGTAGATGCAAGATTGAAGAATAAGAAGGGTGAATTTTAACTCCAGACTATCACAAAGAGAAAGCAGCTAAACTGAAAACCACATCCCACTGGATTTCCGAGACCCCATTATCTCTTTAGGGTTGTTTAGAAGGGCGCTGCAGTACACAGGAGACCACGAGAACCACAGGAGGAAGGTGGTGGGAGAAAGAACAGCCCGCTGAGCGGGGCAACCCCTTGGCAGAGCTTCGTACCTTGAGCAGGGGCATCTCTCGGGCCTGCTGGATTAAAAGATGCATCTCGTTGATCTGCTGCCGTACAAGAGGTGGCACGGGGTTGCAGCAAGCTATGATGCCCTGCGGTTCCCTGAGGACAAGGACAAACACACAATTTATCAGACCCAGAGACACAGCCCTCAGAAGCTTCCAGATAGGGATAACCAATGGGCAGAGCCAGGGGGCCTCAGTCAAGCTGAAGGCTAAGGAAACACGTTCGTGTCCGGCTGGCCCAACTAATCACTTTTCTGTGTGCTCTTGCCATGCCAGGCTCTCGGAGCCCAACCCCTGCACTCTGGGAAGAGCAAGAGGCAAGTGTCACGGCACTGCTCATTCTTTTTTTTTTTACTTTTTTTAAAAAATTTTTGACAGGCAGAGTGAACAGAGTGAGAGAGACAGAGAGAAAGGTCTTCCTCCGCCTCTGGTTCACCGTCTAATGGCCACTGCAGCTGGCGCACCGCACTGATCCAAAGGCAGGAGCCAGGCGCCTCTCCTGGTCTCCCATGGGGTGCAGGGCCCAAGCATTTGGGCCATCCTCCACTGCACTCCTGGGCCACAGCAGAGAGCTGGCCTGGAAGAGGGGCAACCGGGACAGAATCCGGCACCCTGACAGGGACCAGAACCCGGTGTGCCGGCGCTGCAAGGTGGAGGATTAGCCTGCTGAGCCACGGCGCCGGCCCACTGCTCATTCTCAATCTGTGAATTTTGTTTCCTGTTAATACTTCATTAACACCAGAAAGTGTTCAAAATCAGGAGAGATCTCTCCTTTGCAAGAAAGAACAGAAGAGACAATCTGCGACGTCTCCCCTTGTGGGTGGACGGCGTCGGCTCAGAGACTGGCACTCCACTCAGTGGAACTGCTCCAGCTCAGAGGTTTGAGTCCTCACAGGGCAGCCCTGGGCAGAAGTTCTGGATTCCTTGCACTTGCTACCTGCCACGCTCTGAGCATTTATCTTCCCTGAGTAAACAGCCGTGGGGAACAGCAATCAGAAAAGCCTGCCGTGGGGAGCCAGGCCATGCCAGCTGTGCTCACTCACTTGGGCAGTTCCTCAGCTATCTTCAGCATCATGTGGTTTGGCAGTACATATCTGGAACAAAACACACCAGGAGAGCACGTTAGATTCAGCAGAGCTTCTAGGAAACGCTCGACACAGGGGAAAACAAGCATTGTCCATCGCTTCCTCGTAGAGGCCCAGCTCAGACGAGGCGTTGAGACTCTGGGATCCCTTACCCATAGCTTTCATCTTCCCGGCGCGCTGTTTTATCCCTCCAGGCAAACAGCAGCTGGAACGCCGTCAGCTGCTGCGTGTTCAGATGCTTCTTTTGCTTCCTATATAGTTCAAGGTAGGACTCGTCCGTGAAGATCGGCTTGATGAATTTCTGCAGTGTTACAGAATAGGCAAGACCAGTGGGAATTAAGAGAGTGCCCCAGGCGCTTCAAAACGCTTGGCTCCCGTCATCAGCGTACAGAGCAAACCTAAGACCCAGGAGCTGGTCAGCGCGTGGGAGCAGGCCTGCGCCAAGCTGTACCTTCAGGCAGAGGTCCCTGCTCCGCTGCCACACCACCTGCAGCTGCGTGGGCTGCTCGTTGCCACGCTCCCACAGCTCCAGCCGCATGCGGTCGTAGATGTAGAGCAGGTAGTGGGTGTCGTCCCGGGCGTAGCTGAGCATCTCCTCGGGCAGAGGGCTGGGGACACAACAGAGGACGTGGTTTCACGGACTGCCCCTAATGACAGTGACTCAAGTGTGTACCTGGTGGCTGCCAGGACCACCTTGGACCCTTGTCACATCAAAGATGTTTTCCCAGCCAATACTGTTGTCCTCTCACAACGGTTAGAAATGAGGGCACTGCGGCTCTGGGTGTCTGTCCTGTGCCTTCTCTCTCACCAGAGAAACGGGCACAGGCACCCGCAGGCTGCCGTGAGGATTACCCAGGACACCGGCTCTGCAGCACCCAGTGCTCAGTAAGGAAGTGGTTTCGGTGGTTTTCAGTTTTCACCTTCTGTTCGACTTTAGTAGTCCAAATACACTTTTGTCTTGATAAAAACTGCGGCAGATAGAACTGGAGAGACGTGCAGGGGCATCTTCCCACGACAGCTACAGCCGTAGTGAGACAGCGCCGTCTACACACGACTGCCCAGAACAAGGCCGCCACAACCTGACACAGCACTGAACGTGTCACAGACCGACTGTGCACCTTAGGAGGCTGTCTCAAGGCGCGTACAACCATCCCTGCATGGGAGACCCGGGATGCAGAGGGCAGACTGCTGGAGGCTGACAGGGCACAGTCTCACAGAATCAGCCCGCATGAACTCCACGCTAGCAATTTCCTGCTGCCTTCCTGCTCTGAAAATGCCGGCGGAAAAGCCTGAACACAGGTCTCCGCGCCGAGGCGAGGGCAAGCACACCCTCTTCTCCCCACACTTCGGGCAAGAGCAGACTGACCGTATCCTCCAGTCGGCCAGCTGGTACTGCTTGTCCGAGTCCACGCTGCAGTAGAGTTTCAGCAGGTGGTCCAGGGAGTGCCTGCCCAGGTTCAGAAGGCGCGCTGCCTGGTGGGTGTCAAACATGTTCACGACGTACAACCCGAAGTCCTTCTGCAGCCATTCGATGTCGGAGTCAGCACCGTGGAAGACCTGAAAGCAAACCCAGGGTCCTGGCACAGAGACTCTAGCTCTGAAGTTAATTGTGCCTTTAGGCTACCACACATCGAAATGTGACACCAATATGAAAACTAAGATGTGTAGTTTTAAACGTGCCTTTAAAACAATTTTTTAAAAAAAGATTTATCTATTTATTTGAAAGGCAGAGTTACTGAGAGAGAGGGAGAGGCAGACAGAGAGAGATCTTCCACTACTGGTTCACTCCCCAAATGGCTGTAACAGCCAGGGCTGGGCCAGACTGAAGCCAGGAGCCAGGAGCTTCTCCCAGATCTCGGCCATGGGTGCAGGGTCAAGCACTTGGGCCATTTTTTGCTGCTTTTTCCCAGGCACATTAGCAGGGAGCTGGATCGGAAGTGGAGCAGGCAGGACATGAAACAGCGTCCATTCGGGATGCTAGTGCTGCAGGCAGCAGTTCAACTCGCTGTGCCACAGTGCCAGCCCCCGGCCTTTTATGCTGTCTGAAACTGCTATCAGCCAATGATATAAGAAAGCAATTCTATTAGCTAAAAGTATATTAAGTCCAAACTATCTTGAAGGCATTAGCATGTTGCAGGAGTCAATAAAATGAATTCACATTTTTTGGCTGGTAACGAGCTTTGCCTTAGCTGTTCTAAAAGAAACAAAATCAGTTTAGCCTGTGACACCCTGGTAAGGGAAATGACAGGATTCCCCTCCAGCTCACTGGTTTTCATTGAAGGAATCAGCACACGGAGGGGCTGGTGTGGTGGTGCAGCAGGGTAAGCCAACTCCAGGGACACCAACATTGCACAGGAGCACAGATTCCAGTCTGGCTGCTCCACTTCTGAGCCCGCTCCCTGCTAACGTACCAGGGAAAGCACAAGAAGGCTTTGGCTTGGCTCAGCCCTGGCTGTTGCAGCCATTTGGGGAATGAACCAGTGGACAGAGGATCGAACTCTCCCTCTATCTCTCCCTCTTTGTAACCCTGCTTTTCAAATAAATAAAATAAATATTTAAAAAAAAAAAAAAAAGGTACTGAAAGGCCCTTAAATCTTGCCCTCCCAGCTAAGGGCTAGGCAGGGCTGGCTGACCTTGACGATGGCAGGGTTGGTGAGGCTCTCGTTGAGAATGTACATTTCGCTGCGAAGCTCGAGGGTGTCGATGATGAAGTCTTCCGTGCGTGTGGAGACCTGCATCAGGCAGGTCAGCCCCAGGAAGCTCCTGTAGGAGTGGTGCTAAACCACACAGACAGGGACAGCAGGAAAAGACCCAGCTTAGTAGGTTTTCCTTTGCCCATTTTGTAAAACGAAGTCCTATGATTAATTATTAATTAGCAAAACACAGATGAAAATCATCACTGAATTCATGGAAAATTTAAAAGTTTCATTCATTGTCATTACAAGATACCTCTAAGTCTACAGCAAATTCTTGACAATTCAACAGCTTTTCGTTGAGTTCCACGAGTTTGTCCAGGGAGGATATGAAGTGGCAGGGTGTCTCGTGCACTGGTCGGTACAACTAGACCAAGAAAGCACCGTGAGAAACAGGGAGGGATAGCAAAGATCTCCCCCCACTAAAGTGAAAACCACCCACGAGGGCAATGCCCTGAAGTCACAACGTTTACTCTAAAGACGTCTAAGAAAAGTCAACATCACAATCCATCTACTCGTCGGCTTCCTTCTGCACTGCCCAGACCCTGCCCTACGTTAAGGTTGGCACTAACCTGGGCTTGTGGCTTTTGAAGCACTGAGTCTGGTGGAGTAAAGTGATCCAGTTCATACTGATACGGATGTGCAAACCTGAACAAATAACCGAAAAAGAGAAACCTGTTTCATTAATTTCATCATTCAAAGGAGATTGCTTTCATCCAATTTGCAAAAACAAGTGAAACAAGACCACGGTGAAAATATCTTCCCTTTATAGAGCATATCAAATAGACCAGGTGATACTTGTTTGAAACTCAGTTACAGAGAGAAGGAGGCAGACAGAGAGAAAGATCTTCCATCGGCTGGTTCACTCCCCAAATGGTTGTAATGGCCAAGGCTGGACCAGGCCAAAGCCAGGAGTCAGGAGCTTTATCCATGTGGGTACAGGAGCCCAAGCACTTGGGTCATCTTTGACTGCTTTCCGAGGCACATTAGCAGGGAGCAGGATTGGAAGCAGAATTGCCAGGACCCCAGCTGGTGCCCATATGGGATGCTGGTATTGCAGGCAGCATCTTAACCTGTGATGCCTCAATACCAGGCCCCAAAGAAACTTTTTTAAGGAGCAGGAATTTGGCCTAGCAATTAAGATGCTGCTTGGGATGCCTGTAGCCCATATCTGAGTGCCTGAGTTTTGAGTCCTGGCTCCAATTTCAATTCTACTTTCCTGCTAATATGTACCCCGTGAGACAGCAGTGATGGCCCAAGTGGTTGGGTCCCTGCTACCTACACTGAGTTCTCAGCTCCTGGTATTGGCCCTGCTCAGCTTTGGCTATTGTGTGCATCTGGGGACAGAACCTGCCTGCCTCTCTCCCCATCTCACTGCCTTTCAAAAAAAACAAAAAAATCAAAAAAACAATAACTTTTGAAAAAGAATTCAGGGCTGATGTTGTTGCACTGCTGGCATCCCACATGGGTACCGGTTTGACTCCCAGCTGCTCTGCTTCCGATCCAACTCCCTATTAATGTGCCTGGGAAAGCAGTGGAGGATGGTCCAAGTACCTGGGCCCCTGCCACACACGGCAGACCCAGAAGGAATTCCAAGCTTCTGGCTTTGCCCGCTGTGGTTCATTTGGGGAGTGAACAAGTGGAGAGATGATTTCTCTTTCTCTGTGTCTCTCCCTCTTTCTCTCTGCCTTTCAAATACATAAATCTAGTTTTAAAAAATTGAAGTTTTGACATCTGTTGACTTTCTAAAAGTTTGCATTTATTTAATTTATTTGAGAGGCAGGCAGACAGAGAGCTCCAATCTTCTAGTTTGCTCCCCAGTGCCTAGGAGCTGGGAACTCAACCCAGGTCTCTCATGTGGGCGGCAGAGACCCAAGCACTCAGCCATCACCTGTTGCCTCACTAGGAAGTGCACTAGCAGGAAGCTGGAATCTGGAATGCAGCTGTGACTAGAACCCAGGCACTTCAATCTCAACTGCTGGCCCAAACCTCTGCACCTCTAATTTTGCTCTGACATCTGTAAAATGGGAACAAGAGCAAATGGACTGCTGAGGATTAAAAGACACAGTGCTGAGCAAGTGCCCGTAAATACTGTCGAGGTGAGACCCACCTGCTGTCTTGGACACATTTAACAAACGGGGACAAGTGAAGACGTGGCCTGGGGGCAGGCAGTCACTGCAGGGAGCTCAGACGTGGGCAAACACTTACATGTCCTGCTCAACCTGCTGGGTCCTCTGCTGATGGATGAAGTCGGCCAGGGCAGGGGGCACGTCCAAGTCCTCCGGGCGATCCTGCGGGCGTTCCCGCCTTTCTTTAGAGAGAGCTGGGGAGGTGACAAGTTAGCTGGAGACCCGGGAGGTGACAAGTTAGCGCTCTCTGGTTGTGAAGGGGCCGAGCGGCTCATTTTAAAGAAAGAAGGAGGCAGAGACCCTTCCCCTTCCCCGTCGGACTGAAAGGAAGCCCCCACACTGCAGAGTTTGGCGCTGCTTACCCTGCGGGAGGGGTTTCTGAGCGTTGGGCTTGACGAAGATTTTTGGGAGGAACGGTGTGTTGGAATTGTCAACCTTCTCTCGAAACCTGAGTTGAGGTCGGATGATGTTTTTCGCATGAAGCAGTCGGAAGGTTTCAGATTTTGCTTTTTTGCCATATTCTCCTGCCTAAGACCAACACATGCAAATACTCTAACACAGCAACTTGAAGAATTAGATAATTAAATTCCAATTTATGCGTGCCAAGGACATAAAAACACTGCAAAGCCATTCATATTCATTTAAGAATGCATGGGGGCAAGCCAATGTAGGCATCCTGTATGGATGCTGGATCAAGTCCCTGGCTGTTCCACTTCTGATCCACCTCACTGCTAATGGCCTGGGAAGGCAGCAAAGGATGGTCCAAGAGCTTGGGCCGTTGCACCCACATGGGAGACCCAGATGAAGCTCCTGGCACAGACATGGCTGTAATAGCCATTTGTGGAGTGAACCAGCATACGGAAGATCTCTGTCTCTCCTTCCCTCTCTCTCTCTGTAACTCTCCCTTTCAATAAATAACATAAATCTTTAAAAAAAAAAAAAAAAACAACATGATATGTCTGTGTGAGACCAGAGATTACAAAGTAAAGAAGAGGGTAGTCAGGTTGTGTGTTTATGAGAATAAGTTAGAATAGTCCTGTGGCCAACAAACTGAACAAAACCACAAATTAGAACAGGCAAAAGCCCTGCTGCACAGCCAACGTGAAGGGCCTCAGTGTGCCTGAGAATGAGGACTCACCTTCCGGTTCCAGCTGGACACAATGGTCTTGGGGACCTGGAGTCCTGCAGGAAGGACGGGCTGTTGATTCTTATTCACGCCTGACGCCTCGTCCAGTAAAATCCCCTAAGAGTAGAGGAGGTATTTTCAATAGCTCCCTCTCAAGGTTAACCCAGCTTTAAGAAACATACTCAGAGAATTACGAATAGAGAATATATGCCTGTGAGAGTAGATCAGGTCAATGCATTTATCCAGATACCACGCTGGGGGTGTGAACTGTGCTGGAGGGCCTGGAGCGAGTCCCAGCTCCACTTCCTGCTAATGGCCACCCTGGGACACAGCAGCTGATGGTTCACACACTTGGGTCCCTGTCACCCATGCTGGAAACACAAACGGAGTTCCTGGCTCTGGGATCTTCCATCCGCTGATTCATCCCCAAATGCCCACGGCTGCTGTGGCATCTGGGGTGCGAACCAGCAGATGGAAGACGTCTCTCTCCTTCCTCTGCCCTTCTCCCCTTCAAGTGAACAAATACAATCTTTAAAAAATACATCATGGCACATACCATAAATATATGCCATTTTTATTACTCAGCTTAAAAAACGTTTAAGAATTTAGAAACAGATCGACTCCGTGTGGAAGACGGACTGAGGGAGTCATGCCGGAAGGCATTAGTTTGGCCAAGGACAGGCAGTGCAGTGATCGCCCACTGTCAGCTCTGGATTGTGCTGGAAACTCAGCCATGACTTAGCAGTGCGTGGCCAGATGACGCCCATCACATACAGACACCGAACTCCAGAATGAGGACGGTGGTTCTCAGCTACTTGCACCACCAAGCAGGTGTGCAACAGCACTCTGGGCACTGCTCACAGAGTGCTCCCAGGAGACAGGTGGCAGCATGGCAGGACTCAAAATCAGAGAATAGGGAGAAGCCACTCAAAGAACCGTGTGCATTTACACCAGGGAAGAGATGACTTTAAGTACAAGAGAGCGAGTCAGCATCTCTAGGGCCGTCACATGGCTGAAGGCTGGATGTGTTTTGAAGGACCTCTGTTGTGTTTCTATAGTGTTCTGCTAAAAAATTAGGCATATAGAGTAAGGTAGGAAAATACACATCTCCTTTCAAACCTGCAGGTTGGGATATTTATTAGCTTTTGAAAAACAGCAAAAATGGACAAAATTGGCCGGCGCCGCGGCTCACTAGGCTAATCCTCCGCCTTGCGGCGCCGGCACACCGGGTTCTAGTCCCAGTCGGGGCACCGATCCTGTCCCGGTTGCCCCTCTTCCAGGCCAGCTCTCTGCTGTGGCCAGGGAGTGCAGTGGAGGATGGCCCAAGTCCTTGGGCCCTGCACCCCATGGGAGACCAGGAGAAGCACCTGGCTCCTGCCATCGGATCAGCGCGGTGCGCCGGCCACAGCAGCGGCCATTGGAGGGTGAACCAACGGCAAAAGGAAGACCTTTCTCTCTGTCTCTCTCTCACTGTCCATTCTGCCTGTCAAAAAAAAAAAAAAAAAAAGGACAAAATTTTGATTTGGTTGATACAGAGGTATCTCAATAGGATCTGCAAATGTGGAATGAATGCAGATTTTTAACAAGGCATTTTATTTATTTATTTAAAGATTTATTTATTTGAAAGACAGAGCTACAGAGAGAGGTAGAAAAAGAGAAAGAGGTCTTTCATCTACTGGCTCACTCCCGTGATGGTTGTAATGGCCGCAGCTGCGCTGATCCAAAGCCAGGAGCCAGGGGCTTCTTCCGGGTCTCCCACATGGGTGAAGGGGCCCAAGGACTTGGGTCATCCTCCATTGTTTTCCCAGGGCATAGCAGGGAGCTGGATAGGAAGAGGAGCAGCCGGGACTAGAACCGGCACCCATATGGGATGCTGGCGCTTCAGGCCAGGGCTTTAATCCGCTGTGCCATAGCGCTGGCCCCTATTTGTTTATTTTTAAAGATATAATTATTTATCTGAAATGCACAGACAGAGAGAATTGATCCTCTATACACTGGCCCACCCCCCAAATGCCTAAAAAAGCCAGGGCTGGGCCAACTGAAGTCAAGAGCCAGAAACTCAGTCCAAGTCTCCGCCATGGGGGGCAGGAACCTAACCCTTGGGCCATTCATTCCTGGTCTCTGAGGCACATTGCACATTAGTAGAAAGGTGGATTGAAGTGTAGAGTTGCCAGGACTTGAACTAGGCACTCGGATACAGGATGTTGGGGCCTGAAGCAGTGGCCGAACCCACTGGGCACCAAAATGCTACCACTATCAAGGCATTTCAAAAATACTATTTTGGTGCCAGCGCTACGGTGTAGTGGGTAACAGCTGCCGCCTGCAGTGCTGGCATCCTAATGGGTGCTGGTGTGAGTCCCAGCTGCTCCATTTCTGATCCAGCTCTCTGCTATGGCCTGGGAAAGCAGTAGAAGATGGCCCAAGTCCTTGGGACCCTGTACCTATGTGGGAAACCCAAAAGAAGCTCCTGGCATCGGATCGGCACAGCTCCGGCTGTAGCAGCCAATTGGGGAGTAAACCAGTGGATGGACGATCTCTCTCTCTCTCTCTTCTTCCCTCTGTTTAACTCTGACTTTCAAATAAATAAATAAATCCTTAAACAAACAAAAAATACTATTCCGAGTGGGCACTGTGTCCCTAGCTTGGGATGCCCAGAGTCCAGATTGGAGTGTCAGTTTGAGTTCTGGCTCCTCTGCTTGGACGCCAGCATCTTTGTTAATGCACACCCTGGGGGAGCAGATGATGGCTCAAGTGCTTGGGGCCCTGCCATCTACGGGGAAGACCTGAATCAAGTTTCAGGCTCCAACCTTTGGCCTGGCCCAGCTCCGGCTGGTGCAGGCATTTTGGGGAGTGAGCCAGTGGATGGAAGACCTCTCTTTCTCTACTGCTCAGCCTTTCAAGTAGATGAAAATAAGTAAATCAACAGAATCAGAATTTCACAGGGCAGTGACGTTTTGAAGACAACAGTTTTTACTTTGGAGACAGACGATGCTGAGCAGCAGAAGGGAATGTCATCGCTGGGAAGCACTATCAAACATTCTTTTCATTTTCCAAGGTGCTTGGGTTGCTATTTGCATTTTTATAATACAAAAGTTCTCTTTGTTAGTTATCATCAAAGCAAGCGGAACAACTTACCACTCTCTCCAGAATAACATCATTGGCATCAACTAGTAAATCGAACTTGTCTTCCAGTTCGGTCACTTTACTCCGGTCTTTAATACTGCTGCGACAGCCGTGGTACTGCATTACCCTGCTCATGCTGAGGAAAGAAAAACAAAGTGTGCTTACTCGTATTTGTTTATAATCTGGGAGAACAGATTAGTCTGAGAACAGAGTAGTCTGAGAACTGGCTCAGACGATTTTTAATCAAACTAGTAGAACTTGCACAGTTTACAGCAACCTCTATTTTAAAAAAAAAAATTTTTTAAAGATAGTTACAGAGAGAGGTAGAGACAGAGAGAGGTCTTCCATCTGCTGTTTCACTCTCCAGATGGCTGCAACGGCCGGAGTTGCGCCAATCCGAAGCCAGGAGCCAGGAGCCAGGAGCTTCTTCCAGGTCTCCCACGTGGGTGCAGGGGCCCAAGGACTTGGGCCATCTTGTACTCCTTTCCCAGGCCATAGCAGGGAGCTGGATTGGAAGAGGAGCAGCCGGGACTAGAACTGGTGGCCACATGGGATGCTGGTGCTTAAAGCCAGGGCTTTAACCTGCTGTGCCCCAGCACCAGCCACTACAGCAACCTTTAAAAAATACTGCGAGGACCCGTGCTGTGGTGAAAGTTAAGCCTCCACCTGCGGCACTGGCACCCATGAGTGCCTGTTTGAGTCCCAGCTGCTCCATTTCCGATCCAGCTCCCTGCTGATAGCCTCAGAAAGCAGTAGAAGCTGGCTCAAGTACTTGGCTCCTGCATCCATGTGGGAGACCTGGAAGAAGCTCCTGGCTCCTGGCTTCAGCCTGGCCCAGCCCTGGCTGTTGCAGCCACTTGGGAAGTGAACCAGCAGATGGAAGATGTCTCTCTCTCTCTCTCTCTCTCTCTCTCTCTCTCTCTCTCTCTGTCTCCCTCCCTCCCTCCCTCTCTGTGTCTGTAACACTGCCTCTCAAATAAATAAATCTTTAAAAAAAAAAATAATGTAAGATGTGTAGTTGTGGTCAATTCACTAAATCTTATTAAGACTTTCCTCAGCTGTTAACTGAAAACGTGAAATTACCCAAAAGCTTCCTTTAAATTTAAAAAACATATGACACTATGTAAATAATGTATATCGCATTAATGGCTTTACATGGCAAATCCAAAGGAGTTTCTCAGAGCTGGCACTGTGGGTGAAGCCACTGCCTCCGATGTTGGCATCCCATACAGGTGCTGATTCAAACCCTGGCTGCGCTACTTCTAATCCAGTTTCCTGCTAATGCGCTTGGGAAAGAGCATGGCCCAAGTCACCGGGCCCCTGAACCCACACGGGAGACCTGGAAGAGGCTCCCGGCTCCTGGCTTTGGACTGGCTCAGCTCCAGCTGTTGCTGCCATTTGGAGAGTGGACTACTGGATGGAAGACTTTGCTGTCTCTCCCTCTCTAACTCTGACTTTCAAATAAATAAATATCTTTTAAAAAAAGTCTCTAATTTGGTCAGGCAAAATTGATGTTTATGTTTTATCTCTCCTAATACATTTATTAGAAAGTTAATACCTGTGACTCTGCAAGTCATGTGAGAGAATACTGCACCTAAGTTTTAAGTCTCATATTAATTAAAAAGATTTGTTGTGACCAGTATTGTGGTGCAGAGGGATAAGCCATTGCCTGCAATTCTGGCAACCCACAAAAGCACATTCAAGTCCCAACCCCTCCACTTCCAATCCAGCTCCCTGCTAATACACCTGGGAAAGCAGCGCAAGATGGCCCAAGTGTTTGGATCCCTGTACCCAGGTGGGAGACCCAAATGGAGTTCCATGCTCCTGGCTTTGGCCTGGCCTACCCTTGGTTGCTGTGGTCATTTGGGGAATGAACCAGCAGATGGAAGATCTCTCTGCCTCTCCGTCTCTTTGTAACTGTTTTCAAATAAATAATTTTTTTTTCTTTTAAAAGATTTATTTATTTTACTTAAAAGTCACAGTTACACAGAGAGAGGAGAGGCAGAGAGGCAGAGAGAGAGAGAGAGAGAGGAAGAGAGAAAAAGAGAAAGAGAGAGAGAGAGAGACATCTTCCATCCACTAGTTTACTCCCCCGATGGCTGCAACGGCCGGAGCTGCGCTAATCCGAAGCCAGGATCAGGAGCTTCTTCCTGGTCTTCCACATGGGTGCAGAGGCCCAAGGACCTGGGCCATCTTCTACTGCTTTCCCAGGCCATTCCAGAGAGCTGGGTTGGAAGTGGAGCAGCCAGGACTTGAACCGGCACTCATATGGGATGCCGGCACCACAGGCAGTAGCATTACTGGCTACCCCACAGTACCCACCCTCAAATAAATAAATCTTAAAAAAATTACTGCCTATTGATAAAACAATCCATCTATCTATCTAAAATATTTATTTTAGAACTGGTGCTATGGTGTAGTGCGTAAAGCTGCCATCTGCAGTGCTGGCATCCCATATGGGCGCTGGTTCAAGTCCCGGCTGCTCCACTTCTGATCCAGCTCTCTGCTGTGGCCTGGGAGAGCAGTGGAAGATGGCCCAAGTCCTTGGGCCCCTGCACCCACGTGGGAGACCCAGAAGAAGCTCCTGGTTCCTGATCATCCTAGCTCTGGCCGTTGCAGTCATTTGAGGAGTGAATGAGCGGAGGGAAGACCTCTCTCTCTGCCACTGTCTCTCTGTAACTGCTTTTCAAATAAATAAATATTTTTTTAAAAAATATTTTTTATTTATTCATTTGAGTGGTAGAGTTACAGAAAGTGAGAAGGAAATACAGAGAGAAAGGTCTTCCTTCCATTGGTCCACTCCCTAAATGGCCGCAATGGCTGGAGTTGCGCCAATCCGAAGCCAGGAGCCAAGTGATTCTTCCCGGTTTCCCACACGGGTGCAGGGGCCCAAGGACTCGGGCCATCTTCCACCGCTTTCCCAGGCCATAGCAGAAAGCTGGATGGGAAGAGGAGCAGCTGGGACTAGAACCGGCGCCCACATGGGATGCCGGCGCCACAGGCAGAGGATTAACCTACTGTGCTATGGCACCGGCCCCAATAAATATATCTTAAAAAATATATTTATTTGAAAGGCAGAGAGAAAGAGGAAAAAGACAGAGATCTCCCATCCACTGGTTCATTCCCCAGTGGCTTCAATGGTCAGAGTAGGACCAAGCTGAAGCCAGGAGCCTGAAACACTATCAGGAATTTATTTTAAAATAAATCTTTAATTAATTAATTAATTAATTTATTTATTTTTACCACGTAAGGTTTACTGGTTCACTCCCCAAATGGCAGCAATGGCCAGGGCTGGATCAGGCCAAAACCAGGAGCTTCTTCTGGGTCTCCCACATGGGTGCAGGGGCCTAAGGACTGGAGCCATCTTCCATTGCTTTCCCAGGCACATTAGCAGGGAGCTGGATTGGAAGTGGAGCAGCCAGGTTTTGAGTGGCACCCATCTGAGATGCCGGTGGCACCTGCGGAGGCCTAACCTGCTACGCCACCACGCTGGCCCCACTGCCTCATCTTCCAATCTTCTCTCTTCTTAGAAAAACAAATTTCAAAAATAGTATCTACCTATTTATGTTCATTTATTTCATGAACACAAGGAAACAACGTGTGTATAGTACATACCAGTGAAGCAACCGGTCTCCCTGTGTCTCACAAAATGCCTGGAAGCCGGGAAAACTTCGGTAAAAATCATACTCATCGCCAAACTGGGGCAGGCCTGCAGACGCCTTGGTGACGGCCACCACCGACGCGAGAGCAAACTGTCAAAACCAGAGAAGTCAGGTTCACACGGATCCCTGGCCATTCACCAAATCAAAACCAGAGAAGTCAGGTTCACCCGGATCCCTGGCCATTCACCAAATCAAAACCAGAGAAGTCAGGTTCACACGGATCCCTGGCCATTCACCAAATCAAAACCAGAGAAGTCAGGTTCACACGGATCCCTGGCCATTCACCAAATCAAAACCAGAGAAGTCAGGTTCACACGGATCCCTGGCCATTCAGCAAATCAAAGGCCTACTATTAACGCGCTATGCTGGACACTGACAATATGCAGTCTTCATCCACCCAAAGAACATTTCGTGTAGCTGTCTCCAAGCCCTATTCTAGACCGTGAAAATACAGTGATGAACACAGAACCAGAGGGGGCACGGACAAAACTGCGTTTGGATCTTGGCTCTGCCAATGGTAAACTGTGATCCTGGGCAAGTTACCTACTCGGACCTTAGTTTCTTCCCGTGATAAACAGGCACAGTGAAAAGTGCCTGGTCCACCGAGCTGTGAGAATTAAATGAGCTAATAAGGTCACTTACGACGGTGCCCGGTGCGTAAGCGCTATTCCTACAGGCTCAGCGCCATGAGCTCTCTACAGGAGTTTACCGTACTTGTTTTCATCTTGATAAGCATCTGGAAACCACGGTAGCGTATTCCACATAGGTTGCCTACTACCCACAACTGAACTGTGTTTATGGTTGTTAGTGCCAAGCAGTTCTAATTTTTTTTTTTTTAATTTTATTTGAGAAGGGGGTGAAGAACATGCACAAACGCATTCCCACCTGCTGGCTCATTCCCCACATGCTTTCAATTCAGGTCTCCCGCGTGGACGGCAGGAACCCAGTGACCTGAGCCACCGCCACTGCCTCCCAGGGTCTGCACTGGCAGAGGGCTGGAGCCAGGAACTCGACCTGGACCCAGGCACTCCGAGAGAGAGAGATCTCCTATATGCCGGCCTGCTCCCCAAATGTCTGCACCAGCCAGGGCTGGGCGAGCTCAAGGCCTCCACCCAGGTCTCACGTGTGGGCGGCAGGGACCCCAGCCGGCACCGGCTGCCTCCCAGGAGGCAGCAGCACGAAGCTGGGTGGGAAGTGCAGGTGCTGGGACTCGGACCGGCACTGCCACATGGGATGCCAGCGACCCAAGGGGCAGCCCAGTCAGCTGTGTATTAATGCCAGTCCCCAGCTCTCCATTTTTATTGTTGCAACGAGAAAAAAAAACCTGAAGTGGCTATCACAGGCCAATGAGGGTGGAACAGGAGAAACCCAAATACCATGGCTGTGAGTCGTGTGAATAAACACTTCCCAAGAGCAAGTGGGGGGAGCTGAGTGGTGGCAGGGGGCCGGGCAGCTCGGGCGCACGAAGGCCACACAATCAGGGCCGCAGCCAGCGGTCCAGGGCCACATCAGTAACCACGGCACTGCTAACGCAACGGTACCAGGCGAGCGGGCCTTCGCAGAATCCGCGGTACCAGGCGAGCGGGCCTTCGCCGAACCTGCGGTACCAGGGGAGCGGGCCTTCGCAGAACCTGCGGTACCAGGGGAGCGGGCCTTCGCAGAACCTGCAGTACCAGGGGAGCGGGCCTTCGCCGAACCTGCGATACCGGGCAAGCGGGCCTTCGCCGAACCTGCGGTACCAGGCGAGCGGGCCTTCGCAGAATCCGCGATACCAGGGGAGCGGGCCTTCGCCGAACCTGCGGTACCAGCGGAGCGGACCTTCGCAGAATCCGCGGTACCAGGCGAGCGGACCTTCGCAGAACCCGCGGTACCAGGCGAGCGGGCCTTCGCCGAACCTGCGGTACCAGGCGAGCGGGCCCTCGCAGAACCTGCGGTACCAGGCGAGCGGGCCCTCGCAGAACCTGCAGTGCAGGGGCGCGCGAGGTGTGAGGCCGGCTTCACGCTCGTCCACACAGACGAACTCCGCGATCCTAGAGGAGGCGCCGACGGCTGTGCGAAGGCAGTGAGGGGCGCGCGCCTGGCTGGCAGCTCTAACAGGCGCCACTTAACCCGGGCCTGGGGTTACGCGGGACGCGCGCTCCAGGAGGACCGGGGGCAGAGGGGCGGCCGGGGGGCTCCGGGGCGGAATCGGCGGGGGCGAGGTCGCGAGTTCTGGGCCATATGAGTGACAGAGAAGCGCATTCCCAGGACGCGGAGCCGGCCCTCCAACACGCGAGTTCGCGTCCGGGCCCCATCCCCGCAAAGGATCCCCTCGCCCGGGCTCTGAGGCGGCGCGCGGCATCCCCCGACGGCTTGGGCCGGCCCAAAGGGCTGTGAACTCACCTTCACGAAGCTGTCCGCGTCGGGGAAGCCGGGCAGCACCATCTCGCCACTCGTGCTGGTTGCCGACGGCGCCTTGGGCTCCCGGGGACTGGGAGGCGCCATGTTTGCGGCCTGCCCGGCTCTTCTCGCGAGAGTGTCTCCGCCGACGTGACGCGCGCGCGCACTGCGCATGTGCAGAGGCCGTCTGCGCAGCCTTCCTGCCGGAGGCGGCCTGTGGGCGTGCGGCGGGTGTGGCCGCCGGGCGGGACCCTTAAGTTCTTTGTGTCATCCTAACATCCCTGCGAGCCAGGGTGGGACCCGGGCCGGCTTGTAGTCCTATCACATTAGCAGGGGCAAGTGGGGCAGCCGGGACTCGAACCAGCACCCATATGGGATGCGGCCGCCGCACGCAGCGGCTTACCCATAGATTGATTTTTGGGGCCAGCCCTGTGGCATGGTGGGTTAAAGTGCAGCCTGCGGCGCCGGCATCCCATATGGGTGCTGGTTCGAGACTCGGCTGTGCCACTTCCAGTCCAGCTCCCTGCTAGTGCTCCCGGACAAAGCAGCAGGTCCCTGGCCCAGGTCCCTGGCTTCTGCCACCCACATGGGAGACCCAGAAGAAGCTCCTGGCTCCTGGCTTTGGCCTGGCCTGGCCCAGCCCAGGTCGTTGTGGCCATTTGGGGAGCGAACGAACCGTGGTTAGAAGATCTCTGTCTTTCCTTCTGTCACTCTGCCTTTCAAATAAATCAATTTTTTTTTTTTTTAAAGAGTGACAGAGAAGGGGGCCAGAGACTGATCTTTCATCTGCTGACTGATACCCAAGTGCCCACAATAGCCACTGTTGGGCCAGGCCAAAGCCAGAAGCCACGTGGATGACAGGGACCCAAGTACGCCCCCCCCCCCCCCAGGTGCGTTAGGAAGCTGAATCGGAAGCAGAGTAGCCAAGACTCAAACCAGCACTCTGAGGGGGACACAGGCAGCCCAGGCCACGCCTTATGAACCCTGGCAGCACAGCTGCCGCGAGGCTCACGTCTTCAGTGGGCATCTCTGTGAGCGTCCTCCCCGCTCCTGACTTCATGTCCCCCTCCCCCCAGGTGACTGCAGCCTCCCACTCCTCCCTGGAGACCCACCCCTTATCACCCCCCCACGTGGCTTTCCTGGCACTCTGGGGGTTCTGCCAGCGGCCCACACGGGGCCCTTCTCCCGAGATAGGGTCTGGGTCTCATCTTGTGTGGCCCAGTGACACCCCGAGGAAAGGGGCCACATTGCGTCCTTGTGTCCTCCTAGTCCCTAGTAGTAGTGCTTAATAAAAAGGGAACACGGGAGGAATAAATGCTTCACTTTGGAACTAATTATGAATAAAAAGCCGCTCAAATGCATGTTTTTAAAATTCTGATGTCATTTATTGGCACAAAAATTATTCAGATACAACATGGTGTCCAGACGTGGCGTCCAGACGTGGCTACACGCTACACTGTGCATTCGGATTTATTTTGCTCACAATTCCCAACACGAGCTTGAGCTTTCCTCTCTGCTCAGCACCTGTGACAGCGCTGCTGCTCTCCAAGACCTCTCCTGGAAGCATGGCACGCAGACCTCCCCGAGCATGCCAGACCCGTGCCGGAAGGGCCAGTGTGGGCTGCCCTGCTGTGCTGTGCTGGCCCCTGCGTCTGCTCAGCTAGGCCGCCAGTGACCCGAGCAAGTGCCCCTCCTGGCGGCTCCGGTCTCGGGCTGCGGCGTGAGCCGCGGCATCACTGGGCCAGGCAGAAGACGCAGCTCTCGCACCCGTTTGGCCTGTCTTGCGAAAGTTGCCACTGCTGTCCCCACACCAGTGAGGTAACGGAGGGTGGAAGGGACGAGGCCTGCTGCTTCCACTTCCTTGCGGTCCAGGACCCTGACCCCCGTGCTCCCCGACACGAGGCTTCGTGACTGCACGCGGTGTGCTGTGCCCGTGTTGAGAGGACGAGGCCGCCCGTCTGTCGGCAGGTGCGTGTGAGGAGTCCTCTTGTGAGTGAGTAGAACCCGTATCTAACGTTAAGGACCTCTGCTCCCCAGATCAGTGGCTTCTGCACCGGGTACCCAGTCTCACTGGCCCGGGGACCACAGCAAGCCTGTGTTTCTGACAATCATTCTTCAACAGCAGCTGGAACGTTGGTCAGACCAACTTGGAATATACAGTAGTCTCTTCATTTACACTTCACAATATTTCACAAAGTCGAGCTTTCTGGCCAGAGTTCGGTGTAGTGGAAGCGTACACCGAAGTACGAAAGCCTCAGGAGAAACGCGGCGCGCACGTCTGGGCCTGCGGTTACCAGAAAGGACACCTAGGAAGGCAGGCAGAAAAGGAATATTTTAATAATCTCAGCTTCTTCAAAGCTTTCCCCAGTTACCTTGACAAGGGCGAGACAGAGGTCTGACAACCGGGCATTCCCTGAGCTCTTCCACAACTAATTGCATGGGACACACTCGTCATCCTTGGCACAGGGCTGACACTTCCTGCTGCCTCCAGGCGCGCCTCAGGCAATCGCTCCAAGTGCACCCAGCTGGTCCTTGAGGCGAGCCTCCCAGGTCATGAATCTGCCTTTTCATCTCTCTGTCACTGCTCTGGCTTCTTCGGCCTTGCCTGTATCTCTGAACTGCAATGATTGCAAAAACCCAACAAGGACTCCTCTCAGCCCGGCCTGTCCTCCTACGCACTCCTCTTACTGGGATTTTGTTTGTGTGTTTGCCTTCCAAATGTGCACGCCTATGTCTCAATTTTCTTCCCGTTAGAACAATGAGCACACGAAGTGAAAACAGACATTTGGAGATGTGAGCCCCCAAGTGCCCATGACAGACACCCCACCCAATCTTCCCTGGCTACCCTGGGCTTGGGCCCGGGTGGGGTCCTGCCCGTTTACTGTTACCAAGGCACTTTGGGATGCCTGCTTACCAGCCAATGTAGCACTGGCAGAGGTTTTCATGGGACGTGGCTTGCTTGATGAGCAGCTCCACTTGTGTTGGGACATCCAGAGTGTCATCGTGCGAGAAGTCCCGACCTGGGTGGAGAGGCACAAACACTTTAATCTGCACCTGGTTACCACGCACCCCGTCCTCTGGCGCAGCTGTCCACGCAGCCCATGTCAGCGTACTTCACACGCGAGCATGGAGGATACACCACAGCTGGATTTACAAATTCACTAGTCTGCTTCTCCTAACAGACTTGGTGCACAGAATGTCAAGTCCTGGGCTGGCTTAGTTCGGAGTGGGGTTGTGAGGACTCAGAATATTCCAGAGTCCTCCGTGAGGTGGACAAGTGCAGGACACCCACTCGGAGTTAAAGTTGGGAGCCCGCTTCCACTGGGGTCATCACCTCCCGCTGCTTACGTCACAGGACCACTTCAGTCCTCCTGCAGCCCCCGGATGTCCACACCCCTCCTTCCGCCTCACCCTCAGCAGCTGCCCCATCTCCAGCCCAGCAACTAATGCATTACACAGGGTTTGGGGGCCCCAGTGTTTGAGTGCGTGTTGGAGGGGCTGGATTCCTTCCTCCCCCTCCCCACCCTGGAGAGCTGCCTCCTCCCTCCCACTGATGACCTCCCGACGCCTGCTTTCCCAGGTGGCTCCCGGCATTGATCATCCTTTCTCTGTCATACTGCAAAAACTCCCTTAACAAAGTGTGTCTTTCCTGTGTGCTTGTGGACAGGTGCTTCTCTCCCATTAAAGAAGCAAAGACGCCTCCACTGTCACCACCTCCATTGTCACCACTCCCCAGCCGTCTCCCTGTGCGCACACTGCTCGGCTTTCAAGCCGCTCTCCCTTTCCTGACCGCTCCCTCGCTCGCGCTCTCTGCACCTGCTGCAGTCGGGCTGCCGCGCCTCATGGCGCTCAGGAGTCACCGGTGCCTTGCAGCCATCCCGGAGCCTGCCTGAGCCCTCCTGCCCATCCTTTTTTTTTTTTTTTTTCACCTCCTTGTCGAGACCTCGAGTCCATCCCCACCCCCTCCACGCCCAGTCTCATCAATGGGCATGCTTTGCTTCTGCTCTCTTCTGCCCTCGAGAGCAGGCAGGAGGCGGGGTTTCACAGCGCAAACCTAGACCCTTGATGTTTTCCGTCACCTGCCAGCTGACGAGGCAGGGGCTGAGGTCAAAGGCTGCAGGGGGAGCTAGGGTCTCTGGCTTCTCCAGGTCCCACCCGAGTCACATCACCTCCTGGTCAGGAGGCAGATGACGGACCTGAGATGTCTCCTTTTCAAAAGTCTGTGGCTTGGCTGGCGCTGTGGCTTAACAGGCTAATCCTCCACCTTGCGGCGCCGGCACACTGGGTTCTAGTCCCGGTCGGGGCGCCAGATTCTATCCCGGTTGCCCCCCTTCCAGGCCAGCTCTCTGCTGTGGCCCGGGAAGGCAGTGGAGGATGGCCCAAGTGCTTGGGCCCTGCACCCCATGGGAGACCAGGAGAAGCACCTGGCTCCTGGCTTCAGATCAGCGCGATGCGCCATCCGCAGCGGCCATTGGAGGGTGAACCAACGGCAAAAAGGAAGACCTTTCTCTCTGTCTCTCTCTCTCTCTCACTATCCACTCTGTCAAAAAAAAAAAAAAAAAAAAAAAAAAGAAAAAGAAACAAAAGTCTGTGGCTCTCCCCTTCCCTCCATGACAGCTCTCAAAGCACAGGGAACACATCAACTGATGACCAGATAGAGAAAACGTAAACCTACACGATGGAACGCTACCCTGCCATAAAAAAGAACGAAATCCTGTCTTCTGCAACAAAACGGATGCACCTGGAGACCACTATGCCGAGTGGAAGGACGGACATGCTGCCTCTGTCCTCGTTTCTCCATGTGCTCTAATATACGGAGGACAGGGACACTTCACTGTGAGAGGGGACGTGCGGGGCTGGGTCCACTCCTGCCGGGCAGGCGGGGCTGTCTGCTTTTCACTTGCTGAATGAAGTGCAGCACGAAGCCTGCGTCTATAAGGTCAATTAAAAATGTATTATCACAAAAATTAAAGAAGAAAGGAAGGAAAGAGGAGGGAGGGAGGAAGGGACTGAGGGAAGTGCCACATATTCTGAGAATGTACCTTCATGGAATCTGTTTTTTCTATTAATAAAAAATAAATTATTAAAAAAAAAAAAAAAAGGCGAAAGCAGAGAGGTGAAGACCCGCAGCGGTCAGAGTGGCTCTGGCGTGAATCAGGACGACGACACACTCCTAGGAGCTGGATGAACTTCACTCACCTCCTGAGGTCAGTGAGATTAGACTAACTTGAAGTTTCACTGTTACTGGTTATCAAGACAGGGAGCGTGCTTAACCCATGGCCTGGCACACGTTCCCGTGAGCCGCTCGGGGTCCACGCTCAGCCCTGACCACCGCTCCCACTTCGCTCCAGGTCCACGCACACTCACCGGTGAGCTTATCGCGGACCCGGTTAATGATCTGAATGGCTTTCTTGTTTAGGGCTTCTGGTTTCACCAACCCGTCGCCAACTGGAACACACAAAGTCACAACAACAGTAAGAATCAGACTGCAACGGAGGCAGGGGGCTCCGCTGTTCCTCTCGAGTGTTCACTGCTGTGTCTTCTGCGTCCTCAGCTGAGGCGGCTGCGCAGCTTCCCGCTGTGACCTCCTCCCGAGCCAGGCACCAGCGCCGCCCCCTGGGGGAACTTACTGAAAGAATGAATGGATTCTGGCACTGTGGTCCCCGTTTTCTTATGGGCTGGTTCTCCAAGTTCTACACCGTCCAAAATTTCTAGGGGGAAAAATCAATTAACAGAAAAATCAAACACCAACAAGCCATAGCTCCCATCAGTTTTTTTTTCTTTCTTTTTTAAAAAATTTATTTTTTTGAAAGGCAGAGTTAGAGAGAGGAGAGAGAGGTCTTCCATCCACTGGTTCACTCCCCAGATGGCTGCAATGGCTGCAGCTGGGCAGGTCTGAACGCCAGCTACCTCTTTCCCCCCTTTTTAAAGATTATTTATGGGGGCTGGCATAGTGGGTAAAACTGCTGACTGCCATACAGGCACCAGTTCCAGTCTCGGCTGTTCCATTTCTTTTATTTTTATTTATTTTTATTTTTATTTATTTTTATTATTTATTTTTATTTTTTTATTTTTGACAGGCAGAGTGGACAGTGAGAGAGAGACAGAGAGAAAGGTCTTCCTTTTGCCGTTGGTTCACCCTCCAATGGCTGCCGCGGTAGCGCGCTGCGGCCGGCGCACCGCGTTGATCCGATGGCAGGAGCCAGGTGCTTCTCCTGGTCTCCCATGGGGTGCAGGGCCCAAGGACTTGGGCCATCCTCCACTGCACTCCCTGGCCACAGCAGAGAGCTGGCCTGGAAGAGGGGCAACCGGGACAGGATCGGTGCCCCGACCGGGACTAGAACCCGGTGTTCCGGCGCCGCAATGCGGAGGATTAGCCTAGTGAGCCGCGGCGCCGGCCGGCTGTTCCACTTCTAATCCAGCTCTCTGCTAACATGCATGGGAAAGCAGTGGAAGATGTCCCAAGTCCTTGGGCCCCTGCACCTGTGTGGGAGACCCGGAAGAAGCTCCTGGCTTCAGATCAGCACAGCTCTGGCCATTGCAGCCAATTGGGAAGTGAACCAGTGGATGGAAAACCTCTCTCTCTCTCTGCCTCTCCTTCTCTCTCTCTATGTAATTCTGACATTCAAATAAATAAATAAATCTAAAAAACAGTGAAATATATATTTAAAAAAAATTCTGGCCGGCGCCGTGGCTTAACAGGCTAATCCTCCGCCTCACGGCGTCGGCACACCGGGTTCTAGTCCCGGTTGGGGCGCCGGATTCTATCCTGGTTGCCCCTCTTCCAGGCCAGCTCTCTGCTGTGGCCCGGGAAGGCAGTGGAGGATGGCCCAAGTGCTTGGGCCCTGCACCCGCAAGGGAGACCAGGAGAAGCACCTGGCTCCTGACTTCGGATCAGCGCGGTGCGCCATCCGCAGCGGCCATTGGAGGGTGAACCAATGGCAAAAAGGAAGACCTTTCTCTCTGTCTCTCTCTCTCTCTCTCACTATCCACTCTGCCTGTCAAAAAAACAAAAAAATTCTTTATGTACTGTATTCCCCTTAACACCTGCCTTACCTACCTCAAATGGAAAAGGACAGAGGCAGCTTTGTGTTACTCTCTATGAATTTAGAAGTTTTTAAATCCAAAAGCCATATTTAAATGTGAATTATTATAATTGAAGAATATGGTATTTATCAGAAATAAAACATGAATTTCCAAGCAAATAGCATTAATAAAATGTTCTGATAGAGAATGGAGTATAGGTCAAAGGTTTGGTGACCAAACATATCTTGCTGGACAAAAATGGACAATAATATAAACAGAATCAGCTTTGCAATGGTTATACACGTGGTTGAAGTGCTATTCCTTAGAGAAACCTGCTATCCATTCTGGGCAGAGAATGTCCTCAGATGTTAGGGTCTCCCGCCACTGACTGTGGTCTTCAGAGGTCTTCCATCCACTGGTTCACTCCCCAGATGGCCCCAATGGCCAAGGCTGGGCCAGGCTGAAGCCAGAAGCTAGGAGCTCCAACCTGGCAGGGTCCCAAGTTACTTTGATCATCTTCCACTGCTTTCCCAGGTGCATCAGCAGGGAGCTGGATCAGAAGTGGAGCAGTCAGGCCTTGAACTGGCGCTCCAATATGGGATGCCACACAGGCGGCAGCTTAACTCGCTGCACTACAACACCGGCCCTGGAACTTAACTTTTAAGTTACATTAAAAACAACAGGTCCCCCACCATCTGGTGCCACCAGAACGGGTTGTCCCAATTCTCCTGTGCACACTGCAGACAGCATAAGGAGTCACTCCGTAACATTCCAGAGTTGGGTCATGAGAAAGAGAGCAGCAGGTCTCAGCATGCCTGGAGGAAGTACCCAGGAACCTCGGCGAGTGAGGCCTTCCCAGATCCCATCCCGGTATCCCTGTAGGACACTATAACCCAGGAAGCACCCCTCCCCCTCCACCCATCCAGATTCCACGCCTCCAATCAGGGAACCTTCCCTGTTTCTGGTAGGCGGTAGTGAAGTGCTCCCAGCCCAAGTGCCCCTTGAGTACAAGTCAGAGGGGAAGCCCCCTTAGCCCAGCTCCGTCAGCCGCCCCTCCCGGACACGGCGCACACGCAGAGTGCGGCTCCCCGCCGTCTCACGCACATCAGTGTCAGTGCTGCAATCTGACTCTGGGCTTCCTCACGGGGACCTCCTAGCTCACGTTTCCTTTCTGCATCTCTAGACACAGTGCGGCTTGGTTAAGGAACCAGCTGTTCCCTCAGTACCTGAGAGAAAGCTTGCTTTCCACGTCTCAATGGCGTTTTCCAAAGTCTGACCCAGGCAGGAGGCCACGAGTGTTACAAGGAATCGGGTCGGGGGAGCTAAACGAAGCTCAAAGCTCTGCCCCAACACTTCTGAGCCTGTCAAGACACTGAGAGGGTTCTGGCTCTTTGAGGGACCTTGCTCCATGAACCAAACTCCTGGAAACAACGTCTCACGTGACTTCAGGGCCCTGGCAACGTGTGAGCATGTTCCCGCTGCCCCTCACTTCTGAGCTATCAGCAGTGTTTGAAGACCACAGAGATGCTGTTAAAAAATATGCACACCAGACACCACCAAAGGGCACGGTGTATACCGGTTGATAGTCACACCCACTTTCACCTGTTGTTATAGATTAAAGAACAGATTCATAAACATTTCTTAACAGGGGTCAGCGCCGTTGTACAGCAGGTAAAGCTGCCACCTGTGGTGCCGCCATCCCATATGAGCTCTGGTTCAATTCCCGACTGCTCCACTTCCAATCCAGCTCCCTCCCTACTAATGGCCCAAGTGTGTGGGCCCCTGCACCCATGTGGGAGACCCAGAAGAAGCTCCTGGCTTCAGATCAGCCCAGCTCAGCTCTGGCCATTGCAGCCTTTTGGGTAGTGACCCAGTGGATGGAAGAGCTCACTTGTTCTCTCTGTCTCTCTCTCTCTGTAACTGTGTCTCTCAAATAAATAAGCAAATAAATCATAAAAGAAAAATTTTTTAACTTCAGGTACCCACTCCCCACTGCGTGAGAGAAAATTTAAATAAAAGTATATGAGATGTTTAGTGCCCAGTAAACGATTTCTAGGCCAAGTTTTTGAAGTTCAGTAACCACCGTCTAGATGGTGGTCAGCAGCGGTAACATCCTGCAGAAGTGTCCAGAACCTTGAGAAAGGTGCAGTGTGTGGTGCTATGGTCAGCACCGGCTGGGGGCGGGCCTGGGTGTGAGTCCCAGCTCCAGGTCCTGACTCCAGCTTCCTGCAAGGCACACCCTAGGAGGCAGCAGGTGATGGCTCAAGCACTTAGGTTCCTGCCACCCATGTGGAGATCCAGATGGAGTTCTTGGCTCCTGGCTTTGGCCTGGTCTGGCCTGGTGATTGTAGGTATTTGGGGAGTGAACCAGATGGGAGGTATCTGTCTCTCAAATAAAATGAGAATAAAACACCAACCAACCAGCCAACCTCAAGAAACACAGGCTTGCTTTCTTCAGATGCAGCAGCCATAAGTCACGCCTCCTTTGGCCGTAACAAAGCTTACCCCATCCCAGAAACGCTCTGGACAAAGGCAGCAGAGGCTGTGACCACCCCTGGGATGCACCCACCTACTGACTGGCCTGCAGAGTAGGAATCTGTTCGCGTCCGGGATCGCTTGTTGCCTTTGGTATTTGCTGGGGAAGAGGAAACAGACTGTTAGTGCTTCAGGGGCAGGCACTGTGGCCCCCAGGTTAAGCCACCACTTGGGATGTCTGCAGCTCAAATCGAAGTGCCTGGCTTGAGTCCTGGCTACTCAGTTCCTGAGCCAGCTCTCTGCTAATGTGCCTGGGAAGCTGCCGATGATGGCTCGAGTGCTGGACTTCCTGCCACCCGCCGTGGAAGGCCCAGATGGAGTTCCTGATTCCTGGCTCCTGGCTTTGGCCTGGACCAGCCCTGGCTGTTGCAGGCGGCTGAGGGAATGAATCAGCAGGTGGAAATCTCTCTCTCTGCATTTCAAATAAATACATAAATTAATCTTAAAAAAAGTGCTTCAAGCTTCGATGTGAAGAGGCTTGGCTTTGCTGCCGCGGATTAGAAGCCTCCTGTCAGTAAACTTCCTCCGAGGAGGCAGAAGCAGAGGGTCCACGAGGACTCTGCCGCCTCAGATCCCACCTGCCGGCACTTCTTGTTGAGCTTCCAGCTTACTACTCTATGAAGCCACACAAACAAAGTCCACTGGGGCACTCAGCTAATCCTGAAGAAATATTTTAATTAACATGTAGGGAGACAATGGGAGTTTCTGTTCTAGTTAATAAAAATGCTTGGAATTCCTATCTGGCCCCAGCGCTCCTGTGTGAAATGCAATGCAAGGCTCAGCACTGCACCTGGGGCTCCCGGCGTGCAGGGGAGGAGGTGAGAGGCAGCCTGTCGGACAGTCCTCATTTGGGAGGGTGCCAACCACAGCTGCCATGCACGAGGTGACACTCACTGTCCATCAGCCTCCAGTTCAGCAAGGGGTCGTAGACAAAGGCCTCCAGCACGGCCATGACACTGTCCTTGTGTTCCCGCAGCACCTCCATCACCGTGTGGCAGGTGATTCTGTAGTTGCCATCCAGACCAGTTACCTAGAGGAGGGACAGGGCCACTCACCATGGGGGTCACAGACTCTGCCTCATTAGTGTGTAGGGCCAAAAGCAAGTGTGGAGGGGCTGCCATCCTCTTGGGAAGAAGACCCTGGCTGGGAGAGGGCCAGGGAGGACTGTGGGACTGCGGTGAAGAGCGGTGAGACCTTCGAGATAAGATAGTTCTGGTACCACGGCCAGCGACAGGAAGCTGCCACAGAGGGCACCCAGGCACCCAGGCACTGCTGAACTCTAACAAGCACGTCTGTCCTCAGAAACAGTCGGAACTGTCAGTCCCACACCAAAGCACTGTTTCCAGTGTCCACTCACCTCCATAGCATTGGTCAACATTCTCGTTAGTCTAAATGGAATCTTCTCTGGAAATTTCTCTCTGGTCATAGCAACCTATAGGGTAATAAAGAAAAAAAATAAACACAATCCAAAGTTAGATTGTTTTCTTTAGTGAAAGCAAGGTAAAGGCAGGTGGCTGTCTCGGATCACCTGTGCTCATTGTAATTACAGCACAGAAACGGAGCCGCTCAGTTAGTGAAGGGACTGGTCACAGGGATTTGGAAGACAATGACAACAACAAAAACCAGCGAAGGGAGAAAGAGGAAACAGGACCAGCAGGCCGCATGGAGGCTGGGGGCTTCCCCCACTGGAGGGAGGTGTGAGCAGGGCCCCTGCCCCCAGGGCTTAGAGTCCCACAGGAGCACAGGTTGGTTTCTCAGACTGGCTTTCTGTTGTGTTGGTAGGAGAGTCGGGGTGAGGGAAGGCCCTGTCAGAGTGAGCAGTACGTGATCTGGAAAAGGTGGTCACCTCAAAGCAGTCTCCAAAGTCAATGTGCAGGATCTTCCCACTCAGCCGGTCCAGCATCAGATTGGACGGGTGTCTGAGGACCAGAAGAGACCAGGCAGGGGTCAGGGAGCAGCACCGAAGGAGGAACCACCCGCAAGGCAGATGCAGGCCAGGGCTGGCAAACGGCAGCCACAGCTCCCAGCCGGCCCCCGCCGCACAGCCAGGCTCCCGGCCGGCCCCCGCCGCACAGCCAGGCTCCCCGCCGAGGGATGGCTTCCACCTACTTTGTGCTGTAACAGCAGAATAGGGTAGCTGGGACAGACCCAAAAAAGCCCAAAATATCTACTATTTGGTCCTGCTCAGAAGAGCTTGCCAACTCCTGCTGTGGGGCTGAAATGAGATTTATCTGTGTGAGTCACAGCCTGGCCCACTGGCCCAGGATGCTCTGCTTTCCCAGGTCTTGGCCACAGATAAAATAGTTCCTGGCAGTGACGGCCCCTCAGAGTGGAAAGGCTCTACCACGATGGCTGAGGAACTACCGCGGGGTCTGTCTCCTGGAGCCCCTGGGCCAATCCAGACAGGGTTAATCACCTGGCTCTTGTCAACAGGCATTCTTCCAATTATTTAAAAAGATTTTATTTATTTATTTGAGAGGTAGAATTACAGACAGAGAGAGAGGTCTTCTATCTCCTGTTTCACTCCCCAATTGGCTGAATGGCCTGAGTTGGGCCAATTTGAAGCCAGGAGCCTAGAGCTTCTTCCAGGTCTTCTATGTGGGTGCAGGGGCCTAAGCACTTGGGCCATCTTCTACTGCTTTCCCAGGCCATAGCAGAGAGCTGGATTGGAAGAAGCGCCACTGGGACTCGAATTGGCATCCATATGGGATGCCAGCGCTGTAGGTGGAGGTTTAGCCCACTACACCACAGTGCTGGCCCCAATTTCTTTTTTTAATGATTTATTTATTTGAAAGCCAGAATGACAGAAGAGAGGGAGAGATCTCTTATCTACTGGTTCACTTCCGAAATGCCCCCAAAAGTCAGGGCTGGAACAAGCTGAAGCCAGGAGCGAGAAACTCCATCTGGGTCTCCTAATGTGAGTGGCAGAGACCAAAATACTTGGGCCATCATCTGCTATCTTCCCAGGCACATGAGCAAGAAGCTGGATGGGAAGAGGAGCAGCTGGGACTTGAACCAGCACTCTGGTATGGGACGTGGGTGTCCTAAGCAGTGGTTTAACCTGCTGTATCACAATACCCACCCCTGTGCTCGTCTTTTTTTTTTCTTTGACAGGCAGAGTGGATAGTGAGAGAGAGAGACAGAGAGAAAGGTCTTCCTTTTTGCCTTTGGTTCACCCTCCAATGGCTGCTGCGGCCGGCGCACCGTGCTGATCCGAAGCCAGGAGCCAAGTGCTTCTCCTGGTCTCACACGTGGGTGCAGGGCCCAAGGACTTGGGCCATCCTCCACTGCCTTCCTGGGCCACAGCAGAGAGCTGGACTGGAAGAGGGGCAACTGGGACAGAATCCGGTGCCCCGACCGGGACTAGAACCCGGTGTGCTGGTGCCGCAAGGCGGAGGATTAGCCTGTTAAGCCACGGCGCCGGCCTCGTCTTTTTTAAAAAACAATAATTAACTGTTTTTGTGGGGTAAAATTATGTTTACTGTCAAAATGGTTGCATGGCATAAGACACTAAGAGAAAAACTACTCAGAGAATCCGTTTTCTTTACCTTATTGTAAATCAATTTCTGAATATTCATAAATGATTTCCCCAGTTAGTACATTTGGACAAAATCGATTATGCAAAAATATCAGAAGGATGTACTTTGCTTGGCTTCAACTACAGACACAGGAGTATTTATCTGAGCATACTGGGAACTGATAGGCGCTTCTTCAGTCAATAGCCATATTGGGAACTGATAGGCGCTTCTTCAGTCAATAGCCATATTGGGAACTGATAGGCGCTTCTTCAGTCAATAGCCATATTGGGAACTGATAGGCGCTTCTTCAGTCAATAGCCATACTGGGAACTGATAGGCGTTATTCAGTCAATAGCCATATTGGGAACTGATAGGCGTTATTCAGTCAATAGCCATATTGGGAACTGATAGGCGTTATTCACTCAATAGCCATATTGGGAACTGATAGGCGTTATTCACTCAATAGCCATATTGGGAACTGATAGGCGCTTCTTCAGTCAATAGCCATACTGGGAACTGATAGGCGCTTCTTCAGTCAATAGCCATATTGGGAACTGATAGGCGCTTCTTCAGTCAATAGCCATATTGGTAACTGATAGGCGTTATTCAGTCAATAGCCATATTGGGAACTGATAGGCGTTATTCAGTCAATAGCCATATTGGGAACTGATAGGCGCTTCTTCAGTCAATAGCCATATTGGGAACTGATAGGCGCTTCTTCAGTCAATAGCCATATTGGTAACTGATAGGCGTTATTCAGTCAATAGCCATACTGGGAACTGATAGGCGCTTCTTCAGTCAATAGCCATACTGGGAACTGATAGGCGTTATTCACTCAATAGCCATATTGGGAACTGATAGGCGCTTCTTCAGTCAATAGCCATACTGGGAACTGATAGGCGCTTCTTCAGTCAATAGCCATATTGGGAACTGATAGGCGCTTCTTCAGTCAATAGCCATATTGGGAACTGATAGGCGCTTCTTCAGTCAATAGCCATATTGGGAACTGATAGGCGCTTCTTCAGTCAATAGCCATACTGGGAACTGATAGGCGTTATTCACTCAATAGCCATATTGGGAACTGATAGGCGCTTCTTCAGTCAATAGCCATACTGGGAACTGATAGGCGCTTCTTCAGTCAATAGCCATATTGGGAACTGATAGGCGCTTCTTCAGTCAATAGCCATATTGGGAACTGATAGGCGCTTCTTCAGTCAATAGCCATACTGGGAACTGATAGGCGTTATTCACTCAATAGCCATATTGGGAACTGATAGGCGCTTCTTCAGTCAATAGCCATATTGGGAACTGATAGGCGCTTCTTCAGTCAATAGCCATACTGGGAACTGATAGGCGCTTCTTCAGTCAATAGCCATACTGGGAACTGATAGGCGTTATTCAGTCAATAGCCATATTGGGAACTGATAGGCGCTTCTTCAGTCAATAGCCATACTGGGAACTGATAGGCGCTTCTTCAGTCAATAGCCATACTGGGAACTGATAGGCGCTTCTTCAGTCAATAGCCATATTGGGAACTGATAGGCGCTTCTTCAGTCAATAGCCATATTGGGAACTGATAGGCGCTTCTTCAGTCAATAGCCATACTGGGAACTGATAGGCGCTTCTTCAGTCAATAGCCATACTGGGAACTGATAGGCGCTTCTTCAGTCAATAGCCATATTGGGAACTGATAGGCGCTTCTTCAGTCAATAGCCATACTGGGAACTGATAGGCGCTTCTTCAGTCAATAGCCATATTGGGAACTGATAGGCGCTTCTTCAGTCAATAGCCATATTGGGAACTGATAGGCGCTTCTTCAGTCAATAGCCATATTGGGAACTGATAGGCGCTTCTTCAGTCAATAGCCATATTGGGAACTGATAGGCGCTTCTTCAGTCAATAGCCATATTGGGAACTGATAGGCGTTATTCAGTCAATAGCCATATTGGGAACTGATAGGCGCTTCTTCAGTCAATAGCCATATTGGGAACTGATAGGCGTTATTCAGTCAATAGCCATATTGGGAACTGATAGGCGTTATTCACTCAATAGCCATATTGGGAACTGATAGGCGCTTCTTCAGTCAATAGCCATATTGGGAACTGATAGGCGTTATTCAGTCAATAGCCATATTGGGAACTGATAGGCGTTATTCACTCAATAGCCATATTGGGAACTGATAGGCGTTATTCAGTCAATAGCCATATTGGGAACTGATAGGCGTTATTCACTCAATAGCCATATTGGGAACTGATAGGCGTTATTCAGTCAATAGCCATATTGGGAACTGATAGGCGCTTCTTCACTCAATAGCCATACTGGGAACTGATAGGCGCTTCTTCAGTCAATAGCCATATTGGGAACTGATAGGCGCTTCTTCAGTCAATAGCCATATTGGGAACTGATAGGCGCTTCTTCAGTCAATAGCCATATTGGGAACTGATAGGCGCTTCTTCAGTCAATAGCCATACTGGGAACTGATAGGCGTTATTCACTCAATAGCCATATTGGGAACTGATAGGCGTTATTCACTCAATAGCCATATTGGGAACTGATAGGCGTTATTCACTCAATAGCCATATTGGGAACTGATAGGCGTTATTCACTCAATAGCCATATTGGGAACTGATAGGCGCTTCTTCAGTCAATAGCCATATTGGGAACTGATAGGCGTTATTCACTCAATAGCCATATTGGGAACTGATAGGCGCTTCTTCAGTCAATAGCCATATTGGGAACTGATAGGCGCTTCTTCAGTCAATAGCCATATTGGGAACTGATAGGCGCTTCTTCAGTCAATAGCCATATTGGGAACTGATAGGCGCTTCTTCAGTCAATAGCCATATTGGGAACTGATAGGCGTTATTCAGTCAATAGCCATATTGGGAACTGATAGGCGCTTCTTCAGTCAATAGCCATATTGGGAACTGATAGGCGTTATTCAGTCAATAGCCATATTGGGAACTGATAGGCGTTATTCACTCAATAGCCATATTGGGAACTGATAGGCGTTATTCAGTCAATAGCCATATTGGGAACTGATAGGCGTTATTCACTCAATAGCCATATTGGGAACTGATAGGCGTTATTCAGTCAATAGCCATATTGGGAACTGATAGGCGCTTCTTCACTCAATAGCCATACTGGGAACTGATAGGCGCTTCTTCAGTCAATAGCCATATTGGGAACTGATAGGCGCTTCTTCAGTCAATAGCCATATTGGGAACTGATAGGCGCTTCTTCAGTCAATAGCCATATTGGGAACTGATAGGCGCTTCTTCAGTCAATAGCCATACTGGGAACTGATAGGCGTTATTCACTCAATAGCCATATTGGGAACTGATAGGCGTTATTCACTCAATAGCCATATTGGGAACTGATAGGCGTTATTCACTCAATAGCCATATTGGGAACTGATAGGCGTTATTCACTCAATAGCCATATTGGGAACTGATAGGCGCTTCTTCAGTCAATAGCCATATTGGGAACTGATAGGCGTTATTCACTCAATAGCCATATTGGGAACTGATAGGCGCTTCTTCAGTCAATAGCCATATTGGGAACTGATAGGCGCTTCTTCAGTCAATAGCCATATTGGGAACTGATAGGCGCTTCTTCAGTCAATAGCCATATTGGGAACTGATAGGCGCTTCTTCAGTCAATAGCCATATTGGGAACTGATAGGCGCTTCTTCAGTCAATAGCCATATTGGGAACTGATAGGCGCTTCTTCAGTCAATAGCCATATTGGTAACTGATAGGCGCTTCTTCAGTCAATAGCCAACCTGATCAGGGTGGGTGTCTGGCCCAGTAGTTAAGAGGCCGACATCCCACTCCAGAGCACGTGGGTTCGGCGCCTGGGCGTGGTTCCTGACTCCAGCCTCTTGCTAATGCAGACCTCTGAGACAGTGGTGATGAGCTTAAGTAACTGGGTTCCTGCTACTCACATGGGAGATCTGGATCCAGTCCCTGGCTCCTGGCCTACCCCTGGTCATTGTGAGCATCGGGAAGTGGTCAGTGGGTGTCTGACCTATGTGTCTGCCTCTCAGATGAATACATAAACATCGACACGATTAAACAACATCTGATCTAAGTATGCTGCAGTGAACTACAGAGGAAGCAGGACCCTCTCCTCTGTAGTCTGCTGTGCGATTCCCTCGGCCTGTTTAACAAACAGGAGACAAAAGCTGATGCTGCAGAACAGGCCTGAAGTACAAAACACAAATGTTTGTTTACAAAATGGTCACAAAGCTCACGGGGAAATAAGATGGAACTAATGGAACTATTCAAAAAAACTAAGAGAAAGAAGAAAAAATGCACTCACCTATCTCCCAGGCCCAAAATATACCCCACCATTGACATGACGGCTAACGAGCGGGTGTAATTGGTTCTTCGGTCAAACCACACCTAGAACACAGGGGCACACGTGACATACATGAGCCACGCCTCAGAAACCTGCACAGTTTCAACATGATTATACCTCAGTCCATTGTTTTCTTATATTCCATCAATGACCAGTTAGAAAATATAATAAAGGTCTCATTCATGATTAAAAATAATAACTATGCTTCAGAATAAACTTATTCAGAAATCTATAGGACTTAGATGAATAAGTAGACATACTGTAGGAAATATAAAGGCCTGAATAAATGAAAATACCCACTTATGGATATGCACTTAAGATTGTAAAGATGCAATACCCTTCCAAATTGTTAGATATGTTTAATGGGATTCCAATAAAAATTTAGTGGCACCTTTTTGTCAAGTCTCATTGACAAAATAATCCCAAAATTTATCTGGAAGAAAAAAATTATGAGAATAGCCAATAAGAAGACACTTATATTAACAGTATGAGACTTGAGCAGAAAGAGCAATGAATCAGAATTGAATCCCTGGAAAGAAATCCAGGAGCACACAAGAATTTACTGTAAAAGAATGAAATTTCAAAAACAGTAGTGAAGGGATAGAGTCTTCTAAAAAATTTATTTTTATTTATTTATTTACTTATGAGGCAGAGAAGTGCAGAGACAGAGAAAGAGAGAAAGAGTTAGAGAGAGAGAGAGAGAGTGAGTGGTGAGTTTGTTAGTTTCCATCACTCCCCAAATGCCCTCAATGGTGCAGACGGGGCCAGACCGGAGATGGGAGCCAGGAACTCCATCCTGGTCAGGAACAGGGACCCAAGTACTTGCTCCACCTCCTCTGCTTCCCAGGCTCTGCGTTAGCAGGAAGCGGAGTCAGGAGTCAGAGGTGGCCTGCAAACCCAGGCACTCTGCCACGGGATGCAGGCATTTAACCACCAGGCCAAATGCCTGCCCCGAGACCGATGATTGATTGTTTGAGAACTAATGTGGTAGTCAATCATTTAAAAAAATTGACATGTTAATTTAAAAATAAACTCCAAATTATGTTAGGCTTTTTTTTTTTTTGACAGGCAGAGTGGACAGTCAGAGAGAGAGAGACAGAGAGAAAGGTCTTCCTTTTGCCGTTGGTTCACCCTCCAATGGCTGCTGCAGCTGGTGCGCTGCGGCCGGCCAGTGCACTGTGTTGGTCCGAAGGCAGGAGCCAGGTGCTTCTCCTGGTCTCCCACACAGGTGTAGGGCCCAAGCACTTGGGCCATCCTCCACTGCCTTCCGGGCCACAGCAGAGAGCTGGCCTGGAAGAGGGGCAACCGGGACAGAATCCGGCGCCCCGACCGGGACTAGAACCCGGTGTGCTGGCGCCGCAAGGTGGAGGATTAGCCTATTGAGCCATGGCGCTGGCCACATTAGTCTTTAAATGTAAAAAAAACAAAAACAAAAACAAAAAAACAACCCAAACAACCTTTTAATTAGCAGAAGAAAATAAATGAAAAGATGCATAATCTTTTTTTTTTTTTTGACAGGCAGAGTTAGACAGTGAGAGAGAGAGACAGAAAGGTCTTCCTTCCATTGGTTCACCCCCTAAATGGCCGCTATGGCAGGCAAGTTGCGCCGATCTGAAGCCAGGAGCCAGGTGCTTCCTCCTGGTCTCCCATGTGGGTGCAGGGCCCAAGCACTTGGCCATCCTCCATCACCTTTTCGGGCCACAGCAGAGAGCTGGCCTGGAAGAGGAGCAACCGGGACAGAACCGGCGCCCCAACTGGGACTAGAACCCAGAGTGCTGGCGCCGCACGCGGAGGATTAGCCTAGTGAGCCGCGGCGCCAGCCGATGCATAATCTTGAAGAGGAACAGGGCCTTTTGAAATATAAAGCCAAAGAAATAAATTAAAAAATCTAACTTTAAAATTTAAAAAAGGTTTATATATAAAAAACAAAAACCTCAATTCAAAAGACATACCATTAACAAAATTTAAAAATCAAAAATAAATCGAAAAATTTATAACATGAAAATGACTATCCCTAATTTATAAAAAGCTCGAATGCTATGTAAGCAATAGGACAAACAGGAAAGTACCCAGTCTGAATCTGCCAGCCTGCATGGTTTTCCCATTTACTCTTTGTTTGACAAGCCATACCCCAGGAGTGCCCCAGGGTGCCGCAGCCTGGGGTGAAGGGGAGCTGAGCGCCTGAGCAGTGGGTGGGGGTGGAGGGCGTACCTCTGAGCTGGGGCTCTTCAGCCACAGCAGCTTGGCCAGGTCGTCTCCAGCTGTATTATTGACGGCGTGCTCAAACACCTCCACCTTCTGCATCAGAGTCAAGTGGTCATAGTCTGGAGCCATCTGCATCAGAACACAGCCCTCGGTGAGAGAGGTGCCTCGGGCAAACAGTGAACCCCAGGAGACAAGGCTCAGGGGCCAGGCAGAGCCGGGCTCTGACCTCCCCAACTCAGCCAAAGGAAAGGGCAGCAAGAGTACTGCACGAGGACAAATGGAGTGGCCACTCTACCCGATGACCCACGGGCACTCCCAGGGCAGAAGGGGAAACACCACGCCTACCCTCAGAACAGCCTGAGGTTTGGATAAGAGCACTGGAAGCTTCAAGGTTTGGGGCAGCAACAGTTCTTTCTTCCTACTCATGCACCTGCTGCCCATGCCGTCCCCACACGGCAGGGCTTCACAACACAGGTGAAAACACCACGCCCGGCATGTGTGTCTCCAGTCCCTCTACGACGAGCAGAGCTAATTTCTGGGCTTTAGGCTCCTTTGGCTTCTCATGGGTTACCTGATTTAGGGCTCACTCATTACACCTTCTCCAACAGTTACTTCCCTCCAGTACATTCTCCTATGAAAAACTACGGGCTCACAGAACCGGAGAGGCAGACGGCGTGGAATCCTGCAGGCAGCTCCGCCTCCAGGACAGTCCGGGGTGACAGGTGGCGGCCCTGTGACGTACCCGCAACATGATGCGATGCTCAATGTTGAGAAGGATCTTCTTTTTCTCCCTGTAGTCCCGGATGAGGGCGTGCAGCGTGTCACAGTGTGGGACCCAGCCAATGAGGCCTGAGTTGGTCGAGAGAGGAATGACGGCATACCTCTGGATGCTGGTGCCCATGGAGAAGCAGGTTGTTACACAGGGGAGAGAGTAAGCTTTTTTTTTTTTTTTAATTTTTAAAATTGATTTTAAACTGACATATAAAAATCATACATGTTTGTGGACTTCCATGAGATGGTTCTGTACATGGGTACACTATGTACTGTCCAATTAGAATAAATATATCTCCTCAAAATCTCCTCAAAAAATCTACAGTATATTATTTATCTAGAGTACCCCTACTACGCTGTAAACCTTTCTCTTAGATTTAAAAAATTACATGTTGCTCTCCCTCTGAACTGTTGAAGCAATTCAGCTGATAAAAGTCCGAAACATACAGAAAGGCATACAGAAGAAAAGCTGTCTGTAGTCTTTTTTTTTTGCCAGAGGCAGAGGAATAACCAAGTGAGCCACGGCGCCGGCCCCGTGTCTACAGTCTTATAAACCAGAAATAACCGGTGTGAATCCTTTAATATATTTCCTTTTTGTCAGCTTTCTATGTTGTACTTTTTATTTCACTTTTACAAATGGGATATCAAATATGCTCTTTCATATCTTATTGTTATCCAGTGAGTTTCCTGTGTCACTAACATTTCTAGGAAGAACTCCAGTGATATAAAAAAAATATTGTAAGTGAAAGCACAGTCTACAAAGCTGTACATACAGAACACAAGAAAGAAAACACACCAACAAGATAACAGTGGTTAATCTCCAGCCAGATCACCATGGGTGCTCTTTAGGACACTGTACTATACTTTCAGTTTTCTACATTAAGAATGGCATTTACTGGGGCCGGCACTGTGGCACAGCAGGTTAAGGTTTCAGCCTGCAGCACCAGACCCATATGGGCGCCGGTTCGATTCCCAGCTCCTCTTCTGATCCAGCTCTCTCCTGTGGCCTGGGAAAGCAATGGAGGATGGCCCAAGTTCTTGGGCCCCTGCACCGTGTGGGAGATCTGGAAGAAGCTCCTGGTTCCTGGCTTCGGATCAGCTCAGCTTTGGCCATTGAGGGATTGAACCAATGGAATGAAAGACCTCTCTCTCTCTCTCTCTCTCTGTAACTCTTTCATAATAAATAAAATAAATCTTAAAAAAAAAAAAAAAAAAAAGAACGACATTCATTTTTAACCTATTTGAGAAATAAAATAAAATCTAAGAATTACAAAGGGGCTTTGTAAACAGAAATGTACTATGTGATTACAGTTTATAAGTTAACTTTGGGGGTGGGGGGGCAGCGCTGTGGTTAATCCTCCACCTGTGGCGCCAGCATTCCATATGGGCACCAGTACTAGTCCCAGCTGCTCCTCTTCCCATCCAGCTCTCTGCTATGGCCTGGGAAAGCAGAAGAGGATGGCCCAAGCCCTTAGGCCCCTGCACCCACGTGGGAGATCTGGAAGAAGCTCCTGGCTTCGGATTGGCGCAGCCAATGCCATGCAATGCAGTGCCATTGTAGCCATTTGGGGAGTGAACCAGAGAATGGAAGACCTTTCTCTCTGTCTTTCCCTCTCACTGTCTGTAACTCTGCATCTCAAATAAGTAAATAAAAAATCTTAAAAAAACAAAAAAGTTAACTTCAGGAGCTGGTGTTGTGGTATAGCAGGTAAAGCTACCATGTGGGATGCTGGCATCCCACATGGGTGCTGGTTTGTGTCCTGACTGCTCCACTTTCCATCCAGCTTCCTGCCAATGGCCTGAGAAAAGCAGCAGAAGATAGCCCAGGTCCTTGGGACCCTGCCACTCACATGGGAGATGTGGATGAAGCTCCTGGCTCTGGCTGACTCAGCCCCGGCCATTGTGGCCATCTGGGGAGACAGTAAACTTGATCAGTGCAGGACACGTGCACTATTTCTAATGAACCCCTCTGTCTGCTACAGTGGCTGCTGTGACAGGTGTGCAGTGGGGATAACACCTCACAAGAGGACCATGCACTGCCGATATGAAAACAGCACTGGGGGGGCCGGCGCTGTGGTGTAGCGGGTAAATCCGCCGCCTGCAGTACCAACATCCCATATGGGCACCAGTTTGAGTCCCAGCTGCTCCACTTCCTATCCAGCTCTCTGCTATGGCCTGGGAAAGCAGAAGATGGTCCAACCCTTGGGCCCCTGCATCCACGTGGGAGACCAGGAAGAAGCTCCTGGCTTCAGATCGGCGCAGCTCCAGTCATTGTGGCCAATTGTGGAGTGAACCAGTGGATGGAAGACCTCTCTCTCTCTCTCTGCCTCTCCTTTTCTCTCTGTGTAATTCTGACTTTGAAGTAAAATAAATAAATCTTTAAAAAGGAAAAGAACACTGGTCTTCACAGTGTGACTGACAAACTCACTGCTTTGGGGGAAGAAGCAAGTGACCACCCCCAAGGCTGAAATAATCTCTCTCCTAAACACTGAAGCTCTTGATGGGAAGAGGAGTAACAAAGTATCGGGGCCAGGAAAGGTTAGCAGCCCCACACAGCTGCAGCACCGCCAGTTTAACTGTCACAAATGCTCCGCTCTGGGCTCTCCAGAAGCAGTGAAAGCCGTTCCCCAATGAGAATCCTCTAACGACTGCAGTTTTTCCCTTTGTATTCGATGCCTTAGCACTGGTGACTTCTTGCCAAGTCAAAATCACTTTACAACGTCTGTGAGTTCTGCGACTACGTGGACAGAAACTTGGCACTCAAGTCTTTGGCATCCTCACTGCATTCTGAATACCTGAGATTCTTCCGAAGAGACGTTGGGTCGTTGGCCAGCAGGGTGTTAACCAGGCCGAAGAGCTGCATCACCCGCTCGTCCTGTCGCAGGTCTTCGTGCCCCTTGAGGAGGAAAACAAACTCGTGCCCGTTGCTGCCTGCAAGGAGTGGTGGCACAGTTAGGGAAGACCACGCGTTCTCCAAGCCTCTTCCGAGAGTCTAAAGACTACACAGATGTCATCGAACCACATCTCTCTCTAATCACAGCTTCCCTCGAGGAGGGAACTGAAGGGAACAGCAGCTCTGCTGAGTATTACCAGGGTGAGAGGCTCAGGGTGCCTCCCTGAACCTGTCCCAGGCAGGCGGTGCCGCCACCCCCGAGGGAAATTCCAGGACTGTTGGTTAACAATCCTCACTGTGAAAACTCACTTAACTGAAAAAGGTTTACCTATCTGAAAGGCTGAGCAATACAGAGGGAGAAACAGAGATTTTCCCCTCCATTGGTTCCTTCCCCAAACAGCTGTGATGGCTGGGGCTGGTCACGGACAGAGCCAGGAGCCTGCAGCTCCATCTGAGTCTCCCACCTGGGTGCAGGGGCCATTTTCCACTGCCTCCCCGGCACTACAGCAGGGAGCAGGACCAGAAACGGAGCAGCCAGGACTCCAGATTGGGACTCTGGTGTGGAATGCAGGTTCACAGCAGGCAGTCTAGCTTTCAGTGCCACAACACTGGCCCTGAGAATTAATTTTATATAATCATTTCCAAAAAGAGAGACTATGGTGGTCAGAAGATGAGCCCAGGAGCTCTTCCTTCAGAGCAGCTTGCTGCTGTCCATGTTTGCGTCCAGGTGCTCCTGGCTGGCTTCCTCATCTCCCAACATCTGCCTCCCCAGTCCATTCTCCATGTGCCTAAGGCAGCACAGCTGGGTGAGGAGCTCAGTCCCAGGAGGCACTCATGCTCCACGCCTCCCTCCATAAACACAGGAGACGTCGCATAGGAAAGCTGAGCAGTGCACGGCAGGTGTCATCTCAGAAGAGGGGAGAAGCAGCTGGCAGAAGTGCATGATGGTCCTTACCCATGAGTGTCAGCTTCCGGGGCCTCTGCTTAGACGTGATGACTTGCAAAGACGGGGCTATGGACTGAATGCGAATGATTGGCTGGTTGGGGTCATACGTTCCTGGCACAGCCAATTCAAGGTCCCGGCACATCAGAAGTTTTGGGGAGACATACTGTAGCTCTAAGGATGTGAGCTGTGAATAAATATCAAAAGATTCAGTTTCTGACCTCCAGAGGGGAATTTAAAGGCAATGATCAATGGTTTGCTAATAGCAATGACTTGTTCCAAAGTCTGCAAGTGGAAGTGTAACCAGACGCTTTGGAATGGGTGCTAGAACTTACACGACAGTACGACAGGACTATGGTGACAGCTAGCTCTGTGACAAGCCTCAAGGTCCCACCTGGGGCAGCTGCTTCGAGATCCGCCTGAACACATGGTAGTACAGGTCCCAGGCCTGGGTGAGGTCCTTGACGTTCCCCGACTTCATGTACTTCCGGCACCACTCCTGGGCCTCCATCAGGTCTCGGCCATACGCCTGAGGGGGACGACAGCTGTCAAGGTGTCTGCTGAGCTAGGGGGCTACATCCCCAAGCCGACCACACAAATCAGGCCCCCTGCTGTGGGCAGGTGGTGGCGAGAGAAGCTGTGCACTGCTCCATCCTGAAGATCTCAGCTCATCGGATGGTTTATTAGGTAGGGGGAGGACCAGGAGAGACAGAATGATCTCTGGGGGAACCTGCTAAATTTTCCAGTTAAAATTTCGGGAGGGTTCTTCTAACTTGGTGACAAAATGCACTGCTCATGTCCTTGTATGCTGTGGCCTCCACGGGAGAACATTTATTACCGTCAGTAGAAAGACGAGTGGGAAGGGAGCCCCACAGAAGCCCTGGGTAAGCCCTTTCACGCTTTTTCAGCCCATACCTGATTGAAGGACGTTTCCTTCAGGGTCTGGGGGCCCCGCTCCATCATGGCGTGCAGGGGTTCCAGCACCTCGAACATGCCTTTCACGTTCCTCTCCCCAAAGTACAAACGAGAAGCCTCTTCCAGGCCTTCGTGCCACATCTCGTGCCAGAGGATGGCCACTCGGATCAGCTCCTCACTCACCTGTCGAGCAGGAGAGAAGCCACAGGGATAAGCTGTGCCCGGCAAGGTCCGTGCCGGATGGGGCGTGCGGCACTGTGGTGGGCACAGTGACGAGGCAGCCGGGCTCAGTGACAGCCCATGCTGGCTCTGGACTCACCATCATGGCTTGCTGGACCAGGGTGTTGCTGTGCTCACACATGTTCTTGAGGATCTTGTTGGCTGCATTGTGACGGGCAGTTGTGGTGGACTTAGAAGCCACGGTCAGCGGGTAGATGAGGGCCTGAGGCGAACAGAGGAACATTGGCAGCGGGACGGCAGGAAGCAAGACACTCAGACAGGGCTGCTGCGTCTCGGAGGGGACTTCCTTTTAGGAAGGCGCTGGGCCACTGGGGCTGCAGGCTGGGCAGACTGCTGCCAAACCGGATTTGAGCAGAAGCTGCTCGGGTTTCCACATACCTGGGGGTGGTACCGGCCGATGTCTGTGAGGAGCTGGTGAATGAGCCGTCCCACCAGGGGTCTGGGTGTATCGATCCTTGCAATGAGCTGAGGTATCACCTGGTGTTCAGAGAGACACAGCAGGCGGCATGTGAAATGGAAAACAACCTTAGCTAATTTTGTAGGCAAAGATGGACTTTAAACATTTGTTTTGGTTGACACTATTTGGCTCTGAAATGGGTCTTTCTTGTCACTTCTCCCCAAGAATCTTAAGGAGATAGGGAGTGGGGAGGGGATGTCATGGGGCGGGGCCAAGCCCTATGTGCTTACCAGTGTACAACACATTCTGCCTTGCAGGATTCGAGAGAAGAAACACAGGAAGGGGAATGCGGCCCACGCACACCTGCCCCCAGCACACGCACCTGCAGCCAGGTGTCGATCTGGATCGCTTTCACCCCTTCCACCAAGGCTTCATTGACATCTGGCCAGTGGCCGTAATCAAACCACAGGGTAAGGACTCTGGGAGAGAAAGGAGGGAGTCAGAGGAAATGTGGTTGCCCAGCTGTCGCTCATTTTTATCCATCTTAGGGTTCCTGAGACGAGAACTAGCGGGGACTCAGATCAGGGGTTCTCAAAGGCACTTCTTCTTGGGACTCCCTGGGAACAAGAGGCTGTGATGAGCAGAGTGTGAGGCTTGTCTGAGGGAATGAGTACTGCGCCTTACATCATGTCCAGGGGCCCCCACAGCTTATCCTGACAATGATCTTGTGAGCTGGGAGAACCGTTAGAGATCCACAGATCTGCAGACCTAGAGAAGCAGGCACTGCCACACAGGGCGACCTGGGACTCAATGCCAGAGAGCCCCAAGCGAAGGAGCAGGCTGCCCTTGGCACCACGAAGCTCTGGACTGACTCAGGGTCACTGGTAAGGCCTCTGCTGAAGTTGAAGAGATTTTACAGTACTGTGGTAGACAGATGGGTTGACTGTCCCTCCACAATAAACCACACGTGAGAGTTCTCATCCTAGTTCTTATCACTGCAGGTTTCACCCAAACATGGGCCATCACCTGTTACCCCCCAAGCTGCAGTGGAGAGTGGCTGTATGCCAATCTCGGGCGACCCTCACGTGACTTCTGTGTGCTCCCAGTAACCCGGTCGGCCAGGGTTCAGGCTCCCCTTCCCTGATACCTGAGCGTGTCCTGCAGGTTGTTGCCTCGTGACAAGGAGATGGAACGGAAGAAGCCCTGGACCGCAGGGACAGTATACATCAACAGGGTTTTGGACAAATCCTGTTGGAACACACACGTTAGTGACACTCTGGCCTCAGCTTTCTCTATAAAACGGGCACAAACGTGTGCTAGTAGCACCCATCCCAAAGGGTGGTTGAGTTCTGGATCAGTTAATGCCGTAACACCTCTTATCGGTGAGCAGTGAATGAATGGGAGTGGGGTTAACATGGTCTCCCGCACAAGGAGCAGGAGGAGGTGGCTGGAGCTCTGAACACGCCATTCTTGGGGCCTGCTGCCGACCCTGCTACATTCTGACTGATGGTCCCAGGGGAGAGAGAACGACAGAAACTGAGCCCCTGGGACCTGCCCAGAGCAGACGGCCACACATGAAGACAGCGGCTCATCCACGCGAGAAACACTACAAGGAACGTAGCAGCCAGGGGCCCTGGGAACCACCCCAACACGGGAGCACGGTCTCAGGCAGCCGGGGGGCCGACAGGCAGCGTTTTCCAGCCCAGCGGAGCTGCACACGAGCCCGCAGCTTGTTTACAAGCACCCCCTCTCAGACAGCCGGCGCCCCGGCTGGCCCCTGACGAGGGGGAGGGCGAGGCACCTCAGTGACCTTCTTCTGCAGGGGGGAGGGGGTGGGGCTGTTCTCGGCGCTCTCGGCCTCGCTCTCGCTGTTGCTGCCCTCGGTGCTGGCGGTGGCGGTGGTGGTGGCGGTGGCGGTGGTGGCGTTGGTGATGTTGGCCCCGCTGCCATGGCGCAGTTTCTTCTTCTCGTCACGGGCCTGGTTCTGATGTTTGTAGTGCAGCACAGCTTCGAAGTTCATCACCGCCCACGCGTGCCAGGCCTGGAGGGTGGGGGCAGCAAGAGTCAAGGACAGACCCCAGGGCTATGGCCGAAGCATCAAGGTGGAGGAAGGGCTGGGGCTGTCTCCTCTGTGGTCAGCAGAGTAAGGGTCCACCTTCGTGAGATGGCCAGGCAAGGGCGGGGGGTTCACTGGATTCTCGGTGACCCATTCACTGTGTGGGGCACTTACTGGGTCAGGTTCGGTGGTGACTGCTGGGGGGAAGGGGCACAGCAAGAGGAGCCAGGTATGCTCCTGGTTTCTCACTTGCCAACCCACAGACCTACACACTCTGCAGGGCAGAGGACAGCAGAGGCCAGGAGGAGGAGAAGGAGAGTGGGAGTCCCAGGGACCTGGGAAGCCTCAGAGAAGAGAACTCAGAGCAGTCGCGGGAGGAAACACGCGTGGGCAGCAGGGAGGACTTCCTGGCAAGGGAGGAACAAGGATACAGGTGCACAAGGTGCACAGAGCATTCACTGGAATCTGACTGCAGCTTGGGGCACACACAGGAGAGGAGGGGGCAGCTGGCCACGGGCTGGGGCAGACCACAGAGCTCCAGGCATGCTGGAGCCTTTCAGGCAAATGGAACGTCTGGAAGAGATCCTGGGAGATCTCTGAGAGGTTAGGGGCAGGCAGCCGTGGTCCCAGTGAGTCAGGGGGGTGACGGTGGCGGTCCTCAGTCCCCAGGCGGTGGACAAGGGAAAACACAGCACAGGAACGCGGTGCAGGGAGTCTCGTCTGCCTCTCTGGCCCTAAGACTGGGCCCATGGCCTGGTAGAGAATCAGGCCCAGTGACTGCTGGCTGCAAGAAATCTTTGGTGCTTATCTGGACAAAGGCGAACTCTTCATATCCCTGAGGTTCTGAGCTGCAGTTACTCTAGAGCACGCCACTGCTTGGTTTAGGCAGCAGGAGACAGAACTGGATTTGGGACGTGGTCCCTTTGCCACGCCAGTAGGACATTTAGCAATCCACTAGTAGCTGGGCTTTCCAGATGGCTGGGAAATCCTGGGTGTTCCTTGCTAAAAGCCTTTAAAAACCAAAACTAGGGGCCTGGTTATGGTACGGCAGGTGAAGCGTCTAGGACACTGGCGTCCCATGGGGCGCTGGTTCACGACCCTGCTCCTGGCCTGGGAAAAACAGCCGAAGATGGCCCAAGTGCTTGGGCCCCTGCCACTCACGTGTGACACCCAGATGAAACTCCTGGCCTGGTTGCAGCCACGTGGGGAGTGAACCAGTGGATGGAAGGTCTCTGTCTCTCTCTCTCTACATAACTCTTCCTTTCAAATGAATCAATCTTAAAAAAATACACAAAAAACTAAAACTAAAGTCCCTGGACCCTGCTTTTTTCTTTTGACTAAAGCTGACTGAAGAAGAGCAGCTCTGGGTAGGAGCAGTTTTGATTAATCCGGGTCCAGCTATTCAAGGCTGACGGGGTGTATTTTTCCAGCTTTGGACAGGCAGCAGGCCTCGAGCCATTGTGGTTCCTATGACAAGATGGTCATTCTCCCGACCAAAATGCAGCTGCTTATTAAGTGAGGATAAAATCTTTATTGTAAATGTGCCTGCAGTTTTTCAGGTGCAAATTTTGATACCAGAGGGATTAATTCACAAAATTAGCAAGGAGACATCAGAAAGGAAATGATGACATCTGCTACACCATGCAGCTGTCACCATCAATGCTGACCAGGGAGAAGGTGTGCGCCACCCTTTCCCCATTGATGCTGACTAGGGAGAACGGGTGTGCCACCCTTTCCCCATCGATGCTGACCAGGGAGAAGGTGTGCGCCACCCTTTCCCCATCGACGCTGACCAGGGAGAAGGTGTGCGCCACCCTTTCCCCATCGACGCTGACCAGGGGGAGCCTGTGCACCACCCCTGCTTCAGTCACGTCTTCATGCGTGTTCTAATCGTGTTTATCCTTCAGGAGTTTCCTGTAACATAACAGATGTTACCCTGATCTTTCCAACAAAGAACAAAGACGGCTAAGTTCTTAGCTGAGAAGCAGGCAGGGATGGAATCAGAGAGAAGCTGACCCAAGGGAAGAAGGTTCCAGAGAGGAACAGTGTGTCCAGATGCTGTGAGGCGCAGAGGTGGCGCAGCCCCAGCACCACACACAGTGACGGTGCGGGGCCTCGGTCTTCCCGGACACAGTGACGGTGCGGGGCCTCGGTCTTCCCGGACACAGTGACGGTGCGGGGCCTCGGTGTTCCCCGACACAGTGACGGTGCGGGGCCTCGGTGTTCCCTGACACAGTGACGGTGCGGGGCCTCGGTCTTCCCTGACACAGTGACGGTGCGGGGCCTCAATCTCCCTCCGCCACAGTACCGGTGCGGGGCCTCGGTGTTCCCCGCCACAGTGACGGTGCGGGGCCTCGGTGTTCCCCGACACAGTGACGGTGCGGGGCCTCGGTGTTCCCCGACACAGTGACGGTGCGGGGCCTCGGTGTTCCCCGACACAGTGACGGTGCGGGGCCTCGGTGTTCCCCGACACAGTGACGGTGCGGGGCCTCGGTGTTCCCCGACACAGTGACGGTGCGGGGCCTCGGTGTTCCCCGACACAGTGACGGTGCGGGGCCTCGGTGTTCCCCGACACAGTGACGGTGCGGGGCCTCGGTCTTCCCCGACACAGTGACGGTGCGGGGCCTCGGTGTTCCCCGACACAGTGACGGTGCGGGGCCTCGGTCTTCCCTGACACAGTGATGGTGCGGGGCCTCAGTCTTCCCCGCCACAGTACTGGTGCGGGGCCTCAGTCTCCCGCGCCAGCGACGTCCCGCGCGCCTCACCTTGTACCAGCCGCGGTCGTGCTCGGTGGCGGCGCTGCAGTACTGCAGCACCTTGGGAATGGTGCTCTCGTTGATGCCCTGGAGGTTCAGCTGCCACTCGCCAAGCTTCAGGAAACAGCTGAAAACACAGAAACAGCCCCATGGTGCCTTCCTGGTATCCACTCCTCCCAGGAGGCCACAGGATGAGCCAGCAGCGTTTTCAACCACCCGGAGGGAACGAGACAGGCTCCTGGGACAAACTTTTAAGGTATTGTCTCTTCTTCCTGACCTCTGCCTTTCAGGACTGTATAAATTGGGGCTTGGGCCAGGCAGGTCAGTTCAAGCCACAAACCCATTTTGTTCTGTGAATTATTTTTCTTGCTGACTGCTGTACGGCTTCTCCCTTCCCCACCATTCTTTACTCTAACACCAACAGCTACTATTTCCTGATCGCTGTTGCGTTCTGGGGCTGCTCTAAATGCCGGACATTGTACTCCCCTGCCCTTGCTGTGCCACCTTTGGAGCCAGGAGCTCTGCCTCTCTTTTTATGACAAGGAAACTGAGGCTGGGAAAGATGAACTTCCCTAGTCACTCATCAAGTTACCAGCATGGTATGCTCGGGCTGCTGAGCCAGGGAAAGGCGTGGCAGGACTCTGGGCAGCCTGATGCCCTGGCTGTCTGCGGTCCCTGCAGGAAGCAGTCAGAGAGCCCAGTAACCAGTAACCAGCCGTCCGGGGAGCCTGGCATCGTCCCCCTGCTGTGGGGGCTCTGGCAGGGCTGGGAAGGGACTGGCCCCAGTGGGGTTCCCGGAGCTCACCGGGCCATCAGCTTGTGCAGCTCCTGCTTGTGCTGTTGGTCCTCAGTGGCGATGGCGTGCTGGGCCTGCTGCTGCATGGTCTGCACAAAGTGCTGCATGTGCTGGAAGGCATCGATCTGCAGCGGCCAGACACACACAGTCACTGGCGTGCGGTCCAACCTCACGGAAGGAGCTCCCACTCTGACGGGCTGCTGAGTCCACCCCGCTCCAGACAACACGCCCAGAACGGAGGTACGGACCCCACAGGACAGAGGACCAGGGCACGGGGCTGGGAGACGGCTGAGCTTCTCAAGAAGGTTCCTGCCTTCCTCAAGGCTTAGTTCTCCTTTGCCAACCACAATTACCAGCCTAACAAGCCTTGGGAGAGTTCCAGGCCCTGCTACCCCATGAAGTCATTGCAACAGCTGCCTCGTTCACTGCCGACACACTGCCCTGGGGGAAGCGTTTCAGGCTGATGCAGCTCCAGCGTTTGTTTACAACACTACGGCACCTTGGACATGGCAGCACAGTGAAAACCACAGATTTCAAAACAGAACCCTCGGGGCCCAAGTAAGAACGCAGAGTGGGGGTGAAGGGCTGCGTGCATCACACGGGTGAGGGAGAGGCCACCGCGAGCTGAGCGGCAGTCAGCCACCTGCAGCCGGGCACCTTCGTGCTAGGATCAGGGAAGAGCAGCGGCACGGCCTGGCGAGTGCTGCGCAGCCACGTCTACACACACGTGTTTCCCTGAACGGGCCCCTGTCGTTTCTCCAAGGGCTTCCAGGATGGAGACAGAGTGCACAAACATCAAAGCCCAAACAGGAAAATGACAAAACCTCATCTCCTAACACGGGCTGGGGTGGAAACTACAAGAGAACCTGCAACGGTGGTATATGTTCTCTGCTGTAGAAAAGGAGGAAAAAAATCAAAACTTCAAATACATAATAGGCCTTCTTATGGCAAATTATACACGAGAGCTTTTTCTGTTTGTTTTGTTTTTAGATAAAAACGTTATCAGTGATGATGGCCTAGAAGGAAATCAGACTCTCTGGCTTGGGGGACATGAGCAACCTCAGATGCTTTTCAGTATAAGGAGTTAATCAGCATCAAGATACAGGGTTTCAGCCAGAGCCAAGACGACACTGAGGAACAACCGATCTGGCAGCCAATCCACGCATGACGCCTGGGAAGACACACAGAGGCCCCCTCAGTCAATGAGACACCTGCCTTCCCAGAGTTCCAGGACGCACTGGCGGCTCTGACAAATGACTCACATTAGCATCGCACTCCTGGGAAATGATACATGTTCCTTCAGGTTTTCATCTGCGTTGGCCAGACTTGAGGTGGCTGACTTCTCAGTGCAACCTGCGTTCGTCAAGCAGGCAGGGATGCAACGAGGAACTCTGATGCCACGCCCTTGTCAGAGCCCAGGAGCCAGGTGTCACTGACAGTTTGGACCCAGGGTTTAAGCTCTCTTTGGTGGACTTCAGGGGCTGAATGAAAAAGAAACTCCCTAGGGGCCAGCGCTGTGGTGCAGTGGGTTAACGCCCTGGCCTGAAGCGCTGGCATCCCATATGGGTGCCGGTTTGAGACCCGGCTGCTCCTCTTCCGATCCAGCTCTCTGCTATGGCCTGGGAAAGTACAAGATGGCCCAGGTCCATGGGCCCCTGCACCCACGTGGGAGACCTGGAAGAAGCTCCTGGCTTTGGATCAGCAAAGCTCTGGCTGTTGTGGCCAACTGGGGAGTGAACCATCGGATGGAAGACCTTTCTCTCTCTCTCTGCCTCTCCTCTCTGTGTGTAACTCTGACTCTCAAATAAATAAATCTTAAAAAAAAAAAAAAAAAAAAAAAAAAAAAAAAAAAAAAAGAAACTCCCTAAAATAGGGAGGCCAGGTATTTGGATTTGAAGCCCAACACTAAGTTTATCCAGCATGGAAAAATCCAATATGAAATAGCATGAGGCAATTTATTTTCCAGGAATTGAAAGCACTGTATTTGAAAACTTCTTTTCTGTACTCCCAAAAATGAAGGGATAAAAAGCGATTCATTCGGGGCTGGCACCGTGGCTCACTTGGTTAATCCTCCACCTGCGGCGCCGGCATCCCATATGGACACTAGTTCTAGTCCCGGTTGCTCCTCTTCCAGTCCAGCTCTCTGCTATGGCCCAGGAAGGCAGTGGAGGATGGCCCAAGTGCTTGGGCCCCTGCACCTGCATGGGAGACCAGGAGGAGGCACCTGGCTCCTGGCTTCGGATCAGCGCAGCGCGCCGGCCGCAGCGGCCATTGGAGGGTGAACCAATGGAAGGAAGACCTTTCTCTCCGTCTCTCTCACACTGTCTGTAGCTGTGCCTATCAAATAAATAAGTAAAATATTTTTTTAAAAAAGTGATTCATTCGTTCACTCATCAAGGGCCAGTTACCCAAAGGAAGGACGTCTCAGTCCACCTGGGCACAGGCTGGGCACAGTTCTCAGTTCCTGACGGCCTAGGTCACCTGTAGGCAGGAACAAAATTCCTGGCTCAGTGAAATCTCATGGAAGAATGAGCCTATCTCCAGGCAGGGAGATGTGTCCCAGCATCCCACAGGCTCCTGCCGTCCCAGCATCCCACAGGCTCCTGCCATCCCAGCATCCCTCAGGCTCCTGCTGTCCCAGCATCCCACAGGCTCCTGTCATCTTGGTGGTGCACAGGTTCCTGTCGTCAGACGCCCTCCTGTAGCATGGGACTGCACCTTCTCGCGTGCTTTCATCTTTGTGGGCCAGGCAGAGTGCACTGTCCTTGTCTGAGTGATTGGCTCCTCAACACACCTAATGAGCAGTCAAGCTCCCGAACCGCAGAGCTGTGAAATGTCCAGCTCTGGGCTTCAAGTCCACATGCCTAACTTTAAATGAGTTTCTAAGTATTTAATCCCACCAGAACGTGGGCCAGTAAGAAAAGGCCGTACTCGGCAGAGAAGCTGGGCTGCTGTGAGATGTTGAGAGAAGTCACTCCTTGGCTGGGATACCACCAAAAAGCTTCCTTCTGCTTGCTGTGGCAAGATATTTGCAGTCTTGGAGACAATGCTAAGGAAGGAACCAGACCCTAACCAGATCCAGCACCTTCTGGTTTTCTCATCTGCCCAGAGAAGGTCAGGTTTGGAATGAGAAATGCTCTGGCCTGGGAACCTCAAGACACCAAAAAACCAAACAACACTAAACAAAAACACACACTTGGAGAAAGATACTTGGTCCTGAGCGATGAGGTCAACTCCAGTAAAGACCAGGCAGCTGCCGGGTGCAGGGTGGTCGACCCCACTCCGGGTGACATTCACAGTGACACAGTCAGGTTCCAGGTGCAGCCAGGGACCCTCCCAGCACACCTTCAGCACACACGAGCCTCTCTCTTATGAGAGCTCTGCACAGCCATGGCTGCAGTGGCTGGTGCCCCTTCCTTTCTCAACCTGGCATCCACTGTAGGGGCCACACCAGGGAGACCACTAGGAATTTCATCCTCCTTCAGGTAGCCAACGGAGGTGCTGATTTTGCCTACAGGGTCTACACCACCATCATCCAGGCAGGCTGTTTAAAAACCAAAAACCAAAACCAGCAATCACATCTACTTCTTAAGGGCCTGTCTATAAATAAAGAGAAATTCCACACTGGCCTCAGGATAATGTTTCCTCCTGGCTTCAGCATTACACCCTGTGTGGTGTTGCTTTTGAATCCACACTGATGATGGGAAAGGAGACTGGACGTCTGAAAAAACTAAACTGGTCTTGCGAAAGCTCTAGTCTGGGTTGTCACAAACACGCTCTTCTTGGACGGAACAGTCCATCTTTTTGTAGAGGCAGAAATTGTGCCTTCCCATGTCTGAGCAGGTTCTGGGTACCAACTCCCATAACTGTGATCACTCTCACTGGTCTGACCAATGGAACACACGCATCTCCTCAACTAGGGTCCCTGTGCAATCAGTCCTTTGTAACAGGAAGAGACCCCCCCCCCCCGACACCGAGGGTAGGTGGTCTGAATGCTGTCTTCGTGGCGGGCTTTCAGGAAGCTGTGAGAAACAGACCAGACCAGAGTTCTGGAGAAGGACACAGACACATACAGACCTTACGAGAGCTCTTCCACATGTTCTTCATGTAGGCATAGGTCACCTGAGGGTGAACTGTTGGCAGAGGGTGGTCAAGCTGGCGAGATGGATCGACTCCCAGAAGCAACACTAAGGTTTTATGGGCAAGCGCCTTGAAGACAAGAGAAGCCAGGTTATAAACAGCACCGCACCAGGAGCACCACCCACCCTTCCTCGATGGCAGGGGTTCTCACCAGCCGGCCGCTCTTGCCACACAGGCTTGCGTACTTGAGCCATGTTCTCATGTCCTCATGAGGGTTGACCACAAGGGATCGCACCATGAGGATTTTCTGCCAGTCCTCCACGATACGTTGGCAGCCCTGGCATGTTCAGAAATGACCATTAGACGCGTCCTCTGCTGTATCTTACTTCCCTCGAGCGTCAGAGAAATCCTCTCTAAAGCAAAGAGGAGCCTCCTGGTGCAACCTCCACTTTCTCATGTTAGGGTACAACCTGAGCAGCAGAGCACAGGGTCCGGAGCTTGAGCCCTGGCTCTGCCACTTCCTGTCTGTGCGACTTCCGGCAACGTGTAGAACCTCTTTGTGACTGACTTATAAAGTAGAATAAAAACGGAACCAACCCCACAGGGATTCAATGAATCTGTACTTCAGTTTCTTTTGTAGAGTATAAATAGGCATTTTTTTAACCTTTAGTACTCAGTCTCTCCAGTTGAAGATAACTATCACTGACAAAAAACTCAACATGTATCACTCAAAATTCAAAAAACTAAGTGTAAAAGAAGTTTAAACATTTCTAACTTTCAAATGATGTTAGAGTCGGGGCTGTGGTGTAGTGGGAAAGGCCGCCGCTTACAGTGCTGGTATCCCATATGGGTACCGTTTCGAGTCCCGGCTGCTCCACTTCCTATCCAGCTCTCTGCTGTGGCCTGGGAAAGGAGCAGAAGATGGCCCAAGTGTTTGGGCCCCTGCACCTGCGTGGGAGACCCGGAAGAAACTCCTGGCTCCTGGCTTTGGATCGGCACAGCTCCAGTCACTGTGGCCAGTTGGGGAGTGAACCAGCAGATGGAAGACCTCTCTCTCTCTCACTTTCTCTCCCTGCCCCTCTTCTGTGTAACTCTGACTTTCAAATAAATAAAAATAAATAAATCTTTAAAATAAAAAAAAACAAACAAATGATGTTGCCTAAGTTGGTAGCATTTGTGTTTCTGATGTTACTAAGCCTGCACCTGACTTCCAGACTCCCATGAACGGGCCATCTTCGATGCCTTTCCTCTTTGCTTCCATGTCCCGGACTAAAAACTACAGATAGGAGGGGAAGTGCTTTATTAGTTTACACATACGAATTCTTTGTAATTAAGAAAAGAAGCAAATAATCACTATTAAGGGGCTAAGCTAATTTTACATCAAATGACTGCAAAGAGTAAAGCAAACTTCTCCTCTTCCCTCCTCACTGGCAAGGAGTCAGGCTCAGGAGGGGAGATGGCTCCGGACATCTGTGCTTCATGGGCAAATTCCACGCAGCTGCCCTCCATGGAAATGAACTTAGCAATCCAGCCACACTGACAGGGTGCGGAGTGAGCCTGACCATAGGACTCAAGGTCAGAGGAGAGGCAGTACAGGCAAGGCTGACCTCCCCACCCACCCTGCGGGAGACTCTGGGTGGGGGTTTTAATTTAAATGACTTGACCACAAATGGCCGTTTTCCAGCCCAGGCAGTTCACTGAGTGTGTGGGCAAGGAGCCATCCACGAGAGCCAAGTTTCCACCACAATGTAGTGCTTTATTTGCAGGCCGTGGACGGTATTTTTCCGTCCCATGAAGTGTGACAACAATGACTTGGAAAGTTAGAAAAATAGAAAAAAGTACATTGAGAGACTATTTTAGAAAAATACAAAAAAGTGCATTGAGTGATTGTCTTGGTCACTTCCCATCAATGGCTAGTTTCTCCCACACGCTTGGTGTCTCAGTACAGGCAAACTCTGGAGGCGATGACGGTGTGCTGAACCCGACCCAGCAGAGTTGGACACGTGCCTCCCCTCCCCAGGACTCACTCAATCCCCCCCCCCCCCCAGTCTCTACTTGGATTAAGTCCCACTTGCCAGACTGTCAGAAGAGTCATCAAATCTCTGACTGATTGGAAAACTCTTCACCCGGCACAGCCACTCAAAAAACCCAGGGTGTGTTCAAGTCGAGTGGGAAATGCTCAATTTTGAAATTCTTTCTGGTGCCCAGTGGACAATTTTCCATCAAAACACTCAGCGGGCATTTCATCCTTACTAATAAAACATTAAAAGAACTGTATGTGCTCACTTCAGAGCCACAAGTGAGTGCCTTCAGAGACGGCCTCTGCCATCGCCCGCTCCTGTCCCGGGGAATGTGTCCTGAGCTCCCCAGGCAGGAGTGCAGCTTGGAGTCACAGCCTCACGGAAACCCTCAAGTGGTCTGGGAGAGAACTGGAATTAGACGTGGACGTGGCCAAGAGGAAATGGCTCATAAGTGCCGGGCCAACGGTGAGGGGCATGGAGATGAGTGGCTCTCACTCCCGCGGGGGCACTCCCGCCCGCCTGCTCACGGCAGGGGAGAACCGGCCACCCTTTCCAAGAACGCTTAAGACTGCTGACTTCCACGTCTGGAACTGACAGCTCCTTGTGCTGCAGCGACCAAAACCCTACAAGGAAAACACTGATGGAGGACTCGGAGAGGTTTCTCTTCAAAGGGAAACAGTGTCGGGAGACTGACCCTGACCCTGACCCAAGGCATGGCGGACGACGGGGTGGCGAAGGAGACCATCAGAACTGTTTAGAATAGCTGGATGTGGGGGTGGGGGCACGAGGAGTTTGGAGCAGTGGGTCTCCGCTTTGGCCGCACCTAGAATCATCCAGTGAGCCTAGAAGATGCTGATCCTGGGTCTCTCCTAGACGTTTTCAGGGGGAACGGCCCCAGCACTGGGCCTTTTTAAAAGCCCCAGTCCTCTTGTGCAGCGGGGTTGCAAGTCACTGGTTCTGAGGATAGTGACTCCCACTTGCCTGGTCAGAAGTGCTACTTATTAAAGAGATTTTCTTTCCTTTCCTCTTTTTCTCCCTGTCTCCCTTCCTCTTCTTTATTTCTTTCATTATAAAAATATAAAGATATTTTATTTTATCCTAGAGAAGAGAGAGGCTGGCCAATCAGCCGCTCTCCTGAGCTAGAGCTCAGCCCAGAGCCTGGGAGTTCAGTGTTTAGCCTTGTCTGCCAGTTTCACGCACCGTGTAGGAGGCAGTAAAAGCACGCTAAGAGCAGTGAGGGCACGGCCTCACCCAGGCCCTCGGCTGGGGTGGCCGGGTGCACCAGGGCTCTCGACCAGGCTCACCTGCAGTCGCTCCCACCAGATCTGACGGATGATCTCGCGCCGCTCAGGAACAAGTTTGTACTGGATAACCTCCTCCAGCTCAGAGAGCATGTGGCAAGAAACCATGGCCTGATGGAAGCAAATCACATTCCAGTCTAATTACTGCATGGACAACCCAAAAGGCAGGATTAATTTAATTAATAATTTCATTCCTTCTGCTGTTAGGGTCTCTGCTGACCTGAGAAAACAGGCGTATTTCCATCAGCCTGTGAGTCTGACTCTGGAAAAAAGGACTGAGAGAGGCCTGAACACCAGCCAGGCCCAGACCCCGACACTCACCCCGTACGCCCGGCTGTAGCTCTCTCCTGCCATCGCGGTGAGCTCTGCATCCAGCAGGTCCCTGGCCTTGTCGATACACTAGGAGAGAAACAAAGGAGGCCTGGGCCTCAGCTCTGGCCTGGGGAGCCTAAAGTTCTTGTAGGGCTTCCCAGGGAGCTGTAAGTGTTATCTGTCTGCCTTCAATTTCAGTGAGGAAGGGAAAAAGTCACCGAGGAGAGCAGCAAGCTTTTCCCAGATCTGAATGGCTAGCAAAGAGTACTTCCAGTTTCTCACTTACAGAGACACATGGCGTCGAAAGGCTTGAAACCTCTCTGAGGCAACGGCCACAACCTCGGGTGGCAGAGGGGAGGAGGGACGCGTGCTGTGGCCCTGCAGCTCGGGACACGCTTGGGGATCTACCTTCTTTTCACTGTGCTTGCCAGGCTTGTGTGGGAAAACACATGCACTGGCTCCCTTCTCCATGGAGAAGCACCTCTGAAATCCACAAGGATCCCCGAGCCCTGGGGTCTGCCGTGGACGACCCAGGTCTCAGTTCTCATGGCATAAATCAGGGTCCAGGGGATGCCATGGGATCGAGCTTGAGCCTTCTCTGTGCCATCAGTTAAAGACCCGTCCCGTGGAGCTCTTCGAACGTTTAAGGTTAACTGCCATGTCCCCACCCCTTCAGTGCACACATCATTTACCCGACGAGCACCTCCTCCGGGACAGTGTGCTGCCTGCCAGAGGGGATGTGACTCCACGTTCACTTCATTCTGCAAGTCAGCAGAGCACCTGGTCCCGTGGAGGGTAAGCAGCGTGTGCCACCCCGCACGGCCCAGAGACCCTTGTGACTCTTTTGCACGGTGGTGGTCACCGGCTCCCTGAACCGTCCCTTGCAAAGGCAGGGTGATGAAAAGGAAGCAGTGACGACCCAAGACGTGGTGAGTGTTGCTGGTGGGTACCATGTTCCACGGCTACTCTAATGAGCTCATGGAGTCTAATCAATACTGCTAGAGCTGACGGACAGCGGCCTACTGACACAAGCACCCGCACTAAGGAGTCCACGGGCTGGGCACAATTACCTGTCCTCCGCTGGGAAGTCTGGGGCCGTGTGGCTTTTTACCTGTTGGGCCAGCGAGAAGAGGTCCTGATGCAGCGCCAGCACAGCTCGGTAGAACGCCCCATCGTGCGTGTCCCGCGGGATCATGCAGGTGTACTCTTCCATGCTGTCCCACTGGCCTAGGCACACACACACAGAGGAAGCACCGGGGTGGTCAGCCGGCTGTGCTAGAGGCAGTGTCTCCCATAGGTCTTGCCAATGTAACCCTCATTTAGCTCAGGGTACAAGCAAACCCGGTGAATCTGAGCCTGAGGTACCCAAATCCAGTAAAGACACATGTGGGGTGGATGTAACAAAGTCCTGTCTGTCTTCCTAACTCAGGACTCCCTGCAGCTGCAGGGGCCACCATGAGCAATGCGGAGAGCACCCGAGTGCAAACACGCCGGCGGCTTGCACACGGCACCTCGGGAACCTGGAGGACTCACTCAGGTCCCTGGCGGTGAGACACTTTCCTCCCTGGCAGGGGAGCACCTCACGGTTCAGTGCTATGTGGGGAAATTGCATTTTCCTCTAAACAACTGGAAATGGCCATTCCACAGATAGGGGACAGGAACAAACAGCTTGCCTGTTTTACTGGCAGAATCTCTGCCTCAGGGGGGAAGAAATAAATATTTGAAGAGGTTCTGTTATAAGGGAAGATGGGCTGGGTCACAGCACAGTGGTCTCTGTCCCATGAGCCTGGGGAAATGGCTGCATCCAGGAAGAGGCATTTGCGCCCCCTGGTGGGCAGAGTGTGCATCACAGGCCAGGATTTCCACGACCGTCTGCAGAGGCACCAGGTTCATTAGCTACAAGCCGCAGGGCTGCCAATTTTACAAGGCCCTTTGCTGCCTTTCCCTTCAGACCTTCGGCTCATCCGTTCTCTATGCCTCTGGGCGAAAGCAAACAGCAAACGATGACTCCTCAGGAAGCAATTTGTTTTTGAAAAATGTTCCGGATCCAGCCCAGAGCTCATGAAAGGAAAGGAAATAACTGTTGTGACTCAGGAGGGATGGAACAGGCGGAAGGTTACGTAACCTTCCCGCGGCCTCCGTGGGCGAAGCTGTTCACCTGGGTCATCTCCGTCCCCGCTCCCCTCCCAGCACACACCGCTAATCCTCTGGGCTGGGCCTGACGTCAGAACGCCAGAACGCTACCCAGGCCTGCAGAGATTCAAAGTCTCTGCTTGAAAATCCCCTGGGAGCAGGAGTGAGGTAAGCGAGCAGCGGGCAGCAAGAAGAGACAAGACAGAAGGGTTCTAGCCGCTGAGACGGCACAGGGCGCGTGGGTCTCATGCTACCCTCTCCACGGATTCTAGCCGCTGAGACGGCACAGGGCGCATGGGTCTCATGCTACCCTCTCCACGGATTCTAACCGCTGAGACGGCACAGGGCGCGTGGGTCTCATGCTACCCTCTCCACGGATTCTAACCGCTGAGACGGCACAGGGCGCGTGGGTCTCATGCTACCCTCTCCACGTGGCCATCTAAGTTCCAGGGTGCACGTTCAGAAACTAAAGGAGATGGACCGTGGTCTCCTCAAGGACACGAACTCCAGCGACCACACTGGGTCAGGAGGCAGACTGAGTGTGCGACAGGAACCTGTCAGGGACTGCCTACCTCAAGGCTTCATTTATGGGAGGAAAAGAACCCAGTAGTTTGTTGAAGACAAATTAAAAGCAAACCCACTGTGGTGTATAAGAGATGGATCTGGACCTTTGTCGCTGTGTGTTGCACAGAACGCCTAAAGCCCTAGGAAAGCCCTGTGTGGTAAGGGCGCTCCTGAACCAGGAGGGCTGTGTTGACAGCCGCACGCCTGTGCCGGGAGGACAGGCCACCCCCTCCACGGGGACAGAGCTGTGCACACCTGTTTCCTTGTGTCCTTTGTAATAAACCAGAAAACAAAAATACAGCGCTCCCCTGAGGCGTGTGAGGTGTCCTAGCACGTTACAGAACCTGAGGCGGGGGTTGAGGGAAGGGATTGATAGCAGGTGAGTCAGAGGCACAAGTCAACCTTGGACTTGGCCTGGCGTCTGAACTAGCAGGCTTGTGGGACCTGGCCCTTGCCCTGTGGGGTCTCATGCTGTTTCCAGGTAGGCAGTGTCAGAAGTGAGTGACAGGACATGCTGTTGATGCCTGGTGCTTGGTGCGTGGGAAAACGCCCCGCGTCTGGTGTCAGCAGTGTCCTGTGTGTTTCCCTCACCCACTACGTCTCCATTTTGATGCCTGCTCACTGCTTTCCTCGGCCTCTCCACAAAGTTTCCATTTTCATCCACATCTAACAAGTCAGTGGAAATCAGGAGGTGGGAAGCACAGGGTGGACACAGACGGCTTTTCCGCGTGTGTAGACCTGACGTTGCCCTGCAGGTGCCGGCCCCAGCCTCCCTCCCCGACCCTGACTGCGGTGCCTGGGCGGGAGCCTTACCTAGGCCCCACGCAGCTGCAGCAGCCATCCGGGCCATCTTGGCTTGGGTTTCATCATTCACCAAGGTCCACTTTTCACAGCACTGCTGGTGGAGCTGCCCCCTGGAGGAACACAAGTGTTATCCGGTTAACTGAAACCATCATTGTAACCTGCCAGGCTTCCTCTCCAGCCTCTGGAGTCAGCTGGGCACACGGGGGAGCTGGCGCTAGGGGCCCGCCCTCACACTGGGAGCCTTTAGTAGAGAACACATTCTAGTGGTCTTACAATAAAAAAAAAAGCAGGGGCTGGTGCTGTGGTGTAGCAGGTAACGCCACCGCCTGCAATGCCGGCATCCCATGTGGGCGCTGGTTTGAGTCCTGGCCACTCCACTTCCAATCCAGCTCTCAGCTATGGCCTGGGAAAGCAGTAGAAGATGGCCTGAATCCTTGGGCCCCTGCACCTGCGTGGGAGACCCAGAGGAGGCTCCTGGCTCCGGATTGGCACAGCTCCAGCTGTTGCAGTCAGCTGGGGAATGAACCAGCGGGTGGAAGACTCTCTCTGCCTCTCCTCTCTCTGTGTAACTCTGACTTTCAAATAAATGAATAAATCTTACAAAATAATAATAAAAAAGCAATTGGGCTACTTGTGGCTTCTGTGGCTTGGTGCTTGTAGTCTGTCTCAGAGTGAGTGTATCATGAATAAGGACTGCATCTAACTTTATGTGATGTGAAAAGCCGTGAACATCTGGCCCCTTCATAAATATTAAATAGCTTCTCTCCTACGCCAATGAGCCCTGGGCTCCTTCCTGCTGGCAAGTCTACAGAGAAAGCAATCTGAGGAGACACATCTGGACTTCCACTTGGGGCTGCAACTATAGTATGAGAAGTGGCTCTGAAAGTACAGACGGTTTCAAGCTAACGGGAAGTCACGCTGTACAGGAACAAGGCCCTACAGGGGTCGTGCCCACAGACATGTAGGTGCATGTGGGTGGGGCTCTGAGCTGTAAGCTGGGAGTGGTGCCTTGGAGACCCCAGGACACAGACAGCAGAGCAGGGAGCTCCTACCACTGGCCGAAACTGCTACCCTCCCACGTTCCACTTCTCAATGAATGGAAACAAAATAAAAAGCACAGAAGAAGTTCTTTTTCTAAGCATCTTTTTGTTGGGGTCCTGCCTGGAGGTAGGAGAGAAAGCTCCGTGATATCCAACTGGCCCTCCTAACCCTACAATCCAGACACTTCCAGCTGGGGAGCACAGGCAAGGCAGGGCCACCCGCTTCTGTGCCACAGCTCTCGGGGTTTAGCTGCCCCTTGCAGGGGCAGGTCGGAGCAAGCTCAGCGATTACAGTGCATGACCCGTACCCGAGGGGCAGAGCAGGGAGCAGGGAGCAGCCCTCAGAGCCTGCAGAACGCCCCGAGTCCGAGCTCTCAAGGGCAGGAGAAGGGGCGGCCAAATCAAACAAAACCACCAGACTCTTGGGAACAGCTGGGCTGGGTGCTCCGACCCCCTCTTGAGGACTGGCAAAGGCCACCCCCGGGCCTGCCTCTCCCACCCACTGCAGCAAAAGGCTTACTTAGAAACGTTGTGATCTCCTCCCAAGGATCTGCTCTGAAACAGCAGAGGCTGTCAGGAGCAGCGTGAGCAGGGGTCCACCGGCTACAGGTGTGGCTACGTGTGCTGTGGGCCTGGGGAGCAGATGAGTGTGGGGAGGGGGAGGGTCTCGGCTCCCTGGTAACTCAGACCACGCCTGACATCACCTCTGGCCTCTTCAGGATGTGCACTCAAAGCAAAAAGAAGTGCAAAAATTGCACCCTAGACAGAACTGACTGAATAAACCATACCAGAAAACTGCATACCATCTGCTTTTCTCTTCTTTCAAAACCCTTAGTCCTCCCCTGCATTCCTAAGTCCCTGGGTCAGCAGCCCTGGCCACTTGCACTTTGCAGGTAATTATAAAACTGGACAGAACCCAAGAGACTGCAGGGATATGGGACTGAGCAGGGCAGCGTTGGGGGCCTGTGTCACTCTGCTCTGGGAGGACCTCAAGCAAGCCGTCTCTACTTCCACGAGTGCATCTCAAGTCTCCTCCAGTGCTCGAAGCTGCCCCTTCCAACCTAGCCAGAGAGCGGTTTTCTTACTCTCTCTGCCTCTCAAAAAACAAACAGAAACAGCTGGAAGGGGACAGGACCACGAAAGGTTTCAAGGAAAAAGAAATGGTGGGAGAATTTCAAATAGCAGAAAAAGGAGAAGAGGAAGACAATTCAGGGAACCAAGGGAATGCAGGCAGGGTTTGCAGAGGACTGAACAGCTTGGCCAGAGCTGATTATGAGACAGTTCACTGAGAAGTGAACTGAAGAAGCCGACTGCAGCCAGGCTGGGAGAGTTACATATAAATCCAAAGACAACAGGCAGACATGACAGCACTGTAGCAACTAACTGGAGTTGATTTTTTTTTTTTTGTGGGACATGGACTTTTTATTTTTAAAGATGCATTTATTTATCTGAAGAGAAGGGGGGAGAGAGAGAGAGAGAGAGAGAGAGAGAGAGAATTTTCCATCTGCTAGTTCACTCTCCAAACAGCCACAGGTTCTGCCCAGGTTGAAGCCAGGAGTTAGGAGTTCTATATGGGTCTCCTACGTGGGTGGAGAGGCCCAAGCACTTGGGCCATTGTCCTCTGCTGCTTTCCCAGGCCATTAGCAGGGAGCTGGATGGAAAGTGGAGCAGCCGAGCCTGGATGGTCATATGGGATGCTGGCATTGCAGGCAGTGTCTTAGCTCGTTGTGCCACAGCACCAGCCCTGGATCTCAATGTTAAGAACACTAATATCTTATTTTATCTTTCGCTTAACAAGATCTGGATGGCTGTATGATACCCAATTTGAAAGAACACACAGTTTTATGATAAAATGTGGCTATGTCTTGTTAACATACTTTTCTTTTGCTTTTGATCAGTGCTGTCCTGAAGAACTTTCTATGATGATGGAAATGTTCTCTGTATACTGTCCAACACAGCAACCCCTACCCCATGCTGCTAACGTGCACCTAATACATGGCCAGTGCAACTGAGGAACTGAATTTTTAGTTTAGAAACAGCCATTTGTGGCAAGTGGCTTCCTCGCTGGACAGCATTCTCAGATACTTGGCGGACGTAGAAACATCAGCTTAGTTGCACACATGAAGCAGACTGAATTGGATATGCTTCCCCAATTTACTGAGGTGAGTGAATATGCAATGTTAATTCATACGAGTAACTTTCAAATGATCAAATGAGACAGCTAAGCCAGTTTCAAAGACTTTATATAGATATATCTATATCTATATGTGAGCCAAAGCCTAAGGCTGAGTTCGATGACATTAGATTTTTAAACAATACCTTCCATCATCTTCTATCTTGGGAATGTAGCAAATACTAGGAAGTGAAAGTAGCAATCAGTTTACCAAAAGGCCATCTGTAACCAGGTGCAGAAAGCAGAACGTGGCAAAGATCAATCTTTCAGAAGCCTTCTTCTGATACTGTCCAGTAGTACTCTTGAAATTTGTTAATATATAAAGCTTCTTTTTTTTAAAATTTATTTTTTATTTATTTGAAAGACAGTTACAGAGAGAGAGAGAGAGAGAGAGAGAGAGAGAGAGAGAGATCTTCCATCCACTGATTTACTCCCCAAATGGCTGCAATGGCTGGGGCTGAGGGCCAGGCTGGAAGCCTGAGCCTTGAGCTTCTTCTTGGATGCAGGGGCCTAAGTACTAGGGCTATCATTCACTGCTTTCCCAGGCACGTTAGCAGGGAGCTGGACTGTAAGTGAAGCAGGCAGGTCTTGAACTGGCACTCATAAGGGATGTCGGAATCAAAGGCAGAAGCTTAACCTGTCTTAACCAGCCTTAACCTGGGCTACAACACTGGGCCCAATATATAAATTTTTTAAAAAGATTTATTTATTTATTTCAAAATCTGAGCTACACAGAGAGAGAAGGAGAGGCAAAGAGAGAGAGAGAGAGAGAGAGGTCTTCCATCTGCTGGTTCACTCCTCAATTGGCCACAAGAGACGGAGCTGTGCTGATCCGAAGCCAGGAGCCAGAAGCCTCTTCCAGGTCTCCCACGCGGATATAGGGGCCCAAGGACTTGGGCCATCCTCCACTGCTTTCCCAGGCCACAGCAGAGAGCTGGATTGGAAGTGGAGCAGCTGGGACATGAACCAACGCCTATATGGGGTGCTGGCATTATAAAATTTCTAAACAAAAATTTGCCTATATTAAATAGACTAGGTTTATCAAGATGGTGGACTATCATGTGGCTATTAAAAACGGGGCAATGGCCGGCATTGTGGCACAACAGATTAAGCCTCTGCCTGCAATGCCAGATCCCATATCAAACCACTGGTTTGAGTCCCAGCTGCTCCGTTTGCAGTCCAGCTCCCTTCTAATATATCTGGGAAGACAGTGGAAAATGGTCCAAGTACATGGACCCCCACCACCCACGTGGGAGACCCAGATAGAGTTCTGGGCTCCTGGCTTTAGCCTGGCACATCCGAATCTGTTGCAGCCATTTGGGCAGTGATCCGGCAAATGGGAGCTCTCTCTCTCTAACTCTGCCTTTCAAGTAAATAAGTCTTAAAAATAAATAATAATAAGGAGGCAGCAGCTCTATGGGTGACGACAATGGAGCAGCAGCCTGGTCTTGTGATGTGAACAAACAAGGCACAAAACGGCATGAACAACCCATCATCATCAATACACATGCTGGCCACAGGAGCTTAGGGCGCATCACCCCCACAACAGCACCTTGCAAACTGGATGTTTTGAGAAGGCAGCAGCAAGGTCATTCTGTGCTTCCCCTCCCCTTCTCCCCGAAGCAGGAAACAACACCTAGGAAAGGTACTCTGTTCTTCCCTTGAGGCGGGCCCAAGACCCTCGTGTCACAGGAGCCCGCCCTGGACCTGGAGCACACAGGGCCCCGGGGAAGAACCAGCACACTGGCCTTGCCGGCTCTCCCATCAGCACGGGGTCCCGGCGTCTTTGCCCTACCCCACTTCTCCATGGCTGCGTGTTCTTTACTGAGCCACCACGAGAAAGCATTTCTTCCCCTTGGGTCCTCATTTCCTTAAGAAGGCTCTCATACCATGTAAAACTTTTAATAAATGCATTTTAGGCTTTTCTCTTACTGATCCATCTTTTGTTACTGAGGCCACAGGCATGAACCCAAGCCAGGCAGAGGAAAAGATGCTTTTCTTCCCCTGTGCCCCCCAGGTTACCCCTGGAAGTCTTCACAAGGGCCTGGTCCCGGAGCCTGGGAGTCTGGATGACGTGGGGGACGGGGGAGGACTTGGACTTTACAGCTCCATCGCTGCACCGTCCTGTGGCATTTCCTACCATGCACCCATTACCTTTTCAGAAAATGGGAAACAAATGTGGGGAATTTTTTTCTTTAACTAGCCTCTGGGGACAGAGGCGCCACACGCACACCAGCCACACGGGCAGCCTGCAGGACTGGCTTCAGGGACCTCAGGCTCGGTGTGGCCCCGAGGAGCCCTGGGAGCTCCAGCTGTACACCCTAAGGATGTCCAGATATCCTCAGTGCAGCCCCCTCAGCTGCTCTGGAGACAGTCGCCTCTCTCGAGCCCACACTGTCCTCCCTCTTCACCACCATCCTGCCTCCCTGGTCTGATCTGGTCTGGTCTGGCTGGCACATTTCTGGCTACCCTTCAATCTACTCACTCATTTGCTCTTGAAGGATTCTCTTCATAATGCAGACCCGACCAGGACACCTCTCCAAATACCTTTAGTGGCTCCCAGCGGCCTTGAGTGGAAGTCTGAACTTCAAACAAGGTCTGCAAGCCCCTGCCTGTCCTGTTGCCCCCTGGTTACCTCTTTCCAAACCACACCAGGCCCTTCAGCCAAGAGGAACACACCATGCTCCTCACTATATAGTCCCAGTTACATTCCACTTCCATCTGGAAGCCTTCCAAGCCTAGATTAGCGAGCTTCCTATCAGCCACAGCCCGGGGCGTCTCCTTCATTACTGTTGAGGGCTCTGCTGCAACAGCCTGCTGACTGCCTCGTAAGGGCAGGGGCTGTGTCTGTCTCTTCACTGCCGTGTCTCTGGGGCCTGGTCCAGACGTCAGTAACAAAGAAGCCCACAGTTACTGATCACTGAGTGCACAGGGGACGCACAGCAGCAGGCTCAAGAGAGACTGGGATAATCCACTCTAGGGAGGTAACGCAGGGTTGTGTCCGGCTCATTTAAAACCACCTAACAATGGTGGAACAGCGTTTTGCTCCAAATACTTTTTAAATATTGCACTTGATACTGGAAACAGAATGGAGATCATCTATCTTCAGCATTGCCTGATACTCTCCAACCCCAAACCACGCCCAGCGTTGTCAGTGGACTTACCACTGCCCCCTGGGTATCTACCCCCCTCCTCCCATACCTACTTCCTAATTCCCAGCCCCTCCTTCAAGAAGCACCGCGTAGCCACTCTACTCTCTCCTGCAGGCTCCCAAAGCCGTCCACACCTACCACTGTCAATGACCCCCGGCTCTGAGCACTACTGGTGTGTGTGCTTATCCCAACGGCCTCACAGTAAGGACTGTTCTGGGCTCTGTGTCCCTGCAGTCTGGCCTGGCGCTGAGCACACAGACAGCATTTAACAAGGTGAAGCACCTCAAGAGCGCACTCACTGTCCCCTTTTCCTAAAAGCGTGGCAAGAGCTGAGACAGGGCAGCAGGACACAAATGTGAGACTTTCACGTCAGCCAAGGTCGAGGAAGCAGGTGGAAGGAGTGGGTGCAGGCCCACGCTATCCTGTCCTATGGCACTGAGTTTAAAAAAAAAAAAATCGTTATTTAGCAGCTAAGACGGCAGAGAGATAAAAACACCGGAGTGATAGAGGATTTCTGGGGAAACATCCAGCAAACCCGAGAGTGTGAAGCGGGGACTCTGTCCGCGGGAAGCTCACCATTCCCCCAGGGCCTCCAGACAGCGCATGCGGCCCAGCATCAGCTCAGGGTCATCCTTGTTGGTGTCCATTTTCTTGTCATAGGCCACGAGGGCGTCCTCCCACTCATGCAGCTTCTCATACCACGTGGCCTGGATCTCCTGCCCGGGGGGAGAGAAAGGACCGCCGTGAGGCACAGAGAACGAGGGGCGCTTTCTAAATCCACATGCGCCTTCCTAAGGCGCCGTGCTGTATGCAGTCCTGCACCTGTCACAGGAGGTGGCCTGGATGGGAAGGAAGCTGGGCCTGTCTGAGGAACGTAGCTGCCGAAACTGAAGGCGGCGCGCTGGCTCCCTGGCACACTGCCGCAGGACCCTGAAACTGAAGGCGGCGCGCTGGCTCCCTGGCACACTGCCGCAGGACCCTGAAACTGAAGGCAGCGCGCTGGCTCCCTGGCACACTGCCGCAGGACCCTGGAACTGAAGGCGGCGCGCTGGCTCCCTGGCACACTGCCGCAGGACCCTGGGGCAGGGAGCAGATGTGGCTGCGCTCCTCCCCCACCTCCTCCTGCCCAGGCCCAGGCGTCACCGCCACGCGGCAGGGATGGCGGCTGCTTTTCTGCTGGGGCAGGTGTAGGAACCAAAACCTCTGCAACCTTGCTGGAGGAAAACAACTCACTCTTAAAAAGCTCTTGAGCCTCTGTTTCTTAAGGCATTTTTAAATTTGCAGGAAAGAAGAATTTACAATATAACACCAGCACTTAAGATTGGAAACCCTTCCCACCCTTCTTCTACAGTCTCCTGTCCAATGTTCCTCTCACAGTGCTTGGCAGCTTTACCTGCGTCAGGGGCCAAAGCAGGGATTCCATTGCCCTGGGCAGCTGGAGGCTGGGGTGCCACGCTGAGACTGAGTGTTGTCCACGTGAGTCAGAGGACCTGCAGTCTCGAAGTTACAGACCACGGCTCTTAAATTACTGGGAGGCTGTTTTATGTGCTGTCTGCCCTCCACCTGCCCTGCACCTCAGCTTGACTTCTGGGCTTCTTCTTCATCAGTTCAGTAAATGACTGTTTCCCTAGCAGGCCAGGGGACAGCTCTCCAGGGATTTCTTTAACAATACGATTCCACAGTGGAATGTGTGTGATACAATGCAGGGCCCACAGTAATGTCTCCCGTTGCCCTCCTAATCTTTCTAAATAAAACTGATGTTGCTCTAGCACACACACGAACAGCGACTCTGCTGAGCCGCCTCAAAAAGACCCTTCTTCTTCTGGAACCTGTCGGGGGGGCAATCACATTCTAGAGTCAGCTCGCACCTCCTGCCCCCGTCTCACTTCCGGAGAGCCGTGCCCTCTGCTGCCCCGGCATGGAGTGTGCTGCTGTGGCAGCCCTACCCCAACCCCTCATGCCAGTGGACTTTGTCAACACAGCCAGTCTTATCTGGTCCCCTGGAAGGGACACTCTCTGAGCTTCATCCTCCAAGGCTGTTCAGAATAATGCCTCTCTATGACGCCGAAACATGAACGCAAGCTAAGGGAAGAGACCGCAGAGGCAGTGGAACATCACAATCTCTTGGATGAGAAAGCAGCAGTGGTAAATGTCCCACTCGGGACTTCTGGACCAGTGGAAAAGAAAGCAGCGAGTGACTAACGTGTCTGTGTGAACATGCAGAGAGCAGGGGGCAGCCCGTGGAGCAGGTCACGCAAAGGTCAGGGTGTTCTGAATTGCAATAGATTGCAGAACCTATAAGGTTTAGGCAATGAATCACACAAAATTCTAATGAGATTGCTGTTACATAAATTGTGCTGAGAACGCGCAGGCTCTGCCAAGACAAAAGCAAACGATTGTCAAGCTTAATATGATTCAGCTACCTAAATATAACAGAAAATCCACTCTGGGCTTAGCAATAACCCTGCAGCTAATGGCCACCTTCAGGGCCTGAAGATGGAGGAACCTTCATTTGAGGTTGGCGCTCTGAGCACAAACCATCTGCTGGCAGGTCACCTGAATGCCAGATGTCACGGCGTCCTTGCTGCGATCAGCACTTGCTGGGCACTATGCTCTGGGTGGACGCACAGGCCCTGCTGGCCCATTGTCTTCCCTCTGCAAACAGGGACTGTGGCAAAGGTGGGTGAGACGAGACCCCTGTTGTCATCCTCTGGACAGATGCTATCTTGGTCTGGTTACAGATAATATGCGCTAGAGATGGCAAAAGACCCCCTTGAAAGTTTCAGTCCAATTTGCTAGTGCTTGTTTGTGAGGCAAAGGGAAAGACAAACAAAACCTGGGGGCGGTCCCCGATTCCTTCATGCCCACACCCAGGCTCTCGATTAAGGCTGTGCGGAGCGAGCGACCTCCACGCCGAATCAAAGGCTCCTCATCAGACAGAAGCGCTCGGAGCTTCCCGGCCTTCCAGGAAGTCAGTGCTAAGTTGACTGAGTCGATGCGTTACATATTCTGATCACCAAATAGAATAAAACATTTTCATATTGGCAGGGCAAAACGACAGCAGAGAAGCGGCTATGTGAGCAGTAAAGAAACAGAAAACCCCTCAATACCAGTGCCAATGCCAGTCTAGTTTTTCTGTAGCATGGTCATGTTCTCCTGAGTCTGCACTGAGTGCTAACTGTGGGCCGCCGCAATGAGCGCTGGCACAGACGACACGGAGGTGACTCTGATCAGGCCAGACGCCTGGGCCCTCAGACTGCCTGGGTTCAAGTCTTGGTTTTGACATTCACTCTGTGGGCTCAGACAGGTGCTTAACCTGCTGGGCTGAGTCTCCTCCTCTGTACAATGGGCTAACAACAGAACCTACTTCACAGTGTTGTGGTGAAGACCGAATTCAATGATGTACGTACGGCACGTAGCAAAGGGCTTGGCACTTGGTCTGAGCTTGGCAACTCAGTGACGGCTGCTGATTAGATTCTACTCTTAGGGCCTGCGGGCAAATGGAATCCTGAGAGCCACTGTCGGTTCCTTTCCTTAAGACACAAGGTAAGTCAGTAACAGACTGTTATAAACTGGGGGGCAACAGAAGAGGAAGGTCATGGCTGAGTGCCTCCCTAACCAGGCCGCTACCAAGGGACGGGGCACTTACCAGCTCTCCGAAGTGTTTCATGGCATACTCCAACACCCCGGCAGCTGCCTCGGGCTGCTGAAGCTTATTGTTAATGCTGAGGAAACAAAAGGAAGAGGTGATTAATTCAACACTTCTGAGGGTGCAAGTGTCAGGTCACCTGTGGGCAGACGGACCACCAAGCACGCGGGGACAATCCTGTGCAGGTGCGAAGAGAACGGCACTTACTCTCCTTTACCACCCAGGAAGCTCAGCTCCAGTGACGATCCCTTACCCTTCGTGGGGGGAGAGACAGACTGGGTTCCTCCCAGATACTGCCAGGCAGGCAGCACCTGTTCATTTCTTAAAACTAGAAATCCTGGGTCCACGACTGTCCCCGCTGCAGTGCACAGCCACGAGCTCCCTCTCATTTCGTAACCCTTATCTCTTCTCACAAGTTGCCTTCAGGAATAGGAGTGACCAAAATTAATCTAAATCACTGGACTCCATGAGTACCAGAGACGGCACTGAGGCCGGCTCAGGGGGACTGGCCGTGCAGCCCTGTGGACTGCTCCCCCGGAAGAACCCCGCTTTCCCCCCGCCATACAACAGGCTGAGAAGGGACCACACTCAAGTTACTTGGGCTGGCCTCTGGAGTGGAAATGCCTGTCACCAGTGACACCTGCTTTGCTGATGCCAGCTCCAAGCAGCACGTGGCCCACGGGGCCAGAGGAACTTTAACCATATGCAAGCGGGCGGGCAGTGCCGTTGGTGTGGTATATGGGGGCAGCTGGCCAGTGCTACCCAAAGGCCTAGTGCCAGCATCAGTCAACCAGAGATACCACAAGGAGGCCCTGTGAGCAGGAGAGCCGCAGGGCTCAGACCCTTGTCCCAGCAGGGACTTGTGCAACTACACCCAACACCAAACACAAGTCCGAGTTACGGAAGGGAGGGGAAGAAGGAGGGGGAAGCGGGCTTGAGAAAGTCACATGGGACATCCACAATCACACCTGTTTATTGGTAGGGGCAAAATGTGACACACCAACTTGGAAACGTGGGCAGGCTTAACGAGCAAGGATTCCGTTTACTGTGCTGAGTGCAAACTGCCTACCTGACTGGAATTACCTTTCAGGGGCGGCTGGGAAATTCCAGGATTTGGGTTCAATGTGGTAATATGGCAAGAGATCGCTGTTATAAATATTATTTTTAAAAATCCAAATTCCACATTTCTTCCAATAAAACAGAGTGAGAACTGCCCAGAAATCTGATGAAGCTGAAGTTAACATTTGTGAAAGTAATAATCTAATGGCTCATGTTTACAAAGCACATTTCAAGTAATCTTTCCAACGTATCACTCTTTGACCTCACACATACCTAGCAGGAAGGGAAAGGTGCTGTCAGCCCTGTTCTAGACTGGGGAAACCAAGGCCCAGGAAGAGTGATGATGGCCCCCAGCCCAGTCTACACAGACAGGGATGGCCTCCACGTTTCTCTGTTAAGGCGAGGTGGGGGTGGTTTGATTAATTCACCTGCTGTAACTTTACCCTCAGAAGCATACCTTAATGGAATAGGAGAGGCGAGACAGTTAGATGGGAGGCGATTGGTACATGTGGGATTTACCGTGGGAGAGGCTTTGTCACGGGAGGAAGTTCTCTGGCTGGCTTGCCACAATCCAGCCTGGCAGGAGGGCCCCACCTGGAGACCAGCAGGTGCTGGCGCCGTGCTCTCAGGCTTCCCAGCCCCCTGAACTCCTGGTCCTTATAAATTACCCGCTCCAGGCACAAGCACAGAAAGTTGTGCGGAGAACAAGCCGACACATGGGAGCAGCTGGAGAATGCAAAGAGCAGACCAGAAAACGCCTGAGTTGCCAGGAGTGGGGCGCTAAGGGGGGTCAGACGGGGGTCTGGGAGAAGACAAGGTGACCAGGGACAGTCGGGAATTCCTTAGAGGTTAGCAAGCGGTTGTGACCAGAATGCTGATAGGAACGTGGACGGTAAAGCCACCTGTGAGGTCTCAGCTGGAACAGAGATATGGGAATCCACAGTGAAGGCCATCTTTGCTATAAACTTGGCTGGACTGTGTCCATGCCCGAAGGCTTTATGGAATGCAGAAGGTAAGAACAAACAATCAGGGGGCATAGCCGCTCAAGCATCCACCTGCGGAGCCAGCATCCCATATGGACGCCGGTTCGAGTCCCACCTGTTCCACTTCCAATCCAGCTTCCCCCTGATGGCCTGGGAAAGCAGTCAGTAGAAGATGGTCCAAGTCACTGGGCCCTTGCACCTGTGTGGGAGACCCGGAGGAAGCTCCTGGCTTCAGATTGGCCCAGCTCTGGCCATTGTAGACATTCGGGGAGTGAACCTGCAGATAGAAGACCCGTCTCTTCCTCTCTCTGTAACTCTGCCTCTCAAGTAAATAGGTAAAATTTTTTTTTTAAAGGACAAAGAATTAGGACATGTGGTAGAAGAGAAATCTATACAACAAAGTGTTCAGGCTGCTGCATGGCTACTTTTAGACACTTACATTAAGGGGGGAAATGACCCAAAGACAGAATTCATAGTCAAAAGGAAAGCAAAGCAAGAAGGTTTGGAAAACACAGCCCTGTCCTGAGTTAGAGAATGAAAGAACATTCTCTGGAGACGGCACCAAGGGTGTGACTGAGCTGGAGAGAGATCATCAAGACGCTGGGAATGGTCCTGATGGCATTTCAGAGAGCCCCACGGCTGCCCTGCACCACAGGCCTAGGTGGAAGGGTCTGGGCGACGGTCCAGGGCTCCTCCACAAGCTCACTGCCCAGGGCTGCCCCGGACTCTGCTCCTGCAGTCCCTGAGCGGCACTGCTCGGCCACTCCAGCTGTGGTTCAAGTGGCCCCGCGTTGAGCTTGCCACTGCAGAGGACACGAGTCACAGACCCTGGTGGTGTCTATGTGATGCCGTAGGCACATGGATGCACCAGTCATGGAGGCACTGGGGCCTCCACCTACATCTCAAAGGGCGCCTTGGACAACCTGGGGCTCAGGCAGAGACTTACTGCAGGGGCAGACCCACCACAGAGAGCCCCCAATAAGACAGTGACAAATAGAAATCTGGGGTTGGGGCTGCCCCAGGCAGAGCTACAGACACAGACTTCAACCTGTGAAAACTGCAGCATAGGCAGAGCCCAGGAAAGCCACAGGAGTAGAGCTGTGGGAGGCCCTGGGGGCCCAACTCCTGCACCTGTGTCCAGGAAGTAGGGGAGGGAGAGTATTTTGTTTTTATTAAACAGAAATTTTTTTTTTAAAAAAAGAGATTTATTTATCTGAAAGGCAGAGCTACAGAGAGCGTGGGAGAGACACAGAGATCTGCATCTGCTGGTTTATTCCCTAAATGGCCGCTACGACTGGAGCTGGGCTGATCCAAGCCAGAAGCCATTTCCTAGTCTCCCACGTGGGTGCAGGGGCCCAAGGACTTGGACCATCTCTGCTGCTTTCCCAGGCACATCAGCAGGGAGCTGGATTAGAAGTGGAGAAGCCAGGGCTCAAACTGGTACCCGTGTGGGACACTGGCACAGCAGGTATTGGCTTTACCTGCTATGCCACAGTGCCAGCCTCGGGAGACTATTTTCAAAGCCTAGAGATTTAACGTGGTTTTCTTTGTTAAATTTGTTTGTGCATGTGTGTTTTAATTTGAGAAAGAAAGAAAGAGCACTTTCATCTGCTGGTTCACTCACGAAATGCCTGCAATGGCCAGGAGGCTGAGGCCAGGAGCTGGGACCTCAGTCCAGGTTTCTCATGTGGGTGGCAGGGGCCAATTGCTGAGCCCTCACTGTTTGCTCCCTAGGATCTCCATCAGCAGGAAGCTGGAGCCATGGGATGAACCCAGGTACTCCAGAGTGGGGTACAGTACAGTGGGGTCCGGCATCTAAACTGTTAGAACCAATGCCTGGCCCTCTCTTGGGCTTTGACTTCTCTGGGACTTGTTACTACTTTCTTTCTGTCATATGTTCTCTCTCCTGGAATGTCTATCTTATGTGTTTTGGAAGTAGATAATGTATTTGATTTTACATGTTCACCGTTGGACTGATTTGCCTCAGGCATGTGCTGAGCCTCGTGCAGGCAAGACTCTGGACTTGAGGCTTCTGAGTTGGTGCTGACATCACATAAAACTTTAGGGCTGGGGCTGGCGCTGTGGTGTAGTGGGTAAAGCCACCACCTGCAGTGCCGGCATCCATATGGGGGCCGGTTCAAGTCCTGGCTGCTCCACTACTTCTTTTTTTTTTTTTTTAATACATATATATATTTTTGGACAGGCAGAGTGAACAGTGAGAGAGAGAGAGACAGAGAGAAAGGTCTTCCTTTTTCCGTTGGTTCACCCCCAAATGGCTGCTGCAGCCGGCGCACTGCGCTGATCCAAAGCCAGGAGCCAGGTGCTTCTCCTGGTCTCCCATGTGGGTGCAGGGCCCAGGGACTTGGGCCATCCTCCACTGCATTCCCGGGCCACAGCAGAGAGCTGGACTGGAAGAGGGGCAACCGGGACAGAATCCGGCGCCCCGACCAGGACTAGAACCCAGGGTGCCAGTGCCACAGGCGGAGAATTAGCCTAGTGAGCCATGGCGCCGGCCCTGGCTGCTCTACTTCTGATCCAGCTCTCTGCTATGGCTTGGGAAAGCAGTCAGTAGAAGATGGCCCAAGTCCTTGGGCCCCTGCACCCGCGTGGGAGACCCAGAGAAAGCTCTTGGCTCCTGGCTGGGCACTGGTGCAACTCCAGCTGTTGCAGCCAACTGGGGAGTGAACCAGCAGATGGAAGACCTCTCTCTCTCTCTACCTCTTCTCCTTTCTCTATATAACTCTGAGTTTCAAATAAACAAATATTTAAAAAACAAAAATACTTTAGGGCTACTAGGATAAAGTGAGTGCATTTTGGATGTGGAAAAAATACAATCTGGGTGCCGGGGCAGAATGCTAAGGGTTTGAATGCATCCTCTAAAACAGCTTTGCGTCTGCAGTCAGAAGACCTCGGTCTACATTTCTGGAAGTCTAACTCTGACACTGAAGAACAGAGTGGCCATAAACAAGCCACTGTTCTTTAATTTTAAATTGTTCTTCCATAAAATGTAGCTACTACCACCTCCTTTACAGGGTTCCTCATGGAATTAAATCAAACACTAGAAATGAAATTGCTCAGTGGGTCCTCCATGTGTTTTTTCCAAGGACAAAATTTGCTAGAAATACAACTGCAAGCAGTTGTCTACAGGAAAACACATGCTTATGGTTGAGACGTAAGCGAGCCCCAGGAAGGCATCAGCCCAAGTTCCAAACTCTTCCTGACAGGGCTATCTGAGCGCCCAGTGCCCAGGTTCTGTCCCCCTCCTCTGTTCACAGCAGCACACAAGCGACCTCATGGACTCTCCTGGGCTCTGGGACTTCCTGCACTGGCCCCAAGCAAAACATGAACCACAGCGTTTTCCATACGTTAGTCTGCTGCTGGATTCAGAAACACTTTTACTCACAGTGAAACCACAGCATTACAGTTTCCCTTCAGACGCCCTAAATGAGTTCCTCTAAAGGGACCAGCTACTCCCACCGGTTCACTGGGAAGCAGGTCTTAATATCTACTGGTCTTGTATATCAGGTGCTGGACAGTGGCATAACCTGCTCTATTAATCAATATTACTAGAGGGGCCGGCGCTGTGGTGTAGTGGGTAAAGCCACCACCTGCAGTGTTGGCATCCCATACAGGTGCCGGTTCAAGTCCCAGCTGTTTCACTTCCAATCCAGCTCTCTGCTGTGCCCTGGGAAAGCAGTGGAAGATGGCCCAAGACACTAGGCTCCTGCACCCGCATGGGAGACCTGGAAGAAGCTTCTGGCTCCTGGCTTCGGATTCACGCAGCTCCAGCTGTTGTGGCCAATTGGGGAGTGAACCAGCGGATGGAAGACCTCTCTCTCTCTCTCTCTCTCTCTCTCTGCCTCTCCTTCTTTCTCTGTGTAACTCTTTCAAATAAAATAAATCTTTAAAAAAATCGACATTACTAGGTATAGATTTCTGATCTTATAGTTCCTTGAGCCCAAATAAAGATTTTAAAAGTATAAGAAAACAGGAAAAGAGGCCAGCGCTTTGGCGCAGTGGGTTAACACCCTGGCCTGAAGTACCAGCATCCCATATGGGCGCCAGTTCGAGACTGGCTGCTCCACTTCTGAACCAGCTCTCTACTATGGCCTGGGAAAGCAGTGGAAGATGGCCCAAGTCCTTGGGCCCCTGCACCCACGTGGGAGACTCAGAGGAAGCTCCTGGTTCCTGGCTTTGGATCGGCGCAGCTCCAGCCATTGCGGCCAATTGCGGAGTGAACCATCGGATGGAAGACCTCTCTCTCTCTCTGCCTCTCCTCTCTCTGTGTAACTCTTTCAAATAAATAAATAAATCTTAAAAAAAAAAAAAACAGGAAAAAAGAAAGCCAACATACAGTCTATATGTTAAAGCGCATACATCCTATGCTATGTATTACACTCAGTAGACTGCTGGGATAGCCAAGGTTCTCTGAATCAGAAGAACCTAACTAAGAAACAGACAATCTCGGAGGTCTAGTAATTATCTTCCAATCTTGTGTTCTGGAACATATTCTATTTTTAAGAAGAAATTATAAACATTACTAAAGCTTGATCTACTTTGGGGCCCAAATGACACAAAGACAAAAACAAATACAAGCTTCTTCCTAATCTAATCCTCCCCTTCTTATGCACTAGAGCTTTCTAATAAGCCAATCAAAACTTTCTAGTGGTTAGGGACCTCAAAGGAGAACTACAAAGGCGACCTCAACACTGCTATGCTTTGATATAGCCCCTGTAGGGACAGACCAGCAGTTCTGCCGATTAACAAAGAAAACGCACCACACAGCCCCAACTCTTGGAAGAGGAAGTCTGGGGACTGGAGGTGCACTGCAGCACACCAAGCCACTGCTTGTGACACTGACGGCCCATAGCAAAGTGCTGACTCGTGTCCTGGCTGCTCCATTTCTGACTCAGCTTCCAGTTAATGCAAATAGGAAGACAGCAGAAGATGCTCAAATGGCCGGGCCCTGCCACTCATGTAGGAGACCAGAATGAAGCTTCTGGCTCCTGGCTTCAGCCCGTCCCAGACCCAGTGGCTATGGCCATTTGAGGAGTGAATGAACAGATGGATTTTTTTCCCTAACGTTCTGCCTTTCAAATATATAAATAAGTAAATCTTAAGCAACAAACACAGAAGGGTCCAAATGAGTCTCCTGCGTAAAACCTCCCACTAGAATGTGTGTGGGGCAGGCAGGCTGCATGGGAAGGGAAGGCATCCCCTAGTTGGGTCCTACAGGGACTACTGCACCTACCATGCAACCTAAGGATGCCTTGAGACTCATGACAAGCTCTTGTCCAGCAGCAAGGACAATCACAGAAACGCGACAACTGTAACTCACAGGACTAGAACTCACCCGTGAAAAATGAGTGAGTTCAGTCCGAGAAATGAGTCGAGGTCTCTGACCTGAGGATCTTGAGAAGGCATTTATGGGCCGGCGCCGCAGCTCACTAGGCTAATCCTCCGCCTACGGCACTGGCACCCCGGGTTCTAGTCCTGGTTGGGGTGTCAGTTCTGTCCCGGTTGCTTCTGGCTTCGGATCGGCATAGTTCTGGCCATAGCGGCCATTTGAGGGGTGAACCAACAGAAGGAAGATCTGCGGCCGGCAGGTCACACTGATCCGAAGCCAGGAGCCAGGTGCTTCCTCCTGGTCTCCCATGCTGGTGCAGGGGCCCAAGCACTTGGGCCATCCTCCACTGCCTTCCCAGGCCACAGCAGAGAGCTGGGCTGGAAGAGGAGCAGCTGGGACATGAACCAACGCCCATATGGGGTGCTGCTGGCCCAGTGCACAGACCTGACAACAAACAGGTCTAACGAGACCAAAGGTTGGGCAGCAACATGGTCGTGACAACTGTGTGCAAAAATGACAGCCCAGCCGTCTCTCTGCAGGCACTGAGGACAGGAGGAGACAGGTGCCACAAGCCTCTTCTGAGCTACCGGATGTGATCCCACGGTCGTTGTGACACGGGGGTAGGGTAGATTTGCACCCACATTCCAGGGAGTACACCTGGTGGCCATGCTACATAGCTGTGAATCTACGAAGCACAGGGAAACTGCCTGCTGGTGTAATAAGCCCAGAGCACGCAGCAGAACCTGGTGGCAGTAAGACAGGAAGAGAGAGAGGACACAGTGGGACAGAATCAGAAGGGGATGAGGCAATTCTACAGACAGACTCAGTCTCACTCATTCTTCCTCCCTTCCCCAGCCCCAGGATTTAGGTTTTTGTTTTTTAAGATTTATTTATTTACTTGAAAGTCAGAGTTACACAGAGAGAAGAGAGGCAGAGAGAGAGAGAGAGAGAGAGAGGTCTTCCATCTAATGGTTCACTCCCCAATTGGCCACAATGGCCAGAGCTGCACTGATCCGAAGCCAGGAGCCTGGAGCCAGGAGCTTCTTCCAGGTCTCCCATGCAGGTGCAGGGGCCCAAGGACTTGGGCCATCTTCTACTGCTTTCCCAGGCCATAGCAGAGAGCTGGATTGGAAGTGGAGCAGCCGGGACTCGAATCGGCGCCTATATGGGATGCCATCGCTTCAGGCCAGGGCGTTAACCTGGTGCGCCACAGTGCCGGCCCTAAGATTTAGGTTTTATCAAAGGAGGTTGAGTTGAAGAGCTTGAAACCTGGGCAATTCCTGGCAACTGAGGCAAACACTTTCTAGAGTGGAAGAGTTGACAGAGGATGGAATCCCCCTGATGCATTCACATCCCAAACAGATGACGCCAGGCCCCTTTCCTCCGCGGTATCTCACCTCTCCAGCAGGGAAGGGGAGGTGGTAGTCTGAGCAGGCTCCCCGGCTGTGAAGGTCTCCCTGCCTGGGCAGTGGCCCTGTCGAACGATGGCAGAGAAGCCTGCACCGGGCGTGGGGCATGCTGACCGCATGATCCTCCTGCTCAAGTGTCCCTGGGGGCTTCCTGGGGCAGGCTGTGACCCGTATCACGGAGGAGGAAGAGACTGACAGGAAGGTCTGAATGCTGACCCGCTGCAAAGCAGCTCCAATGCCATCCTGCCACGGCCGTCTCCAGAAGGGCCCCCCTAGTCCCCGCTCCGCAGGCCCTGCGCTGAACTCAAACCACCGCACTTGGGCTTGGCAGTTCCTCCCGGTGCGGCCTGCTTAGTTACGGCCCTCCGCTCTTGGCTTGGCACCCTGGGGACCTGCAACGTGGTGCGAGACTCTCCCACACACAGCTCCAGCTGTTGGAATTTCGGGCCGATGAGGAGTACCGGCAGGACATCTGGGGGAACACTCAGGCTCCCCAGCGCTGCCATCAGGCATTCATGAGGACATGACCTGCTGGCAGCCCAGAAAGCTCTGGGCCTTCTTCCTGCTGTCTATTTCTAGTGCAGACTGCTGTCTGCGTTTCACTTGGTTCCCTGTCAAATGAGAATTCTCTGAATTCTCTTGGCGCTGGGCTGGCGACACATGCGCGGCAGCTGACGGGCCTGTGCCAGGTCCAAGCGAGGAGCCTGAGGCGGCGAGATGAGGCCGCACTGGACGCTGCTCCGGGCTCCTGCCCCTGTGTCAAGCAGCACTTCTCCTTCTCCGGCAGAGTGGAAACCACTTCAGATCCTCTCCGTTCACTTCTCCCAGTACCCAGAGACAGCTCTGTGCCCAACGTGTGATTCAGAGAAGACAGTCTGACTCCCTTACAGGGCCAGGAAGCGGGGCTTGGCTGGGCCCTGGTGCCTGTCAGACAGCTGACCCAGGGGCCTGGGGACCAGGGGCTGGCCTGCAAGTCCAGGATGTAAGTCTGGCTTTGAACAGAGGGACTGCAAAGGGAAAGGACAGAGGGAAGACAGAAGGCATGGTGAGGACACTTGACTGTGACATGGAGAAGGGTGGGAGCCTGTCAGAGCAGGCGGTGGGGACGTGAAGGGAGACTGGCCGGTCTCAGATACTCAGCCAAAGTCAGGTAATGACGGTGGCAGCACTGGGTCTGGCGGGGTCAGAAGGCAGGAAAGACTTCACTCCTTTTCTATAGCTAAGAAAGAAAGGGCTCCCCTGTTACAAGGTGTCAAAGCGGGAACATCCGGTGTCCTCAGAGCTCTTGAGGGCTTAAAGATGAAAGACATCTGGTGCAAGGGAGGGGGCTGGTTCCAGACAGTCAAGACAGGTTCCCAGTGTCTCCAGCTGCGCGTTCTCTGCAAGTCCTCATCCCTCCCCGTGGTCGCGGTTTAAGTGGCATGTCTGTCACACACCAGCTAGAGGACAAGCTCAATCTGCATGTGCGAAAAGTAAGAGCAAAAAGGCTGGGATGTTAACAGCTGTCTCAACCAGGAAGAGGTGGGAAAAATCCCATCTTTGCAACACTGGTCAGGGGAAGCATATCTGTTTTTTTTAAATTAAGATAATCTTGGAGGAGGGAAGTGCCTACAACAGAATCATCCGGTCAGAGTAGTTGCCACCTGTGTATAGTCTGAATAATTATCTTCTACACGGTGAAGACCTGAGCATACACACGATTTATATTCTGCCTTTCACCTAACACAGGCGTTTTCCACGTCGCGTCTGCATAATTACTCGGAACGGCTGCATCGCCGTTTCACCCGGTGGCGGCCGTGGGTGGCTGAGGGCAGTACTGCGAGTGCCCAGGGCACCAGGAGAGCCGCTCCTGAGCTCACAGTCAGCACAGACTGCTCCTATGGAACTGGGCCTGCAGCCATGCCCAGGGCCGGCTGCGGGACTCACAGTGCCCACACTCAAGGATGCACACTGCCCAGCAGGACGCCGGCTGGCTGCACTTCCAGGCCTCTCCTAACTGGACATGGCGCCCATACGAGGCACAGAGAGGTGCACAACCCCAGTGTGTCAGAGCACAGGATTTGTGCTGGCCAGGTTTCCAACCAAGGGGGCTGTCAGAGGTGTGCCGTAAAAATGACGAATGGCTGTCACACTCCCAAGGCTCTGGCTGATTTAGGGAGCTATTGGCAGGCGCATCGCTCCCAGCATGTCAGCCAGTTAATTACTTCCAACTTTATCTTTCTTGTCAACACTTCTTGACAAATTGGCCATTATCTTTTTATTCTACAACAATGGCACTGCTCCTTTTCTGGTGAAGCCTGGAGGTTTTTTTCCTCCCTCCTTCTGCTTCCTCCTATCCAGAGTGAAATGAAGAGCTCAGAGAGAGGCTATTAAAAAGAAGAAGCTGTCAGGAAAAAGACAGGGAAAAGGAACAAAATGGGGAGGAGGGCTGATATACTGAACCCAAAGCTAATTTCCGTCTACCTTGACTCAAAGCAGAGTGGCTATTTTGGGTAAAATCCTGACTTCTTGGCTTCTGAATGCTCAAGAGCTCTGACTCAATCTATTAAGTGGATGAAGTTGGGAAACAAAAAATAAATGAGCTGGCACCTAGTGATCTGGCGGCTCCAAACTCTCCACACTGAATTGTATAAGCAGATGTGAACTGGCCTTCTACTCCATTAGGAAGATGGGCCACATTGCCGGAATACCAATGCCCACTCTGGGACCAGGGCAAAGAAGAAATACACCAACCTGCTTGGTAAAGAAAATATGCGATAAGAACCAGGACACACTGTAATTGGATTACCAAGATTCACAGCCAGTGAAATGTCCAAGAGAATCTGGGAGGCCAGTGGTGTCACCACTGATATACGCCGCCCTCACTGGGACGGACACAGCACCTCCTGTATCTCCTCAGGCCTGAGATGCAGGATGCTGCACACAGTGTGAACACCAAACTGCCAGCCATGTGTCTTCTCTGAACCCCTTCATAAAGTCAGAAGCGGGGCCGGCACTGTGGTGTAGAAAATAAAGCCACGGCCTGCAGTGCCGGCATCCCACATGGGTGCCGGTTCGAGTCCCGGCTGTTCTACTTCCGATCCAGCTCTCTGCTATGGCCTGGGAAAGCAATGGAAGATGGCCCAAGTCCATGGGTCCTTGCACCTGCGTGGGAGACCTGGAAGAAGCTCCTGGCTCCTGGCTTCGGATCAGTGTAGCTCCGGCTGTTGCGGCCATCTGGGGCGTGCACCAGCGGATGGATGGAAGACCTCTATCTCTCTTTCTCTCTCTCTGCCTCTCCTTCTCTGTGTAACTCTTTCAAGTAAATAAATAAATCTTAAAAAAAAAAAAAAAAAGTCAGAAGCAGTTTCTCTGCCTCCTGCCAAAGACAGGTTTCCTATGAAATACAGCGAGCACTCCCTGCAGAAGGGCCACAGAAGACCCTCGGTGCTTTTGGTAAGCTGTGGCAGAAACCCCGCAGCTCTCCTCTTAGGGCTTCTCATCGATGGCCCACTGTCTGCAAGGAAACACTGTCCTTGGGGTTTGTGCAGCGCTCTGTGAAGGCAAAGTGCTGCACAGCGAACCTATGGAAAGTCAGCAGTCACAACAACTACACTCCACTGGTTCCCGTGAGATGTGCCCGCTTGGGTAGGGCAGAATCTACAAGGGCATTTAAGAAAATGATGGGCTGCAACCTGAGCCAGAGCTTTTGCTACACAATGGTTCCCTGGTCTCCCATCCTGGCGCATGGAGCTCTTCAACAAAAGCACAGATTCTGGGGCCGGCACTGTGGCACAGAAGGTTAAGCCTCCGCCTGTAGCGCCAACATCCCATGTGGGCCCTGGTTTGAGTCCCAGTGGATCCACTTTTTTTTTTTTTTTTTTCCTTTTTGACAGGCAGAGTGGATAGTGAGAGAGAGACAGAGAGACAGGTCTTCCTTTTTGCCATTGGTTCACCCTCCAAGGGCCGCTGCGGCCGGCGCATCGTGCTGATCCAAAGCCAGGAGCCAGGTGCTTCCTCCTGGTCTCCCATGCGGGTGCAGGGCCCAAGCACTTGGGCCATCCTCCACTGCCTTCCCGGGCCATAGCAGAGAGCTGGACTGGAAGAGGGGCAACCGGAATAGAATCCGGCGCCCCGACAGGGACTAGAACCCGGTGTGCCGGCGCCGCAAGGTGGGAGGATTAGCCTGTTAAGCCACGGCGCCGGCCCAGATCCACTTCTGATCCAGCTCCCTACTAATGTGCCTGGGAAAGCAGTTGAGGATAGCCCAACCACTTGGGCCCCTACTCTTGGCTTTAGCCTGGCACAGCCCCAGCTATTGTGGCCATTTGGGAATAGAACCAGCAAACGGAAGATTCTCTCTTTCTCTATCTCTGCCTTTCAAATAAATAAATAAATAAATCGCTAAAAAACAATCATTAAAAAAAAAAAAAAGCACAGATTCCTAGAGACACAAGGGCACTTTTGAGGTCGGCACGAGCCCAGAGGGCTGGGAGCAAATCCTCACCCTCTCTGGCCTGGGTGCTTCCTCCCCCAGCAGCGGTGCTGGGAGAGCAGGACTGTGTCTCCTGGAAGCCAGCAGAGATCTGTAAAAGCAGGCCGCACACTTCCAAGCAGCACACTGTGACTCCATGTGCTTACAGCCTGGACAGAGTGGGCTCTGTCTGCCCACCTCGCCCCTCGCCTGTTGACTGTAAAACCCAGTCACCCTTGCCACTGATCGGCTGCTCAGCCACAACTGGCACAAACCCCCCAACATTCTTCAAGAATGACGGGTCTGTTTTCCAGTTTGTGGTGCCCAAGTCAGGGCGGGTAGCAAGCCAGGCTCAAGAGGAGCCCTGTGGTTCACGGGGCAGCTTGGGGCATGGACCTTGGATCTTGCCTGCAACCTCTGATGGGGTCTTGTCTCTGGCTGAAGATCGTAACGTAACAGGCATTTGCTTCCCCTCTGGGGAAGACGAGATTTATTAGGTTCCTGTATAGAACATGAGGAACACAACTGTCAGAGGTGAGGCTTTTCTTACAGGGACTTGTCACTTCCTTTGCTCTGTCTTAGCTGCTACATGTGACCCGAGAGGCCACCAGGGAGATAAAACACTGCGAATGCTCTGCAGGCTGCCTGTTGGTCTTCATAAGAAACAGAGTGAGACGCTAGCTGGTGGTCTTCCAGGGATAGGAAGTGACTTTATAGGGCCAGCGCTGTGGCACAGCCAGTAAAGCCACTGCCTGCAGTGCCAGCATCCCATATGGTCGCCGGTTTGAGTCCCAGCTGCTCCACTTCCAATCCAGCTCTCTGCTATGGCCTGGGAAAGCAGTGGAGGGTGGAACAAGTCCTAGAGCTTCTGTACCCACGTGGGAGACTGGGAGGAAGCTCCTGGCTCCTGGCAGCTGTTGCCATGATTTGGGGAGAGGACCAGTAGAGGGAAGATGGATCTCTCTCTCTCTCTGTAACTCTGCCTTCAAATAATCTTTAAAAAGGTCTTACATTTACTAACAAGAAAGAAGCTAAAGCTGGAAGACATGAAGATAAGTGAAATGTATCAGGCAAAGACAAATACTGCATAGTCTCCTGGTCAAAGGATACCCGATTCCAGCCAGGTGGGAGAAATAAGTTTAAGAGATCTATTGTACAGCAATGACAACATTTAATAATATATTGTATTCCTGAAAATCTATTAAAAATAGAAACCATTAAAAAACAAATAATGTTTTAGCAATTTTCAACCCTTCACTATATTTAACCCTGGTAAAAATCCTGGGAGGTGAGGCAGTTTTGATTTTTATCTCCATTTCAGATGGGTAAACTCAGCAAAGTAACTTGGCCATCGTCACATTCCGTTAGGGAGGGATGAGAAGCCAGACCCAGGTACTGAAGTGCTTCTCACACTGCCTCCCGAATCCTGAAGCCAGCGAGTCTGTCAGGCTATTTCATATGAATACACCACAATTTTAAGAAATTCTAAGTTACATACTTCCAGTTACAAGTCTTGTCTGGCAATTCGAAAACCTACTTCCTGGTAGGACTCGGGTAAACAAAGTAACAAGAAGCCAAAGCTCCTTGGATTCCTTCCACAGCCCCTGTTCCCAGAGGGGTGGTCACACCGCTCCCCTGGACCGTGAGGCCCTCAGGCCTGGCTCCCCTCCACCCTCCCTCCCCAGCTCTTGCTTCTGACCCTCAGGCCATGTCTGTGACACAGCCACACCTTTGCTCGGAGGCACCTCCAATTCCTGGCGGAGTTTCCCTCTGGAGGCTCTGCGGAGCGTCTGTGGGTTGGGCACTCTTCCTGCTCTGCGTCCTCCATGCTAGCTCATCACACTGCCCTAGAATTCAGCTGTCAGTCTTTGCAGCTGGACTGGGAGACACCCCAGGCTGGGGTTGCGTTATGCTGTCTCCTGCAAGTTGAACAGTGGCAGGTCCAGGACATGGGCTTTGGCAAAAGTGGACAATTCAAAAGCATAGGGAATATATGGAAATACCTCCGTGATGGGCTTGGGCTTTCAGTAGTGGGAGGGAAAGGTCAGAGGGTCAGCAGCACAGCAGGCTATGCCACTGGCTTAGCTGTGCCCAGAACAAGGGCTGATCTCCCCTTCTTTAACAGATTCACAATCTAGGGACGTAACCGAGTTGTGGGTGTTGTGCAAAACAAATAATCTCTGGCACGGAAAATGCCCTTAATTAGCTATTGTTTCTCAGCATTTAGGGGACTTGTTGACATTTGGGTAGCTGAGGCAACTTAGACAAATCTTCGAATAAGAAGAGCTTCTGTCTCCAAGTTATGCCTTATGCTGGAAATCAGTTTCCAGAAAACAAATATCAGACACCAGGCACTCTTACTAAAAACTAAATGCCTTCCATCCAAACTTATAACCCCTTCTACCTTCCCTAAGAAGGACTGCTACATGCATATATGAATGACTGACTCACTTTCTTCCCAGATATGAAAATTGATTCATAACATCTTCTTGTTTGACCCAGAGAAGCAGCTACTGGGGAGACTAAACCAGCAGCTGCCCGGAGCCCAGCGAGCTCCACTGTTCCTTTACGCTGAGAGACAGCGATCTTCCATCTGTGGTTCCCTCCCCAAATGCCCACAACAGCCAGGAGCCAGGAACTCTACTCTGCCCCCACAAGGATGACAGGGGTCCAAGTACCTGGGCCACCTTAGACTGCCTTCCAGGGGAATTCTGGCAGAAAACAGAATCAGAAGAAGAGAGCCCTCTAACATGGGATGCAGGCATTGCGAGCGGTGGCTCAACCCACTGAGCCACAACGTGGGTCCCTCCTCTGTGTTTTTTCTGCTGCATCATCACATGTCCAAGGTGGCATGGGCACGAGGGGTGCTATACGTGACCGCACAGCTCACAGCACTGTGGCACATGGTTGAGCTCAGCGCCATGCAACTGCCAGGGAAACCTTGAAGATCCCCAGTTTAGCCAACAATTATAGCCTAGGCGCTCCCTAGTGAAATGAACTGCACAGAGCTAAGGCTGTGGTGTCCACTGGCCTAGACATCCACAAAAAGAAAAGTGGGGCTGGGCACAGTGTCAACCCTCAGCAGACTCTTCTGGGCAAAATGGTAAGTTTCTGTGGGTGCCAGCCCCATCCTCACCCCTCAGTAGACAACGCAGACAGAGGACGTGAGAAAGCACCCGCTCCTCCCGAGCCCCTATTGCCTTCCAGTGTAGAGGGAAGAACTGCTGGGGACTCCAGCTACCCGCCCAGGAGGGGCTCCGAGCAGCCTGTGGGGACTCCGGCTGCCCGCCCAGGAGGGGCTCCGAGCAGCCTGTGGGGACTCCGGCTGCCCGCCCAGGAGGGGCTCCGAGCAGCCTGTGGGGACTCAAGCTTCCCACCCAGGAGGGGCTCCAAGCAGCCTGTGGGGACTCCGGCTGCCCGCCCAGGAGGGGCTCCGAGCAGCCTGTGGGGACTCCAGCTGCCCGCCCAGGAGGGGCTCCGAGCAGCCTGTGGGGACTCCGGCTGCCCGCCCAGGAGGGGCTCCGAGCAGCCTGTGGGGACTCAAGCTTCCCACCCAGGAGGGGCTCCGAGCAGCCTGTGGGGACTCCGGCTGCCCGCCCAGGAGGGGCTCCGAGCAGCCTGTGGGGACTCCGGCTACCCGCCCAGGAGGGGCTCCGAGCAGCCTGTGGGGACTCCGGCTGCCCGCCCAGGAGGGGCTCCGAGCAGCCTGTGGGGACTCCGGCTGCCCGCCCAGGAGGGGCTCCGAGCAGCCTGTGGGGACTCAAGCTTCCCACCCAGGAGGGGCTCCGAGCAGCCTGTGGGGACTCAAGCTTCCCACCCAGGAGGGGCTCCGAGCAGCCTGTGGGGACTCAAGCTGCCCGTCCAGGAGGGGCTCCGAGCAGCCTGTGGGGACTCCAGCTGCCCGCCCAGGAGGGGCTCCGAGCAGCCTGGCGTCCTGGCTGAGCTTACAGAAGGCAAGCAGAGCTGTCAGGTGTCAGGCTCGCCTGAGAAGGACCCACAACGAACACCAACAGGGTAAGTAACTGCCCCGGTGGCTCCAGACCGTGGAGACGGCAATCGTGGACCGAGGTGCTGTCTGAAGGACAGAGGGACCTTTGTATACAGTCCACAGCCAAGCTTATTCTGAGGATGTTTGCTGAAGTGCCGTGTTTCTTACATGGAACAGAGCAGTGCTCCATGTACAGTACACAAAACATTACAGCATCTGTGTGTTTGGGTACAAGGTCATACACAGACAGAGGCAGAACCACACTGCGCAGACTTACCAGGCGATGAGGGTTCTTTTTTCTATACTTTCACATACTTTCCAAGTTGTGCGTTCTGGGCCAGGACGGGCCTGTTTCCCATTCTGCCCAGGGACTGACAGAAGTGTGAGTGACCGATCCCAGAACCGGGCTTGGCCCTGCTGCCTTTCCATCTCTGGCATAATCTCCTGACGCCTCACTGCAAAATGTCAAGTGTGAGCGCCGACACTGGCTTACTCTTTGCTGAAGGAGAAAGTATGTTAAAAAAAAAAAAGACAACTGCACAAATCCTGTGGATGCAAAGTCTTTTTTTTTTTTTCTAAGAGATTTACTCTATCCTTCTATTTCTAGAACTTTTCTAAGTTGAGAATTCTCAAATGCGAGAGTTTGCTCCAGGTGGAACAAAGGTTTGGTGGACACTGAACGAAGATCAGAGAGGAGTGAGCAGCCCAGCTAAAAGCACCGTCCGCAGGGTGCCAAGGTACGGCAGCCCTCACATAAACAGCACGAGCCACGTTACCAGTCCCCTGGGTGAGAAGTGTCCTACTCCCAGCACCAGCTTGCCCTCAGCCCGTGGTTATGTAACCTTTAGACAGGAATCTGGAAATTCCTCCGACCCTGCCCTGCCCCTGATAGAGCTGAGCCAGTGGCTGGCAGGGGCAGAATCTAATAGGCCAAACTAGAACCACACACATTCAGTCCTCTCGTCAGCCCTGAGGACTACGGGCAAGGAAAGACAGACTCGCCCTGTCTCCCCCCTCCCCTCCTCTGGCCTAAGTTTACGCTGACTTCACCGACCAGGCACCTGACCCTCCCAGATGAGCTGGGAGGGGCTGAAGCCCATGCGTGGCCACGGTGGGGTGGAGGGGCAGGCAGCACACAATATTTAAGATGCAGGCTTTCTGAGCATTCAGACCTGAGGAGGAAAGCTGTAGGCTCTCCGTGAAGCTCCACCTTCAGAAACTCAAGCTTTGAGAAAGGCTAAGAACGAGCAGAGCAAGCAAGACCACCAGCACGTGGTGAGGCCACCCGCGGGGAGCCGTCAGGTCTGCTGCAGCCCCGCAGAGCTCAGCTGGGCTTCCCCAGACTCCCCAAAGGAAGAACCTTCCTCACCCACGCCCAGGGAAGATGCCGAAAAAGCCTCTCTCAGCCGTGACCTGGCTCTGCATCCTCATTGTGGCCTTCGTCAGCCACCCAGTGTGGCTGCAGAAGCCCCCGAAGCGTAAGACACCCGCACAGCCCAAAGTGGCCGCCTGCTGCGAGGAGGTGCGGGAGCTCAAGGCCCAGGTGGCCAACCTGAGCAGGGTGCTGAGCGAGCTGGGCAGCAAGCAGGAGAAGGACTGGGTGAGCGTGGTCATGCAGGTGATGGAGCTGGAGAGCAGCGGCAAGCGCATGGAGTCCCGGCTCACAGAGGCCGAGAGCAAGTACTCCGAGATGAACAACCAGATCGACATCATGCAGCTGCAGGCCGCGCAGACCCTCACGCAGACCTCAGCAGGTAAGTGCCGCCCGCCGCTCCGCCCCTGGCTGGCAAGACGGGGACTGGTGTTCCGGGATACACTTCCCCTTCAGCTAAGGCTTCCTCAGAGCGTCTCTTGGTTCTGTACATTTACCCCGTGCCTCCACGGCTTTCTTCTAGGCACCCGATGTTTGCAACTTAACCATCTTGGAGCACTGGGTGATATACGCTTTGACCAGAGCCATTCAGGGAGTCTCAGGCTCAGGTTCAAGTCCTCCTGGTGGTGCGGCTGTGCCACTTCCTTGTCCTGAGCTAGCAGGCTGCACCCTCAGTCCCAGGGAAGCGGGAACAGACAGCACACGGCAACACCTGTGCTTGTGGAAGACAGGCTTTGCCAAGAAAGCTTTCTGATGCCCCCGAGCCGAGTGGAATTCTGTGTCTTTTCTGCAAACCTAACTTCTCACTGGCTTGGAATTCAGTGTGCAGGCTCCTTCCACTCACCACAGCTGGTGAGTCCCTGTGCGCTCACAAAAGCACAGCTCCTTCACTTCCTCAGTTCTGATATTTCTATTTTTCCCCCATGGACTCAAATAAAATTCTAAATATAAGTAATAAGAAAATGTAATGTTGAATTACAGGTTTTTGACAGCCCAGAAACAAGATACATTTAATGTTTTCTTTTTGCAAAGTAACTTTCAGTTACTGGTTAGCATGGCTTAGATGAGCCAAGGTGAATTTATCTTTTAGAGATCATTTTTGTTTTCTGAAATCACCAGGAAAATGTTAGCTACAAGGCACATATCTTACAGTTAAGTCATTTCTTGATGATATAAAAATGGTCACATTATCCATCAAGAACAGACACAATGATGAGCAAGTAACTGGTTACCCTCCGTTCAAATGCAGAGAAAGTTTTAATATAAATTTAAAAATTCTGATTTCTAAACCGTGTATAAGTCCTGTTCCGAAGTACAGGCTTCGAACCCCCAATTTGGGACGGGGAGGGCATTCTTGCACTATTTTCCAGAGTCCTGATTTGGTCTGTGAGATGAGATCAGACATGCAGAAGGCCAGGTCAGACTTAGGAATCTGACAGATCCACTTGCTGCTCCTCCAATCAGGCAACCTTCTCCCCACCCAGGAGCTTCCTGCGGTCACACGTAGCCCGGGCAGGCCTTGGGAACACTGCTCAGTGTTCTCTGTGGCGCCTCTACACTCTAACGAGTGGGTGGTCCTCCAGAGAAAGCCGTAAGCTGGTGCTTCCACCTACGCTAGGGAGTGAAGAAACCTGAGGGCCCTGCCCTGCCCCCGCCTCCCAGCATGCTCTGTGAGGAACCAAGGCCCGCACACGTCCCCACCCTTGCACTCTTCTCTAAGGCCTCAGAGCAGGGGTCACAGACCCAGAAGGCAGCAGCCTCTCCCGGACTGCAGGAGCCTGGCTCTCTGAATCCGATCGGGACAGCCTGTCTCTTCCACAGCTCTCTGCTGTCCGCGCTGCCCCACAGCGAGAACCAGCCTGTCCCGTGCTATCCTTTCTGCTTTACTAAAACCCCGGGGGGCAGGCCTCCAAGTGCTCCTCAGACTGCTTGCATTTGCATTTGCGGATGGCACAGTGAGGGTCCGAGGGGAAAGACAACGCTGTGAAGCCTCAAGTCCAGGCGTAGCAGGGACATTGCACCTGCCCATCCTTTCACAGATGCCATCTACGACTGCTCGTCCCTCTACCAGAAGAACTACCGTATCTCCGGGGTGTACCGGCTGCCTTCCAATGACTTCCTGGGCAGCCCAGAGCTGGAGGTGAGTCACTGCTGCCCACCGCCTGCTTCTGTCCTCTGTCCCCCAGCCCTCAAAAGTGAGCAACAACAGGGCTAGTCATGGCCTGCAAAGGGGTTACTCTAAACAGAGAAGCAAACACACAGTTTACCAGAGAACACCCCAAACTCAGTTTCTGGGTACCCCCACCCAAATCTAGGCATCTGTTTGGCCCCTTCAATCCATATCAATCAGATGCCAAATCTTCACACACAGATTAGATTACATACTTCTGATAGCCACCACATAATTAGTTCAAATCTCTTGCCATGTCCTAGAGCAAATATTCTTTGGGGGACAAGAAAGGAGAACATGAAGGGAGCACATGGTAGGGCCCAGAGTTCTGCCTTCAAGCTGTGAACTCACTCACCCCAACCTTCACCTGGGTAATTATTCCTTAGCAAGCTGTCACCTGGCCCAGCAACCAACACCGGGCAGCACCCTGAGCCAGTGGACCGTGGGTGGGTGTGTATCCACTGGCTCTGCCGGGACAGGAGAAGGGCGGGGGAACCTGTCCTCACGCTGCTGCTTGTCTGTGCCTGTGAGTGCCTGAGTGAGCACGTCTGCTCCAGGTGTTCTGTGACATGGAGACCAGAGGCGGAGGCTGGACTGTCATCCAGAGACGAAAGAGTGGCCTGGTCTCCTTCTACCGGGACTGGAAGCAGTACAAGCAAGGTTTTGGCAGCATCCGTGGAGACTTCTGGCTGGGAAATGAACACATCCACCGGCTCTCCAGACAGCCAACCAGGCTCCGCGTGGAGATGGAGGTGAGCCCGAGGCCTGGGGCCCTGGGACTGACCCAGAGCTGCCACACACCAGTGTGCACTGCCCTGGGCACCCTCCCTCGTCTCTGTCACTACAGACTGGAGGTTACTATGATTCCCCTGCAGGTGACAGCACAGTTGAACAACAACAGTTCCTATCTTGTTTTTTCACCAAAGCGGGGCTGCACATGGCACAGAGGTAAACCGACCCAGGCCAAAGCAGAGCAGGTCCAACAGTGAGCTAAGCCGAAACCCAGTGTCTCTGCTCTGCCTGGGGCACGAGTTCCTCCAGATGCAAGCCTTACTGGCCCTGGCTAGAAAGCCTTGTAGGTCTTCAAGCACTCACGGCACCTTCACATTACTCTTAGGACTTCTCCAAAGCACACATCTATCCACTCCTCTTCCAGACGGGAAAGGGAAAGAAACACAGAAAGAGACTCATCAAGGCCAAGTGGTGTCTGGAGAGAAGTTTAACGTAGGACCCCTTTTCCTGGCTCCTGGGTTAGCCTGATAAACTAGAGGTAAACAAGGAATGAAGTCTGACTAGATTGAAGCTACACAAAGATGCTTGGCTGTGGGGCTGCAGAGAGAAGAGGCACAGGGACAGTAGCAGACACAGCCTCCTACAGTTTCCCAAAGGCTCTGTTCTCCCAACAGGACTGGGAGGGCACCGTGCGCTATGCAGAGTACAGTCACTTTGTCCTGAGCAATGAACTCAACAGCTACCGCCTCTTCCTGGGCAACTACAGCGGCAACGCTGGCAACGATGCCCTCTACTACCACAACAACACAGCCTTCAGCACCAAGGACAAGGACAATGACAACTGCTTGGACAAGTGCGCACAGCTCCGCAAAGGTGAGCCCTGGGGAGAGGGTGGATTTCCAACGGTACAGTGCTCTGGCACTGGCACCCTAACTTCTTTCTCCCTGCTTAAGAAAATTACCAATACCTGATGGAGAGCCCGCCCCCTGTTTCCGAGGGGAGGGTGCCCTCAGCTGGCGAGCACTGATCTGTCTCTCGTGCCAGGTGGATACTGGTACAACTGCTGCACAGACTCCAACCTCAACGGGGTTTACTACCGCCTGGGAGAGCACGACAAGCACCTGGACGGCATCACCTGGTATGGCTGGCATGGCGCCAACTACTCCCTCAAGCGGGTGGAGATGAAAATCCGCCCGGAAGACTTCAAGCCCTGAATGCAGGCTGCTGTGAGCAGGGTTTCAGAAACAGGCGCGTGGAGGCTGGGCGAGGGGGAGGAGGGGAGGGAGTGTGGCGAGGGCAGGGGGGGCTTCTAATCTCCCATGACAGGGGGGGTCTCTGAGCAGTACAACACCGTTCTATGCACACGGATGTGAGGGTGCACACATGAAGTACTCCCCCCCAACGGTCCTACCAGTACTTCTCAAGGGGCTGAACTGAGTGGGCTCGCTCTGCCTGGGATCCCTAACACAGCAGCTTGTCTCTTCCACGTGGTGGTCTGTGGGAAAAAGTTGTCAGAGTGCTTTATCCGTTTTCTCTATGTAAGAGCGAATCCCGAATTCCTTTGCTAAAAAGGACTGTATTATCTTCATTCTCAGAGAGGCTTTGAGTGTCGGAGGCAAGAATGGAAGAGGGTGGTGGAGGAGGCAAGTTTCCACTTCTAAATCGCATGGAACGACCTCCAGTCCACACGTCTTCATTAGCTAAACGGAACGAGATGCCCCTCAGTCCAGCTGGGGATGAGCTGCCCCAGGCTGCACTTCCTTGGAGGAGACTCCAGGACTCTGGGCCCTGCGATCAGACTCTTGGCTCCGCCCCTGCTCACCTCTGTCTGGGTACAGGACCGAAAGGGACCAAGGGCATCTGGTGGTGGCAGGGAGCACCAGTGGGAGGGGACAGCCTGCATGGTCGCCTGCCCAAAACTGCCTTCAACTACTCATGGTCAATTTAGATACATCTATTTGTATTTACTTTTTAAGAAATGTTGTCTATAAAAAAAGGTCTGAAAAATGAAGGTTACTGATAGTGCTTTGGTAAATAATTCATGCTGTATATAAGTATCTTGCTTTGTAAAAATAAAATATTCTAGTTTGTGTTTTAAACAAAGTTTCTTTTCCTTCCTTTTACAATAAACCCCTTTAAAACCTGAGCACTTTCCCTCTCCATTCTATTATCACTTAGAACAAGATAAAAGTCTAAGCAAAAAAAAATCCGAGGGTGAGCAGTGAGAGAGACCCAGTCTCGGGCCGGAGGAGGAAGTCAGAGAGAGAAGGCGAGGGAGAGAGGGGGGGTGGGATCCTGGGCGACCTCACTCACCCCATGGAGGCCACCACCACCATTTGGTGTCAAAATACTTTCCAAATACAGATATGGGAACACGGAGAGGGAAAACGTCCTGGAGCCAGTCAGTGTAAGGCGGGCCAGTCGATGTTCTCTGCCGTTCCTACGGCCCTTTCACTAATGGGAAACTATTTCATCCTAAAAACAAGAACCTTGGGGCCGTTCAAAGAGACCAAGTGGGAGGAGAAGAACTTCACTGGGAGAGGGCTCCCCGCAGACCGCCACACAACGTCCCCAGCAGCAGGGGGACCGCAGGCCCTCAGCGCCGTCCCAGCAGGAAAAATCAATCAAACACAGGGGCTGGGGCTGAGCGAGCAGAGCAAGACGTCCACAGCAAAAGCAGTCATTTCCTCCCTCATTTCCTATAAACCCTGCAACTAAAAAGCCCAGGGCTCTGCATTGTAAGTCAGCCTCTGGGGTTCCTCTCTGGGAGACACTGCTGAGAGAGGGAGCAGAGGGACGAGGGAGAGTGGGTGAGGGAGTGCAGGGGCACCCCCACCCGCTTCAGCGGCAGGGTGGGTTCCCGCAGGAGTCGGCTCTCTGCATGACTGCCCCTGCACCCGCAGGTTCAACCATCATGGAGGGAACACTGTGAACGCGGGAGAAGCTGCCTCCGTACCGTCATTACCCCCTGACAATGCAGCCATCACGGAGGGAACACTGTGAACGCGGGAGAAGCTGCCTCCGTACCGTCATTACCCCTGACAATGCAACCATCACGGAGGGAACACTGTGAACGCGGGAGAAGCTGCCTCTGTACCGTCATTACCCCCTGACAATGCAGCCATCACGGAGGGAACACCGTGAACGCGGGAGAAGCTGCCTCCGTACCGTCATTACCCCCTGACAATGCAGCCATCACGGAGGGAACACCGTGAACGCGGGAGAAGCTGCCTCCGTACCGTCATTACCCCCTGACAATGCAACCATCACGGAGGGAACACCGTGAACGCGGGAGAAGCTGCCTCCGTACCGTCATTACCCCCTGACAATGCAACCATCACGGAGGGAACACCGTGAACGCGGGAGAAGCTGCCTCCGTACCGTCATTACCCCCTGACAATGCAGCCATCACGGAGGGAACACCGTGAACGCGGGAGAAGCTGCCTCCGTACCGTCATTACCCCCTGACAATGCAGCCATCACGGAGGGAACACCGTGAACGCGGGAGAAGCTGCCTCCGTACCGTCATTACCCCCTGACAATGCAGCCATCACGGAGGGAACACCGTGAACGCGGGAGAAGCTGCCTCCGTACCGTCATTACCCCCTGACAATGCAGCCATCACGGAGGGAACACCGTGAACGCGGGAGAAGCTGCCTCCGTACCGTCATTACCCCTGACAATGCAGCGCAGCCATTATTCATGTGGCACCTGCACTGTGCTAGGTATCTCGAGTCGTCTGGAGACGACACGAAGGGATGATGCCACCTACGTTTCTACAGCACCCGCTCTGGTGCACCTGACGACAGGTACAGGATCCAGAGACGACAGCAGAGCACGCTCTGACGCTCTGTGATCTGAAAGCAGACAGGATCACCAGGAACCAAAAGGAGAGCTCAGTGTTGCTCCTGAAGGTAAAGTCTGGTTCTCATCAGAGCCTTTAAAATATGTAGAGAAGGAGGTGAAAAAATACAGCGCTGTGCAGAAGACATATCCACTGGGGCCAGTGCTGTGGCGTAGCGGGTAAAGCCGCGGCCTGCAGTGCTGGCATCCCATATGGGCGCTGGTTCTAGTCCTGGCTGCTCCACTTCTGATCCAGCTCTCTGCTATGACCTGATAAGCAGTGGAAGATGGCCCAAGTCCTTGGGGTCTTGTACCCAAATGGAAAACCCGGAAGAAGCTCCTGGTTCCTGGCTTCAGATCGGCTCAGCTCTGGCCACTGCGGCCAGTTGGGGAGTGGACCAGTGAATGGAAGACCTCTCTCTCTCTCTGCCTCTCCTTCTCTCTGTGTAACTCAACTTTCAAATAAATAAATAAATAAATCTTTAAAAACAATAAGACATATCCACTAAGTCAGCGAGTTAGCACAGGCCCCTGTTTTGTTTTTTTTTTTTAAAGATTTATTTATTTGGGGCTGGCGCTGTGGCTCAGTGGTTAACGCCCTGGCCTGAAGTGCTGGCATCCCATTTGGGCACCAGTTATAGTCCTGGCTGCTCCTCTTCCGATCCAGCTCTCTGCTGTGGCCTGGGATAGCAGTAGAAGATGGCCCAAGTCCTTGAGCCCCTGCACCCATGTGGGAAACCCGGAAGAAGCTCCTGGCTCCTGGCTTCAGATCGGCGCAGTTCCGGCTGTTGCAGCCATCTGGGGAGTGAACCAGTGGATGGAAGACCTCTTTCTCTCTCTCTCTGCCTCTCCTCTCTCTGTGTAACTCTGCCTTTCAAATAAATAAATAAATCTTTTAAAAAAAAGATTTATTTATTTATTTGAAGGCAGAGTTATATAAAGTATGGGAGAGAGAGAGGTTTTCCACTTGCTGGTTCACTCCCTAAATGGCTACAATGGCTAGAGCTGGGCTGTTCCAAAGCCAGGAGCTTCTTCTGGGTCTCCAACGTGGTTGCAGGGGCCCATACACTTGGGCCATCCTCTGCTGCTTTCCCAGGCACAACAGCAGGGAGCTGGATGGAAAGTGGAGCAGCTGGGATTTGAACTGGCACCCATATACAAGATGCTGATGGTGCAGGAAGAAGATTGACCTGCCACGCCACAGCATTGGTCCCTGGCCTATTTTTATTTATTTTTAAAATGTATTTGAAAGGCAGAGGTAGACAGATATATCATTCACTGATTCACTCCCCCAAAATGCCTATAATAGCAGAACTGGGCCAGACTGAAGCTAGGAGCTTAATTCAGGTCTTTGTGGGTGGCAGGGATGCAAGTACTTGAGCCATCATTTGCTGCCTCCCGGGTGCATTAGCAGGGAGCTGGAGTGGGAGTGGAGTCTGATCTCAGATTCAGGCGTGCTCACGTGGTGGGCTGGGCAGTGAGAGCTTCCAGCTCTGAGCAGACCTTCTTTTCTGCATAGGGTAGAGGAAGACAGGCCAGCAAACCCCACTCTCATGTTCTAGTCAACCAAGTAAAAGACCCACAAGTTGTCTACATCAGTGTGTTTCCTAAAATCGACTACCTTTTAATTCCACTGTTTACCTAAGAAGTAATCACACTTACTGATACACGTGGGCTTTGAGGAGGTGGAAGTAGTTTATACTAACTCAATGGTAAACCCTGATCTGGGGATTACACATGGGATTTAATCTCTCCTGGGGCAAAGGTAAAAAGTCAACAGAAAGACTTAATAGACTGAACCAGCTGCAAGAGAACAATATTGTCGGTAGAGCACAGCTTTTTAAAACAAAACATAGGAAACAGCTGCACGATGATGTTTTTGTGTAGGTTTCCCATTGTTTCAAGAAGCACTTAAGGTGGATGGCTAAAATACAGTCAGCCTCCATATCTGGATCTGTGGAGTCAATCAGGGAGTAAAACTATTCTAAAACAAACTGCATCTGTACTGAACATGTCATTATTCCCTACACGAAATGGTATAGCAACTATTTACACAGCACTTACACTGTACTAGGTGCTACAGCAACGTAGAGATGACTTAAAATAAACAAGACCACGCACAGGTCTATGCAAACACTGTGCCCTTTTACCAAAGGGACCTGAGCATCTACAGAGTTTGGTGGAACCAATGCCCTGCAAATATAGGGGACAACTGTGTATTATCATAACCCTAAAAAAAGTAAACAGATCAGTGAAGGGTAAATAAGAATAGGAAAAATAAATGGGGGGGGGGGGTTACAACTCAAAGCAGGTAAGATGTATGGAATTTGCTGAGGGGGGCCAGGAATGCAGCTGCGAGCTTTCTCGTTGCCATTGTGAGGAAGAGAATTCAAGCTATTACGAAACAGCAACGTCCCCAAGAATGGACCAAATCACCAGGGACACGTCAACGGTGGTCTGACCCTGGGAGGGTCTCCTGGCGGCTCCTCTAACAACAGATTTGCTCCAGATTATTTTTAAAACTTTCAGGGGGCAGTGCTGTGGCGTAGCAAGTAAATCCACAGCCTATGAAGCCAGTATCCCATATAGGTGCTGGTTCGAGTCCTGGCTGCTCCACTTCTGATCCAGCTCCCTGCTCATGCACCTGGGAAGGTAGAGGATGATGGCCCAAGTACTTGGGCTCCTACACCCACGTGGGAGACCAGGAAGAAGCTTCTGGCTCCTGCCTTCAGAAGAGCCCCGTGCCAGTGGCTGTGTCCATTTGGGGAGTGAACCAGTGGATGGAAGATCTCTCTCTCTCTCTGTAACTCCTTCAAATAGGTAACTAAATATTAAAAACAAACACACACACACACACAAAAACCTTTCTATAGGGGCTGTTGCTGTGGTATAGCAGATCAAACAGCGGCTTTCGACACCAGCATCCCACATCAGAGCAGCAGTCATGTTCTGGCTCCTCCATCCCACATCAGAGCAGCAGTCATGTTCTGGCTCCTCCATCCCATATCAGAGCAGCAGTCATGTTCTGGCTCCTCCATCCCACATCAGAGCAGCAGTCATGTTCTGGCTCCTCCACTTCAATCCAGCGCATCTGGGAAAGCAGTGGACGACAGCCCAAGTGCTTGGGCCCTAGTCACCCACGTGGGAGACCCAGATGGAGTTCCAGCCTAGCGGCTTTGGCCTGGCCCAGCCAATGTGGCCATATGGGGCATGAAACAGCTAATGGAAGATTTCTCTGTTGTTCTGTCTTCAAATAAATGAATATATAAATCTTAAAAAAAAAAAAAAAAAGGACAACCTTTCTACAGTAAAGATGATAGCGTAACACTACAGTGGCACTCAGGAGAAGCATTTTACAAAATCACAAGTAAAAAGCTGCAACTGAAGAAAAAAAAAAAAGGAAAAGTATGGGGAAGACACAGAAGTCAGGGGAACTGCCAGCTGAGGGAAACGTGGATACACCACAAAGGCTCTGAGCACCGGCCTCTCCCGGAACCCACTCGGGGGAAAAGGCCAACATCAACCCACAGGGGATTCTGAGGATTTATTTTCCATTATAGTGGCTTAGGAAACTAAATGAGGGGCCGCGCTGTGGTGCAGTGGGTTAAAGCCCTCGCCTGAACCGCCGGAATCCCATATGGGCTGCCTGTCCTGGCTGCTCCTCTTCTGATCCAGCTCTCTGCTATGGCCTGGGAAAGCAGTGGAGGATGGCCCAAGTCCTTGGGCCCCTGTACCTGTGTGGGAGACCCAGAAGAGGCTCCTGGCTCTTGACTTCAGATCGGCTCAGCTCCGGCCGTTGCGGCCATCTGGGGAGTGAACCAACAGATGGAAGACCTTTCTCTCTCTCTGTAACTCTTTCAAATAAATAAAATAAATCTTAAAAAAAAAAAAAACACCTAAATGACCTTCTTGAACACTTTTCCAGGACTCTGACTGTACTTTCTTTTTTAAATCTTCATTACTTGGGGACCGGCGTTGTAGCTTAGCCAGTTAAGTTATTGCCTGCAGCATGAGCATCCCAAATGGGCACTAGTTCAAGTCCTGACTGCTCCACTGCCCATTCAGCTCTCTGCTAAAACACTTGGGAAAGCAGCAGAGGATGGCCCATGTGCTTGGGCCTTTGCATCCACGTGGGACACCCGAAGGAAGCTCCTGGCTCCTGGCTTCGGATCGGCCCAGCTCCGGCCATTGAGGCCATTTGGGGAGTGAACCAGCGGATGGAAGACCTCAGGCTCTCCCTCTGTAACTCTTTCAAATAAATAAATAAATAAATAAATGTTTTAGAAAATTAAGTAAATAAACAAACAAACAGGGGCTGGCATTGTGGCATAGTGGTTAAAGCTGCTGCTTGTGGCACCAGCATCCCCAAGGGCACCGGTTTGAGTCCTGGCTGCTCCACTTCTGCTAAGGTGCCTGGGAAAGCAGTAGAAGATGCCCCAAGTGCTTCGGCCCCTGCACCCACGTGGGAGACCCGGAGTTCCTGGCTCCTGGCTTCGGATGGGCCCAGCCCTGGCTACTGCAGCCCTTCGGGCAGTGAACCAGCGGATGTAAGACCTTCTCTGTCCCTGCCTCTCTCTGTAACTCTGCTTTTCAAATAAATAAATCTTTTTTTAAAAAAATCTGCATTACCTATGATTGTCTCAAATATGGGGGGAAAAAATCAATGGCGGATTATAGGAAGTCCCAGATAGGTCTCAAGTGGAAAAAGGTTAGCAAGGAAATTAATGTGTAAAACTTGTTATCTGACACTCATTACCAGTTCTCCCACTGGCTACCAAATGAGTCTGTGTTACTGAAGTCAGAGGTGAGAGGAAGAAATGCTCACTTTCACGGACGTCCTGTGCCTAATTTGAAGCAGAAGCAAGCCTCAGAGGATGGCATATGTATAACTGCTCCCAAATGTTACTTTTATTTTATTTTACTTGAAAGGCAGACAGACAGACCTCTCCACTGGTTCCCTCCCTAAACGCCCACAATAGTTGGGCTGAGTCAAGTTGAGGCGAGGAGCCAGGAATTTAAGCTGGGTCTCCCACATGGGCGGCAGGAGCCAACGACCGGAGCCATCACCTGCGACCTCCCAGGGCGTGCACGAACAGGAAGCTGGAATCAGGAGCAGAGCCAAGACTCAAACCCAGGCATTCTAATACAGGATGTGGGGGTTCCCAAGCAGAGTCTAACCACCGTGCCAGATGCCCTCCTACCATGGTATTTTAGAAATTAACATTTCTTGGGGGTGATGCTGTGGCCTAGCAGGTTAAGCTGACACCTGCAGTGCTGGCATCCCATACGGGCTCCAGTTCAAGTCCCAGCTGCTCCACTTCCAATCCAGCTCCCTGCTAATGTGCTTGGGAAAGCAGTGGAAGACGGACTAAGTGCTTGGTCCCCTGCATCCACGTGGGACTCCTGGATGAAGCTCCTGAATCCTTGCTTCGGTCTGGTCCAGCTTTGGCCATTTTGGCCCTTTGGGGAGTGAACCAGCAGATAGAAGACTTTCTCTCTGCCTCTGCCTCTCCCTCTCTGTAACTCTGCCTTTCAAGTAAATGAATAAATCTTTTTTAAAAAAGAAAGAAATCAATATTTTTCTCAAAGTTCAACTTATTCAGGCTATAGCATGATTTTGTTTCTACCTTTTGGGTCACTTTTTAAAGCATTTAAAGGAATGCATTTTAGCATCTACTTAAAGGCAGAGCTAGTAGAGAACCTGGCAATTTGATTCGCTTCTCAAATGAAGGAATTCCCATACACAGCGGGCTCTATCAGCTACAACAGAGGGACTTATTGGCTGGGTAATTCTTCGTAAATTATCTGCAATGCAACAACCAACCATGCTAGCATGTTCATGAAGATAATTAGATCTCAGAATTAATAATCTCTGACAGTCATTAGAAGTGAAGTGAACTGTAATTTCATAACAGCAGAAAATTTGCTAAATAACTAATTTTTTCCCATATCTAAACCATCTTAGGAGAATATTCACAGGAAAGGAGGAAGACTCCAACACCAGCAGATTCAGTTGATAAAACCCTACCCTGCCTTGGAAGCCCAGGAACCAGTGTATCCTACCCTGGCCCAGAGAGCACAATCCAACGCAGACACACCATCTATCTTTCCTGTGCTAAGGCCCTAAAATTGCTTCCAGACTGATTTCTTCAGGCAAGCACAGGCTGGCAAATTCTAGGCGTCTAGGTAGCAGGGCCGACAGAAGTGACAATCAGGACTGGACGACTGGGGAGAACCATCTGCAAGCACATGCCATTTAAGAACCCGCTGGCCAGGCCTGGCGGCAGATTTCACACCACGCAGCGGGAGAGAGAGCGCATTCTGGAGGGACAGCAGCTAGAAAGGGTTTACGGCCTACCTGATGAGGGACTCCAGAATGGCGGGGGTGGGGCCCTTCTGGAACTCCAGCTCTTTGTAGTGCAGGGCTTTGGCATACGCTCGGCACTTGGCAGCTCTCTCACCCAGCAGAACAATGCCATTGTCATCTCTCAGTGGCAGGGGGCCCTAGAGGAACGCGGACCACACAACAGAGCAGAGTGGCAGACGGGGCACAAACAGGACAGGGCTGCATGGATGCTCCTCCCCTCCCCCCAGCTGGCTCCTGTCCAGCTCCACCTGGACGATGGGCCGAAGTCTCACCTTATCACTGTGCTCCATGAACTCAGCCAAGTTCAAGAGTGTCTGTGTGACTTCAGCGATATCCTGTGAGGTAAGGGCCAGCTCGATGCTTCTGATGAGTTCGTCCTGCTGGTCTTCATTCAGTTCTGACCAGCAGGACACAAAAGCAGCATTGAAGAGGTCCCTGAAGGCAAGGGGAGAGGAGAAAGACACTGCGAACAGCTCTCACACCACTGCCTGGTGCCACAGAGTCACACCTATCTGGTAGCACTTCCTAGAAATGGTCTCTGTCTTGCCAGAATAATATGACAGCCATTGGTCATTAAGCATTTCAACTGAGGCAAGTACGACTGAGGAAGTGAGGTTTTTTTAAAGATTTATTTATTTGAAAGAGTTACAGAGAGAGGTAGACAGAGAGAGAGAGAGAGGGAGGGAGGGAGGGAGAGAGGTCTTCCATCCGCTGGTTCACTCCTCAGATGGCCCCAATAGCCAGAGATGAGCCAATCCTTTGGGTCTCCCATGCGGGTGCAGGGGCCCAAGGACCTGGGCCATCCTCTGCTGCTTTCCCAGGCCATAGCAGAGAGCTGGATGGGAAGTGGAGCAGCTGGGACTTAAACCAGCACCCATATGAGATGCCAGCACTGCAGGCCGGGCCTTAAACCTGCTGTGCCACAGCGCCAGCCCCAGGAAGTGAATTTTACACTTAACTTCCTTTTAATGAAATTGAAATAACCTAACACATGGTTAGTGACCACTGTATCTTGAGGAGCAGGTACAGACATTGTGACATACAGGGGACCACGCATGGGCGGGGAGAAGCAGAGCCAAGTTAACTTGTCTCCACGGGCCTACTTCCAGGCAGGTTTTCCACTTCTCCCCAGTGCAGGGGCCAACACACCCACCTACTCTGTGTGTTTCCCACAGCTCCTCCTGAACGGCACTGTGCTCAGAGGTCACAGGGCAGAGAGGTGCAGCAGGAAGTCTGCACTTAGGAACAGGGCATCTTATTAAAGAACTGAAAGCACCTGCAGGGCAGCTGTTTGGCCTCACGGTTACAGTGCCGCTGGAGACACCGGCTCCCACACCAGACTGCCCGGGTTCTATTCCCAGACCCAGCTTCTGACTCCAGCTTCCTGCCAGTGTGGACCCTGGGAGTCCACAGGTGCTGGCTCAAGAGGCTGGTTTCCTGCCACCCACATGGGACATGTGGTTGTGTTCCATCTCGGGCCCTGGCCACACCCCGGTTGTTGTGGGCATTTGGAGTGAACCAGCAGAAGGCAACTCTGTCTATATCGCTCAAAAAACAAACTCTTACACATTTATAAAATAAAGTGGAAAAGAATGAGGAACCAAAAAAATGGCATCAAAACAACAGTCTTAGAGACCAACTCTACTCCTGCTACACACACACAGCAAACCAGCTGTGCCGGTAGAAGTGAAACAAGAGCGTTGTATTTTTATATTTTGCTAATGAGAAGAGCTGCTTGTTAACTAAATCACCATTTTATGTCTCATTACAAATAGTAAATATCCACTATAGAAAAATCTGAAAAATAGAGAAAAGGATAAAGAGAAAATAATCACTTCTCACCTTACTACTTAAAGATAACCACTGCTGTAACTTTCTAGTCTTTATCTACGCACATATTTTCTAAAAGTTGAAATCACATATTTACTCCTTCTGTTTTGTTCACTTACATTATGAGTCCATCACAGGCATCAAGCATTGTTATTAAGCAAATCTGTAATGGCTTGTTAAGAGACTATTTAGAATGATATTTTTATGACCGATTCTCATTTCCACAGATGGCTCCAACAGATCACCTGTTCCACATGCTCTTCAGCTCCCACGTTTTGCTCCTCTGAGCCTGAGGGGGCCTTTGTGACTGCCTTGACGAGGCAATGGTGTGACTTCCAAGGCTGCCACAGAAAGGCCACGCACACCGCCGCCATCTCTGCAGCGCTCCCTCCTGCACTCAGCCACCTACCGTGAGAACGTCTGCGAAACTCACAGAGCAGCGCGTCCTCCGGAGAGGAAGCGAGGCTTCGGCCCCAGCGGGGCTCCCGGCTGATGGACAGCCCAACTCGCCAGACATGCTAGCCAGCCCCATCACCAAGTCGTAGATTCAGCAGCAAAATAAATAACTGCTATTTTAGACCACTAAGTTTTGTGGTATTTGTCATACAGCAATAATTAGAATGTCATTATTACTAGAATAGCTTACTTTGAATTACGGGTTGTGGATCCCTTATCTGAAATGCTTGTGATCAAAAGTGTTTCAGAATTTGGATATTTTTTGTTTTTTCAAATACATGGACCATACAAAATGAGACATCAAAGGGATGGGACCCCAAGTCTAAATACAAAACCCACTTACATTTTCTGTACACCTTACACACAGTCTGAAGTTCATTTATGCAGTGCTGTGAGTGCACCTGCATCTTGACCAGCTATCTGAGGTCACGTGCAGAACTTCCCACTTAGCGCATCATGCCAGTGGCAACAAGTTTCAAATTTTGGAGCATTTTGTGTTCTGATTAGGAACGCACACCCTGCATTACACAGCTGTTTTCAGAGTTGTAAATGACTCTGTAAATAAAATTTTGGACCTAAGTCTGTGAAGGAAAAGAACTTATTTGTAGTCTACTATGGCGCCAAGTTTAAGATGGATGCTTTTCCTATAATATGAGCTTGCTGTATTGTCTTTTTCTTTTGTCCCATGAGTTAGCAGAATTAAAAATACTAACGTTTTACTATTACCTCGAACAAAAACTAGTTCCTACGTAACCTCTTCTCTGTGCTGATCCTCTCCAACCTCACCAACAGCCAGCGGGAGGGGCCCTGACATGCCGTACCTGGCCATCGGGTTGTAGGCCTGCGCCAGGGCCCAGCACGAGCGCAGGGAGGGGGACGAGGAGTCCTTCAGCAGCTCCAGGCTCAGCCGCCGCAGCCACTCCAGCCAGTCGTCTTTGGAGACCCTCCTGGCAGCTCCCCAGGCCTGTAATCCCACAGGCAACAGTGGAAAGTCACGTAAGTGGTTCCCATGCTTTTTGGACCACGTAAATCCTCTATTAGCAAAGCTACCAGAACATTGACTGAGTGGAAAACTGTGATTCTGAAAGCTGGTTAAAACCAATAAACACAGCAATTATCACTGCATGATTACACAAAAGCACACTTCACTCTCGGATGAAACAGATCCAAGAGTCCACTGTGGAGATTTTCGCTTGGGATTTTTACACTTGACCTATTCTCTCAGGTGAACGTCTGTTGGGTGAGGTTTGTGCTTATTTTTCCACGTCCTGGGTAGGAGGCAAAACTTCCTGGATGCAAACTAGACTCCTGGGGAATTTCCTAAAATAAGAGAACAAAGCTTCCAAGCAGGGTGGCCGGCTGCCTGTTTGGAAGGACATCCTGAACCCACATTGGCTGAAAACATCTGGGTGGAAGCATGCATCTGGCCTCCTCCCCCGGGCCCTCACTCGACGTGAGGTGTCAGCAGGGTGGCCTCCGTGACTCCTGGGAGTGCCAGGTGACTGAGGACCTTGTCCCTCCTCCTGAAGTCTCAGATTAGCAGTTAGGGAATCCCCAAGGGAAAGCACCATCACTCCTGACCCAAGACGGCTCATCCCTTCCAGCTCAGCAAACATCTCCTAGTAGTGGTCACCGGGTTACCACCATCCTGTGGGTAAAGACTGTTCACACAGCAGTCAGTGACAAATCTCTCATGTTCTGGCACTGGGTGTGAGCGTGTGTGCGTGTGCACGTGTGTGGCTGTGTTCAGGGTATTATGGGCCTGGCAAAAGAAAACAGGTCAGCTGGGACAGTACTGCCCAGTCCTCTACCGCTATCCAGTGACACAGGAAATGCAGCTGTCATGAGTCAGCCACGAATAAATGACGACCGACCCCCAGCTGGGACCCAAACTGGCAGGTGCTCAGTCATCAGAGGCACTAAAGGGTAACAAAAAATATGGAAATAAACAATCTGATAAATTCACTTAAAAGTCAGTGAAGTAACTGATTATTCTGTTTAGATTCACTAGAAGTGACTTGCAACCTCCAGACGTTTCAGGTGCAAGGCTGGTGGCAGACATGTGAAAAGCCCAGGTTTCAGTCAGCAGAGATAATTCACCGCTTACTTACAAACATCTAAAACCTTGCTTCTCACAGTGTGGTCCCTGGACCAGCAGCACAACATCACCTGAGAACGAGTTAGAAATGCAGAGTATGAGGGCTGGCGTTGTCACACAGCGGGCTGAACTGCTGCCTGCGATGCTGGCATCCCACATGCAAGCAGTTCTAGTCCCGACCGCTCTAATTCCAATCCAGCACCCTGCTAATGTGCCTGGGAAAGCAGCAGAAGATGGCCCAAGTGCTTAGGCCCTCACCACCCACATGGGAGACCTGGATGGAGTTCCAGGCTTCTGGCTTCATTGTGGCCATTTGAGCAGTGAACCAACAGATGGAAGATTTCTCTCTCTCTCTCTTACTCTTTCAAATAATTAAATAAACAAATATTTTTTAAAGATTTATTTATATATTTGAAAGTCAGAGTTACACAGAAAGGAGAGGCAGAGAGAGGGAGAGAAGGAGAGAGGGAGGGAGAGAGAGGTAGAGAGCCGGAGAGAGAGAGAGGAAGAGAGGGAGAGGGAGAGAGGGAGGTGGGTCTTCCATCTGCTGGTTCACTCCCCAATTGGCCGCAACGACTAGAGCTGTGCCAATATGAAGCCAGGAGCCAGGAGCTTCTTCCAGGTCTCCCACGTGGGTGCAGGGGCCCAAAGACTTGGGCCATCTTCCACTGCTTTCCCAGGCCATAGCAGAGAGCTGGATCGGAAGTGGAGCAGCCGGGTCTTGAACCGGCTCCCATATGGGTTGCTGGCGCTTTAGGCCAGGGCATTAACCCACTACGCCATGGTGTTGGCCTCAAACAAATATTTTTTAAAATTCAGAGTACCAGGCCTATAATCAGAAAGAGCATTTTAGTGGCCACTGCTTGTCCCACTAGCACCCTGTTTCGGAATACCAGTTCAAGTCCGGCTGCTCTGCTTCCAATCCACCTTCCTGTTAACGTGCCTGGGAGAGTAATGGATAATGACCTAGGTACTCGGTTCCCTGCCACCCATGTGAGAAGCCAGGATGAGGCTCCCGGCTCCAGCCTGGCCCAGCCCTGACTCTTTCGGTCATTTGGGGCATGAACTAGCAGATGGAAGACCAAGCATCTTAACAAGATTCTTAGCACCTGGTTGGCCAAATGAGTACGAGAATTTGGGACAGCGCTGCTCTGAAGAGCCTACACCAGTGTCAGAGCTCACCAGGGGGCTCACTGGCTCTGTTGTGTGCACGTCAAGTATGGAAATGTCATTTGCAACAAAAGGTTCTACTACCATAAGAAAAACCACAATTCAGAGAAATTCAAAATTACCTAAATTCACAGTGTCAACATTTGTGGGGAAAATGCTAGGGCTGGTTTTTGGTGGATTTATATGGAACACAGTAAGGGCTGAAAATTTTTGAACAGGAGAGAACAGCGGAGCTCCCCTTCCCAAACCCCTGGACTTGCCTTCTGGAGGTTGATGGTGCTGACATGTAGCTTCTTCATGGGTCCTGTTTCTACTGGTCCACTGGTCAATGCATCCCCTTGGCCACTCCTCAACATTCGATGTTGGTAAATCAAGGGGTCCTCCTCTTCATCAGCAAGGGTGTACCCCTGAGTGCAGAGATTTTCAGAAAACTCCTGTAACTCCTAGAAGCCCTCACTTTGGAAACATCCATAGCCTGGGGGGCGTTCAGAGCTTCTGGAAGAGCTAGGGTTTCAACAAACAGTAAAAGCTGCGTGCATAAGCCACAGGTGGGGAATTCCCCCCGTACACCAGTCCCTGCCGGCCACTCCAGGACAGTGACAAGCACTGCCTTATGAGGTGGAACATGCAACCATGCAACTGGCAAAGGTGAATGAGCTGTGACCAATGCTAAAAGTGATGAAGCTTTCAGAGCAAAGAGGGCAAACGGCCCACCACCTGTTCTTGCAGGGCCCAAGAGAATGTTTTTAATTTAAAATGGTTGAAAAAAAATCAAAAGATGATTAATATTTAGCAATATATGAAAGTTCCAAGAGAATCAGACTTCAGGTCCATAGATGAAGTGGTGCTGGCACACAGCCAGATGCGTTTGTGTGTGTGCGGCTGCCTTCAGGCTGTGCCGAGTAGAAGCAACAGACCACAAGCTGCAAAGCTGAAAAACTCTCTGGACAGGAAGAAATGGCCAATCCTCATTCAGAACCAAAGAGCCAGACACACCGCACAGCTACAGAGACCAGAACACCAACCAGGGGCCGACGGGCACTTGAGAGGGGAAGGAGGTGCAGCTCACCTTGAGGATTCTACAGATGAGCACATCATAGCGCTGATGGTTGATTCGGTGTCGCACCAGGACTTTATTCACCATTGGAATGAAGATTTGGTACTGCAACACGAGGAAGGAGAGATCAGAAACCATTACTCTGGGGAGCTGAAAGTAGGGAAAAGAGTATCACCACATTGACGCCACTGGAATTCATTCTTGATTTTTGGTTTGCTTTGTGGAATTCTGAAGAATCCTCCACCCTCTGCTTACAATCCTAGTCCAAGTCTCCATCATATTCCACCAGCTGTACCTTTAACAGGCCTCTGCTTCCACTCCTGCCATCACAGCCTATTCCTCCACATAGCATGGAGAGTTATCCCTTTAAAATACTAAGCCCGATCATTTTTCCCATGTTTTAAATCCTCCAAACCCTTCCAGTCTTGGTCAGAGTAAAGGTCACAGCACTTCCAATGGCCCACAGAAGTGAACTGTATTTTTTCGTGGGCATTAGACTCATCTAGAGGCCTGTGAGGCTGGCTGAGTTCACCTCGTGTTTCTGATCCAGCAGGTCCGAGGTAAGGCCTGAGATTTTTCAGCCACTGATCTTGCTTGATCAGGAATCACAATTTTTTTCTGTTTTAAAGGTTTATTTATTTATTTATGTGAAAGGCAGAGTTAAAGAGAGAGACAAAGAGGCATACAGTAAGAGATCTTCCATCTGCTGGTTTGCTACCCAGATGGCTCAACAGCTGGGGCTGGGCTAAGCCAAAAGGAAAGAGCCAGGAACTCCATCCGGGTCTCCCACATGGGTGGCAGGGGCCAAAGTATTTGGGCCATCTTGTGCTGCTTTTTCAGATACACTATCAGGGAGGTCAGGAGCAGAGCAGTTGGGACTCCGCCGCAAGGCAGAGGATTAGCCTATTGAGCCGCGGCGCCGGCCCCCATCTTGTCTCTAAGACCTTAGCTCCAAGCACCTTTCCCTTTGCTCATCAAGGCCACTGCTCTGCCCTCTTCTGAGCCTGGATGTCTTCCCACGGGCCACGATCTCCATTCCTGCATTTGCTCTTCCTTTGGTCTGCCTCTCACGCTCTGGGGACGGGGCTTCGCTGCATTTACGTCTTTGCTCAAGTTGTCAGCTCACCGGAGAAGTATTTCTGGTTCATCCTAAGTGAACACCATTGCTCTCTACTTCTACCCATCATTTTTTAATTTCTTTTAAGATTCACTTAATAATCTATTTGAAAGGCAGAGTGACAGTTGAGAGAGGGAGACACAGAGAGTGAGACTCCATCTGCCAGTCTGCTCCTCAGGTGCTCCTGCAACAGCCAGGCCTAGCCCAAGTCACAGCCAGGAGCCTGGGACTCCATGTGGGTGGCAGGAGTCCAAGTATGTTGGCCATCATTTGCTGCCTTTCCAGGCAAATTAGCTGGGAGGTGAATCAGAAGCAGAGGAGCTGGGACCCAAACCAGCACCCTGACAGGGGATGCAGGCACCCCAAGCTGCTGTACCCCAGTACCCATCACTGCCATGACACGAGGAATGTTTCTTTGCTTTGCTTCATTGGAAGGTAAGCTCTGAGAGCAAGGACTTCATTCTGTTGCCTATGTTATCCCTAGGAGAGCACTTACCCACAGAGATCCACAACTATTTGCTGAACAAATTAAGGGGGAACAAAAAGCAAGTAACAGTTCTCTGATAGCAGTTGAGGCCTACTGACTGACCAATGGAGAAACTCGCAGTTTTCTTCCCAAACAAAGCAGAAGAGTATGTGTGTTCAGGACTCGTGTCTTACCTTCTTCCCCAGCTGGAAGACAAGTGAGGACAGCGTGTCCATGGCGGTGGAACGCAGATCGGGGCTCTGGTCCAGCGTTCGGACAATCGGGTGAATGATGCGGGAGGCGTAGTCGGTGAAGTCCAGGGACTCCGTCAGGCGGTCCACCGTCTCCAAGGCTGCCCTGCAACAAGTGCCAACATGCGACACTGCCAACACACCACCCCTAGGTAAGGGAAGGGCACTGCAGGAATGGCTTCTGAGGTATTTTGGGTGACGTGGGGCCAAGACATTTTCCAGTGGGACAGGGACAGTTAAGATTTCCAAAAACCTGAAATAATTCTAGACTAAAACAATGGGAGTGAGAATAACAAGTTAGGAAGACAGCCTAGGAACTTAAATACGTAACGATCGTGAGTCCCAAAAGCAGGTGCTTACTTCCGAGACGCCAGTGGAACTTCCGGAGCATCAAACAGCTTCACAATAGGAGGCAACAACAGATGCAGGTAATCGTCCAGATTGGCCCCGAACAACTGGATCGCAGCCAACAGCTGCAAGACAGAAGCGTAGTGATGGGCACATGCAGCCAGGTTTCGGGGATCTAAGGACCAGGGAGGCGCAGGGGCATGGGTAATTCCAAGTCCTGCAAGGGTTCTGAGAACTCCTGATTGAGTGGCTTTGAGCCACCTTCTTTTGGTAGCCCTCTTCCCCTTCCACTTTATTCATTTACATAAGATTGCCCTCTCTGCCCATTTCAACAATTAAAGAAAGGACCAGTTGCTGGCTAATACAGAAAACTGGTCTGGGATAAAACAAGAATAATCCACTGCATGAGATCAGGAGAGGATCGCAAACGTCCTGTGAACTGCACGTCACAAGCACCAGGCCTCAGTATTCTCAGAATTTAACCTCGTGCAGTGGGCATCAACTTGTCAAAATGGGGTCTCGCTCCTGGTTAACCATCCGGGCACTCTGAGGGAAGCTGGAAATCTCTCAGAGGATGTCCTGGGCTACTCACCTTGATGGAGACGATGCGGCCTTGGCTGTTGTCATGCATGAAGACACGCAGCATGTGCGGGATTAGCTGGGGCAGGTAGAGCTTAAATTCACCCCCAAGAGCAACCACAATTTGCTCAATAAGCAGAATGATGGTGCTCTGGATCGGGGTGTTCATGACCCAGAATTCCTACGGAGAAGGGAGGGACAAAGGGCCAGAATCAGGGACTCATCTGCTAAAACAGGAACTGAGGAGCTGAGAAGGCTAAAACGACACAAACGCAGTGAGCACCGTCGGCCCCGACTTCTCCCACCTTCCTCTCACAGGGCTCTGGGCGTCCTGTCCTGGCCACACTGAACCAATGTGAGCTTCCTAAGACACAGCAGGCTCCTCGCTTTCCTGGCTCTGCTCCTGCTGTGTCTTCTGCCCGAGTCCCATCTCCTGCTCAGCTAGGCCCAGTCAGTTCTGGCCCTGGTTCAAGCCTCACTTCCTTGAAGGCTGTTGGGTGCCCTACACTACCCCTTCCCAGCACCTGCAATACTCTGCCTTGTCACCTTTCCTCTACAGAGCTGTAGGCTGTTTAAAGGCTACTTAAAGGCACCTTTCTCTCTGTCTCTCTCTCATTGTCCACTCTGCCTGTTAAAAATAAAAAAAAATATAATAATAAAAAAAAAAAAAAGAAAGAAAAGCATTGCAAGAGACCCCGTAGACTTGATGGCCCCCACAGCTTGTCGGATTTCACTCACTTGTAGCACACTCTGCCTTCCTGAGAAAAAGCTCAGCTCCCGCCCAACTGCACTAGCACAGCTCCTCACAGGATTTCTCTCCCGGAAGAACTCAGCACCTGCCTGCTGTGCATGGCGCTGGACCACTGTTCACAAGGACGATCCTCTTTCCAGAGGGGCCCCATCACACCTTTGTGTGGGATGAGAGGGGAGCTGCATCTTGCAGGTATGTAAGGCTCCCTGTCTCAAATCCTGGTGCTCAGTTAGATGTCTCTCTTGGGAGCAAGTCACAGACTACTTCCTTCCCTACCCCAAGAACCCTGCCTCACCCTCAGCCTCCTCCCACCAAGGCCATGCACCTGACAGCGCAGCAGTCTGCCCAGCTCTGCCCTGCACAGACACGTCTGTGCAAGGAGCAGGGACAGAGCAGCCCAGAGTCACACGTGTCAAGAGCCTCTGCCCCAGGCCCAGGGGCTGGGATGCCCCATCTGGGAAGCCAGCCATTCTGACTCGGGCCTGCTGCACCCTCCAAGCTACGTGCAAGGGTCTGGGGTGGGGGAGAATTCATCTTCCAGCTCTGAGGACACAGTCCTCGCTACAAAGCAGCCCTCCCAACACAGACGTTTAAATAATTTAGAACAGTAGAGAAAATGATGATGCCACCAGTGGGGTGGCTTCTGGCACCTGCCTACTGCATGCTATAAAATCCAAGGACCTGGGGCCAGCACTGTGGTACAGCAGGTTAAAGCCCCGGACTGCAGTGCCAGCATTCCATATGGGTGCCGGTTCGAGTCCCAGCTGCTCCACTTCCAATTCAGCTCCCTGCTAATGTGCCTGGGAAAGCAGTAGAAGATGGCCCAAGTCCTTGGGCCCCTGCACCCACATGGGAGACACGGAAGAAGTTCCTGGCTCCTGGCTTTAGATCGGCTCGGCTCCGGCCATTGTGGCCATTTGGGGAGTGAACTAGTGATGGAAGACCTCTCTCTCTCTCTCTCTCTCTCTCTCTGTAACTCTTTCAAATACATAAATCTAAAAAAAAAAAAAAAAAAAAAAAAGAATCCAGGGCCTTGAGCCTTTTCACACACGCTCCTGCAGCTCCAAGGTGACGGGGACGCTTGCAGGGCTAGCAGGGTAAGCACCACCTTGTTCCGCAGTCCTAGAGAAGCACAACCCAGCCCGCTCTTTAGGCCACGCTTCTGCGGGCAGTTAGGAAGAGGGCTCTGCGGGAACGGAAGCGCTGCCGTGACAGTAAAGTTCGTTGCGTCCGAGGCAGATTACTCGAGAGTCTACTTCTGGCAGAACAATTACTCCAGGCTTCCTCCTCAGATGTCACGCCCCGTGCTCTGCACCTAGGAGCTGGGAGCCACAGCTTCTCATGCCCCCAAAATCCAGGGGGCTACCACACACCACTGTCTACCCTTGGGCTGTACCAGCTCCACAATGATCCATGGAAAATGGTCCATGTTCCCCAGCCTTGTGTCTGGGCTTCCCCGGCCCCTGTGTGGATGAGCAGGCCAGAGCACCTGCACCGACTCACTCTCATGAGGGTGACGATTTCGTCCATGTACGGTCTGATGTGGCTCTTCACAAAGGACACCAGCATTCCCAGCTGCTGGAACAGAAACTGAAACACAGCAGAGGACAGCAGTTAGTACCACGAGGGCTGCCAAAGTCCTGTGCCCACCCTAAATCCACGTGAGCGAATAAAAACAGCTATGGAATCAGCATCCACACTACCCACCTACCGAGAGCAGGTTTCAAAGCCTTAGACTGGAAACCTGCAGTGGTGACAAGGGTGGGAGCTTTGCACACCAGGCCAGCCACTTCCTGTACCTCAGACAGGCTGGGACAGACCAGCTGATGTGAGCCACTCTACCAAGTGTCAGCTTTGCAACCTTCCCTTAACCTGCCTTGGCCTAGGCTCTTCAGTGGGAAGGAGGAAATCACAGGACTTACTTCACGAGGGTTAAAGGGGACAACAAATGCAAATCACTACGATAGCGACGTGAATGCTGTTCAATGCTCAGTGAGTTAATTCTCATTAAAAGGTTTCTGGAGTCAGTAACAATTTTTAAATGGACATGAAATGTTTAATCAACTATAAGCAAACCTTTTGTTGGCTTGGTGCTATCTCATTACTATTCATTTTTTTAAAAAAGTATTTATTTATTTGAAAGAATTACAGAGACAGAGAGAGAAGTAGAGAGAGATCGTCCATCTGCTCCCTAGATGGCCACAATGGCCAGGGCTGGGCCAGGGAAGCCAGAAGCTTCACCAGGGTCTCCCACGCGGGTACAGGGGCCCAAACAGTTGGGCCACCTTCTGCTGCCTTCCCAGGCCACAGCAGGGAGCATGTGTTCTGGAGCAGCTGGGATATGAGTCAGTACCCACATTCCCTTTCTAGAATAAATACAGCTAACTTGACTAAGGGCACCGCAGCACATTTACGGTAATTAACTCATCAGTTAAGTCGATCTCTAAGAAACTGAGCCAGCACAGGCCTTTGGTGCAGCAGCTAAGATGTCGCCTGGGATGCCCACGTCCCACACTGCAGTCCTGGTGTGAGCTCTGGCGCTGCTTCTGATTCCAGTTTCCTACTGATGAGTCCCCTGGGGGAGACGGCAGAAGACTCAAGTCCTTGAGTTCCTACCCTTATTTGGGAGACCTGAACTGAAGCCAGGAACTTCATTCAAGTCTCCCACATGGGTGGCAGAGACCCAAGAATTTGCGCTATCATCTGCTAACTCCCAAGGTCTGACAGGAACCTCGAATTGGGAGTGAAGCCAGGACCTGAATCCAGGCACTCTGATATGGTCTTAGCTTCATTTCTAGGCCAAATACCTGCCCTTAAACAGCAGTACTTTATTTCTTTTATTTTTACATTTTTCTTTTATTTACTTATTTGAAAGGCAGAGTTGGGGGTGGGGGGAGAGATCCATCTTCCAAATGCTGGTTCACTCCCCAGATGGCTGCAATGGCCAGAGCTGGGCCAGGCTGAATCCAGCAGCCTGGAACTCCATCCGTGTCTCCCATATGGGTGTAAGGCCCAAACACTTGGGCCGTCTTTAAAGTTAAGATGCCCACATTCCACATCACAACATGGTTTTGGTTCCTGGCTTTGGCTCCTCATTGCAGCTTCCACTAAAACAAATGCTGGGAGACAATAGGAACAGCTCAGGTAATTGGGTTCCTGCCACCTCCATGGGAGACCTAAATTGTGTTCCTGTCTCCTGGCTTTAGCCTGGCCTAGTTCTGAATAGTGTGTGCATTTGGGGAATAAACCAGTGGATGGAAGCCTTCTCTATGTCTGTCTTTATCTCTCTGCCTTTGAGATAAATTTTTAAAAATTAAATTTAAAAAAGTGAAGCTGATCAAGTACAGAAAAGGAACTAAGAGATAAGTGCATGAAAGACTCAACAAAATAGGAATGCCATTGGCAGGGACCGGTGCCATAGGCACGGACACTCAGGAGGAAGAAGCTTCAGAGGAGGCACCGTGGCTGATGTTGAAGATGGCAGGTGGAGGAAGGGGCCAGGAATGCAGGTAGCCTCTAGAAACCAGAAGAAGCAAAGACACAGATTCTCCCCCAGGGCTTCCAGCCAGCAACACGGAGATTTAGTCTGCTGAGAAGTGTCCTGTGAGGTAGTGCAACAGTGTTATTTTAAGCCAAGAAATGTGATAATTCATCACAACAGCATGGAAATTAATACAAGAAGAAGACGTAAAGATGAGCACAGAAGCTCGACCTTGCTGGGTACACACTGTTCACAGTACTGCTGGGTACGCTCTGTTCACACTACTGCTGGGTACGCTCTGTTCACGCTACTGCTGGGTATGCACTGTGCACACTACTGCTGGGTACGCTCTGTTCACACTACTGCTGGGTACGCTCTGTTCACAGTACTGCTGGGTACGCACTGTTCACAGTACTGCTGGGTACGCACTGTTCACACTACTGCTGGGTACGCACTGTTCACACTACTGCTGGGTACGCTCTGTGCACAGTACTGCTGGGTACGCTCTGTTCACACTACTGCTGGGTACGCTCTGTTCACACTACTGCTGGGTACGCACTGTTCACGCTACTGCTGGGTACGCACTGTTCACACTACTGCTGGGTACGCACTGTTCACAGTACTGCTGGGTACGCTCTGTTCACAGTACTGCTGGGTACGCTCTGTTCACACTACTGCTGGGTACGCACTGTTCACAGTACAGCTGGGTACGCACTGTTCACAGTACTGCTGGGTACGCACTGTTCACACTGCTGCTGGGTACGCACTGTTCACACTGCTGCTGGGTACGCTCTGTTCACAGTACTGCTGGGTACGCACTGTTCACAGTACTGCTGGGTACGCACTGTTCACACTGCTGCTGGGTACGCACTGTTCACACTGCTGCTGGGTACGCTCTGTTCACAGTACTGCTGGGTACGCACTATTCACAGTACTGCTGGGTACGCTCTGTTCACAGTACTGCTGGGTACGCACTGTTCACACTACTGCTGGGTACGCTCTGTTCACACTACTGCTGGGTACGCTCTGTTCACACTGCTGCTGGGTACGCTCTGTTCACGCTGCTGCTGGGTACGCTCTGTTCACGCTGCTGCTCTGTATGCTCTGTTCACACTGCTGCTGGGTACGCACTGTTCACACTGCTGCTGGGTACGCTCTGTTCACACTACTGCTGGGTACGCTCTGTTCACAGTACTGCTGGGTACGCTCTGTTCACACTACTGCTGGGTACGCTCTGTTCACGCTACTGCTGGGTACACACTGTTCACAGTACTGCTGGGTACGCTCTGTTCACACTGCTGCTGGGTACGCTCTGTTCACAGTACTGCTGGGTACGCTCTGTTCACAGTACTGCTGGGTACGCTCTGTTCACACTACTGCTGGGTACGCTCTGTTCACAGTACTGCTGGGTACACACTGTTCACAGTACTACTGGGTACGCTCTGTTCACAGTACTGCTGGGTACACACTGTTCACACTACTGCTGGGTACGCACTGTTCACAGTACTGCTGGGTACGCTCTGTTCACACTGCTGCTGGGTACGCTCTGTTCACGCTGCTGCTGGGTACGCTCTGTTCACACTACTGCTCTGTACGCTCTGTTCACACTGCTGCTGGGTACGCACTGTTCACAGTACTGCTGGGTACGCTCTGTTCACAGTACTGCTGGGTACGCTCTGTTCACACTACTGCTGGGTACGCACTGTTCACACTACTGCTGGGTACGCACTGTTCACACTACTGCTGGGTATGCACTGTTCACAGTATCGACCCTGGAACCATTTTAATGTTTTACTTAACTAAAATGCAAATCAAATTCTAAAACACACAAATGATAGTCTAAATATTGAGAATAAACCAGAACAAATGAGTTTATTAACCAAGCTGGCTGCACACTCAGAGAAAAATAATTTCTACTGACTTTAAACACAACATATGAGCTGCACATCCCTCGTGGGGTGCATCTAAGAACAACAAAAATTGGGAAAAAAAAGTCTTAAACCAGATTCAATAACCCTACTGTTGATGTGAATATTGGCCATCTATTATTCATGTGTACACAGAGCGCATGCAGCTGTGCCCCATGTAACGATGCACTGGTCATCTGTGGACTGCACACAGAAAGGTGGTCCCTTAAGACTGCTCATCCCGGCAACACAGCCCCTGCCTTGAGAAAGTGCACTCCATGTCGTTAGCAACAACAAAACCACCAATGAAACGTTTCTCAGAATGCATCTCATTGCTAAGCGACGACTGTCTGCGTTATATGTATTTTCACTAAATGAAACCAGAGCTCCTTGGAAGTGGCTATGCCCAGGCTTGAGGGAAATGTCCGTAATAAGCTTAGAATATCACCTTTTCTGCCAGAAAGCAAGAAAGCAATCACAAAGTCTCCTGGGCTGTGTAAAAAGGAGACAACAGCGAAGTCCACTGGGATAACGAGACTGTGAAAAACAACAGTGCCTGTAATGAACAGGAAGACGAGTGTGTGTGCGTCTAGAACTCTATGAGTTCTATTAGTTTAAAAAACGCTAAGAAGTCTATGAATTCACGGTGAAGAAAGGAAGGTGAGGAACGGTGCTGTTTGGAGCACCTCCGACAGGTGGCTAGTGACAACTCATTATCTGAAAAACTAATAAACCGATTAAGGCAAAGAATCATGCATTTGTCCCGCCCTTCTTGTATAATCTACACTTCAAGTTAAGTAAAGAGTTGATTACATAAAGTGCTTTATAGATGACTTCTAGCTAACAAATCCAGAAATAATAATACAATTAGAAAAATCACCACTGTGCAGTCCCTAAACAAATAATGGATCTAGAAAACCACCATCAATGAACACAAAACCAGTTACTGGGCTGGTGGGGAACTCAATGGATGGATCAGGGTTATGACACCTGAGCCACTGACAGCACTCACATCACCAGCAGGGGACCATCTAGAACACACGTGCTCACTACAGGGGAAACAGGATGCATACAGTGCCATCGATTCAGTATTTTCTGTCAAAAAAAAAGGAATCTGAATCTAATGAAGCCTGGAGACGCAACCAGTAACAGGAAGTTGAGACACTGAGGAAACAAATACAATCAGCCAAATCCAGGATGGGAAATTTGAAAGAACACATGACCTCGTTTCTTACACAAATGTTAAGACATGAAGAAAAACAGTAGAGGGAACAGGGAAATACAGAGAAAAAGAATTCGATATATCAAACAAATGCCAGGCACAAATGGGGATTTTGATTTGCGTAAAACAAATGTTAAAAAAACATTTTAGAGACAAGCAATCTGTGGACTGGTATTAAATATTAACACCAATTATTACTTTTGTAGGTGTCCTAGTTGTATTGTGGACACAGGTGGGAGTATATTTATTGGTAAAATAATGTGATATCTGGAATTTGCATTAAAATACTCCAGAGAGGGCTGGCATTGTGGCAAAGCAGGTTGAGCCACCACCTGTGACGCTGGTGTCCAATACGGGCACCAGCTCCGCTTCTGATCAGCTCCCTGCTGGTGTGCCTGGGAACGCAGGGGAGGATGCCACAAGTGCTTGGGCCCCTGCACCCATGTGGGAGACTCGGAGGAAGCTCTTGGCTCCTGACATTGACCCAGGCCAATCCTGGCCATTGTGACCATTTGGGCAGTGAACCACAGGATGGAATTTCTCTTTGTCTCTCCCTCTCTCTCCATCACTCTGCTATTTTTATAAATAAATAAATAAATCTTGGGGCCAGCACTGTGGTGTAGTGGGTTAAAGCCCTGGCCTGAAGCACCAGCATCCCATATGGGTACCAGTTCTAGTCCCGGCTGCTCCTCTTCCAATCCAGCTCTCTGGTATGGCCTGGGATAGCAGTAGAAGACAGCCCAGGTCCTTGAGCCCCTGCACCTGTGTCAAAGACCCGGAGGAGGCTCCTGGCTTCGGATTGGCGCAGCTCCGGCAATTGCAGCCATCTGAGGATTGAAGCAGCGGATGGAAGACTTCTCTCTCTATCTCTACCTTTCTCTGTAACTCTGTCTTTCAAATTAATAAAAATAAATCTTAAGCCGGCGCCGTGGCTAATCCTCCGCCTGTGGTGCCAGCACACCGGGTTCTAGTCCCGGTCGAGGTGCTGGATTCTGTCCTGGTTGCTCTTCTTCCAGTCCAGCTCTCTGCTGTGGCCCGGGAAGGCAGTGGAGGATGGCCCGGGTCCTTGGGCACTGCACCCCATGGGAGACCAGGAGAAGCACCTGGCTTCCTGGATTCAATCAGCGCGGTGCGCCAGCCACAACAGCCATTTGGGGGTGAACCAACGGTAAAGGAAGACCTTTCTCTCTGTCTCTCTCTCTCACTGTCCACTCTGCCTGTCAAAAAAAATGTTTAAAAAAAAATCTTTAAAAAAAAACTCCCCAAAAAACCATGTGTGCGTGTGTGTGTGTGTGTCTGTGTGTGTACTGTGAAATCACATCAACAAAATGCTACTAGTTTTTGGTATGCATATAAAAATCTAATAGGGGCCGGCATTGTGTGGCAGAGTGGATAAAGTCACTTCATGTGACACTGGTACTGCATACAGGCGCTGGTAGGAGACCTAGCTGTTCTACTTCTGATCCTGCTCCTTGTTAATGTGCCCGGGAAAGCAGTATAAGATAACCCTGGCACCCACATGGGAGACCCTGAAGAAGCTCCTGGCTTCAGGCTGGCCCAGCCCTGGCTGTTGTAACCAGCTGGGGAATGAACCAGCAGATGAAGAGCTCTCTCTCTCTCTCTCCCCCTCTAACTCTGCCTTTCAAATAAATAAATAAATCTTTAATAAAGTTAATCCAGCTATATTATATTTACAACGGACACATCCAAAACAAAAAGTCACAAATCAAGTAAAATGAAAAGGAATAGATACACACTTCCAAAAAGAGCAAGTGCAACTATATTAAGTAAAATAAAATTTTATGGTATTAGTCAAGATAAAAAGGATCATTTCTTAATGATATATCATTTTATAATGATAAGAGATTCAATTTTCCAGAAAGATATGGTTTGAAATTTGTATGCACTAGTAATATACCTTCAAAAATATATAAAACAGAATTGACTAAACTGTGAGAAACTAATAAATCCACCATGGTTAAGAGAGATTTTTATCACAATTCCCTTGGTAATTGACACATGAAGCAAACAAAAATTAACAAGGACACAAAGACCTGAGTACACTAAGTAGTGGGGTCAATCTAACCACGTTCAAGTACAAGCCTGTGCAGGACATCACAAATACACACTGTTCCCAGGCACAGGAGCACTGAGGGCAATCAATCAAGGACAACACCAGTAAAGCAGTTTCAGCAAACAGCAAGAAATTATAGATACAGAGCAATAAAGAGAGCAATCAATGTCAGAGACAACAAACCCTGTAAATTTACAAATGCAATACCTCAAGGGTGAAAGAAGAAATCCTAGCAAATGTTAGAAAATACGTCCGTCTGAACAATAACGAAAATACTATGTTATCACTCAGCAATAAAAGATGTCCAATGAACTACTGGTACATGCTACAGCAAAGAAGCCAGACACAGAAGACAACATTTTTTTTTTTTTTGGACAGGCAGAGTCAGACAGTGAGAGAGAGAGAGACAGAGAGAAAGGTCTTCCTTCTGTTGGTTCACCCCCCAAATGGCTGCTACGGCTGGTGCGCTGTGCCGATCCGAAGCCAGGAGCCAGGTGCTTCTCCTGGTCTCCCATGGGGTGCAGGGCCCAAGCACTTGGGCCATCCTCCACTGCACTCCTGGGCCACAGCAGAGAGCTGGACTGGAAGAGGAGAAACCAGGACAGAACCGGCACCCCAACCGGGACTAGAACCTGGGGTGCCGGCACCGCAGGTTGAAGATTAGCCTAGTGAGCCACAGCACCGGCCTGACAACATTTTCTATGATCAAAATTTTATGAAATGTACAGAAAAGGCAAATCTATAGAGAAGAGAAGTAGACGACTGGTCACCTTCGGATGGGGGAGGAACGGGAAAGACTGCGAATGAACAGGTTTCCCGTGGGGTGATGGAAACTTTCTAAAATTAGGCTGCTGGTGATTCACAACTCTTCAACTATGTTAGAAATCAATGAGTTTTAAATTTAAGAAGAGTGCGTTTTGGGGTGTGTAAATTTCATCTCAATAAAGTTTGAAAACCATTTGGAATGCAGCTAACTAGTACCTGCAGTGAAATTTGCAGCCCTAACAGATTACATGAGAAAAGAGGAAAGAATGACAATTAAGGACCTAATTTGCCAACCAACAAGCTTCTAAGAAGCAGAAAAAAGAGGAGGAAAGTAGTAACAGAGTAGATTAATGAAACAGAAAATAAAGTCACAAAAGACAGGAACAAAGCCAAATATTGGTTGAAAAAAAATGCCATGATAAATCTCCAGCAACAAATTAAGGCTGGAGGCTAGTGTTCTGGTGCCGCAGGTTAGGCATCCCATATTGGAGTGCTAGTTCAAGTCCCAGCTGCTCCACTTGGGATCCAGCTTCCTTTTAATGTGCCTTGGAAGGCAGCACATGATGAGTTTCTGGGCCCCTGACACCTATGTGGGAGACCAGGATGGAGTTCCTGGCTCCTGGCTTTGGCCTGGCCCAGTCCTGATATAGCCATCTGGGGAGAGAATCCTCAGAGATCGCTCTGTCTTGCCCTCTCTCTGTTACTTTGTCTTTCAAATAAATAAATAAATAACCTTTTTTTAAAAAAAATTAAGGTAGAAGAGAATGTGTAAACAATCTAATAACAACAAATTTTATCATTTAGATAAAGCAAAGAGTTTGACAGAAAAAAATGTGACCATGGGCCAGCATTGTGGTATGGAAGGTTAAGCCTCCGCCTGCAGTGCAGGCATCCCGTATGACTGCCAGTTCAAGTCCCAGCTGCTCCACTTCTGTTCTTGCTAATGGCCAGGGAAAGCAGTGGAGGATGCTCCAAGTCCTTGGTCCCCTGTACCCATGCGGAGACTGAGAAGAGGCTCCTGGCTCCTGGATTGAGCCCCAGCCACAGTAGCCATTTGGGGAGTGAACCAATGAATGGAAGATCTCTCTCTCCCTGTATTTCAAATGAATAATAAATGAATCTTTAAAAAAATGTGACTAAAACTGTCTCAAGAATCTCTAAAAAGGTGCTAGTGTTGTGGCATAAGAGGTAAAGCTACACTTGTGGCAACAGCAGCCCATGTGGGCGTCAGTTCATATCCCGACTGCTCACCTTTCAATCCAGCTCTCTGCTAATGGCCTGGGAAGAGCAGCAGAGGATGGTCCAAGTGTTTGGGCCCCTGGCAGCCACACGGCAGACCTGGGAGAAGTTCCTGGCTCTGCATTTCAGCCTGGCCCAGCACTAACTGCCATACAGCCATGTGGAGAGTGAGCCAGTGGATGGAAGGTCTCTCTGTCTCTGCCTCTCTGTAACTCTGTCAGACAAATCTTTTAAAAAATAATTTCTAAAACGGAGCTGCTGTTGTTGTCAATGGGTTAAAGCTGCCACCCACAAAGCCGCATCCCGTATGAGCACTGGTTCAAGTCCTGGTTGTTCCACTTAGGATCCAACATTCTGCTAATGTGCCTGGAAAAGCAGCAGAAGATGGCCCACGTGTTGGGGCCCCTGCCACCCACATGGGAGACGCTCCTGGCTTCAGCTGGGCTCAGCCCTGGCCACTGTGGTCATCTGGGAAGTAAATCAGCAGATAGGAGATCAATCTCCCCTCCCACTCACTCTGCCTTTCAAATAAAATAAATCTTTTTAAAAAAATTTTTCAAATAAAATGAAAATAAATAAATTTTTAAACATGGATGTTTCAACATCAGAACACAGATCAATGTAATTCAACATATGAACACAATGAAAGAGAAAAACCGTATGATCATCACAAAAGAAAAAGGCATTTGAGGGGCTGGCACTGTGGCACAGTAAGGTTAATCCTCCACCTGAAGTGCCAGCATCCCATATGGGCGCCAGTTCTAGTCCCAGATGCTCCTCTTCCAATCCAGCTGTCTGCTATGGCCTGGGAAAGCAGCAGAAGGTGGCCGAAGTGCTTAGGTCCCTGTATGCGTGTGGAAGACCCAGAAGAAGCTCTTGACTCCTGGCTTAGGATTGGTCCAGCTCCAGCCACTGTGGCCTTTTGGGGAGTTAACCAGTGGATGGAAGATCTTTTGTCTCTGTCTCTCCCTCTCACTGTCTGTAACTCTACCTCTCAAACAAATAAATAAAATCATTAAAAAAATAAAAAGGCATTTGATAAATTCAATACTCATTTGTGATTAAAAATCATTTGACAGGCCGGCACCGTGGCTTAACAGGCTAATATTCCGCCTTGCGGCGCCGGCACACCAGGTTCTAGTCCTGGTTGGGGTGCCGGATTCTATCCCGGTTGCCCCTCTTCCAGGCCAGCTCTCTGCTATGGCCCGGGAAGGCAGTGGAGGATGGCCCAAGTGCTTGGGCCCTGCACCCACATGGGAGACTAGGAGAAGCACCTGGCTCCTGACTTCGGATTAGCACGAAGCGCCGGCCGCAGCGGCCATTGGAGGGTGAACCAACAGCAAAAAGGAAGACCTTTCTCTCTGTCTCTCTCTCTCACTATCCACTCTGCCTGTCAAAAAAACAAAACAAAACAAAACAAAAAAAACATTTGACAAACTAATACTATAAGGAAAATTTACAAATTTTAAAAAGCACTCTATACCAAATCTAATACTCTGTGAATTTATTTTTAAAAAATATTTATTTGAAAGGCAAAGTTGCAGAAGGAGGGGGAGAGACAGAGACAGAAGTATCTTCCATCTGCTGCTTCACTCTCGAAATGGCAATGGTCCGGGCCAGGCCAGGCTGAAGCCAGGAGCCAGGCACTCCATCTGAATCTCCCACATAGCTGGCAGTGGCCCAAGTACTTGAGTTATCTTTCATTGTCTCCCCTGGCACATTAGCAAGGAGCTGGATCAGAAGTGGAACAGCCTGTGGCTAGTGTTGTGGGGTAACGGGTTAAGCAGCCACCCGCAGCACCAGCAACCCACATGGGCACTGGTTCAGGCCCTGGCTGCTTTTCTGATCCAGCTACCTGACAATGTGCTTGGGAAGGCGGCAGGAGATGGCTCACATGGGAGACCCAGATGAAGCTCCTGGATCCTGGCTTCAGCCTGGCCCAGTCCTGGCTGTTGCAGCCATTTGGAGAGTAAGCCAGCAGACAGAAGATGTCTCTCTCTCTGTAACTCTTACCTTTCAGATAAATAAAATAAATTAAAAAAAAAAAAAAAAAAGAAGAAGTGGAGCAGCCAGGACTCGAAGGGTGCTCATACAGGATCCTGGCATTACAGGTGGCAGCTTAACTCACAGCACCACAATGCCAGTCCCATGAAATACTTCATTCTTTAAATTCTTTTTTTGAGGGGCAGAGAGAGAAGAGAACAAGAAGGAGAGAGAACAAGAGAGAGAGAGAGTGAGAGAAACAGAAGAGATCCCATGCAGTGGTTCCTCCCTAAATGTCCGTAACAGTTGGGGGCTAAGTCAAGGTAGAAACCAACAACCAAGAACTCAATGCAGTTCTCCTATGTGGGCGGCAGAAACCAATTACTGGAGCTATTGCTACTGCCTTCGAGAGTCTGCACTGGTGGGAACTGAACTCAGGGACTCCAAGACGGGATGCAGGCATCGTAAACACTAGGCTAAGGCCCGCTCCTCCAGCTGAAATTTTAACATCAGTCCCACTAGAATCAGGAACAAGACTGAAGAGCTCTACTACCATTGTGTCCAATCAACACTGCAGTGGAGGCCCTAGCAATGCAGAAAGGAAAAGCAATCAATGGCTTACAGGTGAAAACAAAACAAAGACTATCCTTAAAAAACTTTTTCAGACTCTATCATTATCCACAGAGAAAAATCAGAAAAAATGTGTAGGTAAATAATTAGAATCAATGAGACTCCAATGAGGTTTAAAGTTATACAGTACAGTGCACAAAAATATACTCTACAAAGTTAGAAAACGACTTTCAGAAAAGATACTATTGCCTCTAGAGGTATATAAGTTGACAATACGATCACAGGGGGAAAAACAATTAACACTGTGTCCGACTGTAAGCCCTTAGTAGTGTGTGCTCTAAGGAGAGCGGGACCTGCTGAGCCGACACAGCAGGTCTGCGCAGGTAGTGATATGTGCACAGCAGTGACGGCAGCACTTGCACGTCAAAGAGGACAGAGAGCAGGAGTGAGGCAGGAGTCAAGGGGGAATTCCTCTTTATAGAAAAACGCCCGGTAACAATGCAGAAGTGACAGACCAGAAGTCATCATTCTGCACCACCAGTGTGGTAACTGACTCGGGCAAGGATTATCAACAGATGCTCAAGTACTGGGTGAGGACAGTTGGGAAACAGGACAGTTGCCAGACTCCAAGCATCTCCCCAGAGATCACTGATGAGTGACAGGAGGGAAAGCAGCGCTCCAACAGACGCTGCACAGGCTTCTGCACGGAGGACTCGCGATGCAGTGGGGAGCGGTGCTCTGACTCAAATGTACGAGGGCAACCTAATCATGAGGAACAGAAATTCAGACTGTGGGACACACACAACCGGACTGAATTCTAGGCTGCTGAGAATTACCATGCTGCCTCTCCTCGGCCATTCACCCTTTGGTCATCTTAGGGACAACCAGAAACTGGACAGACAGAGCTGCTTGTACACACAGGTGTCGGGGGCCAGGGGAGGAAAGGCATCAGGCTCAAGAGCAAGCAGAGGGCGTTACCAGGAAGCTGAGGCGGAGCTGGACCTTCTGGCCTGTGGCACAGAGCAGAGAAGGGAGGGCTAAGGTTCTGGGTACTCACTTCCCGGATGGCCCCGTCACAGACTCGAATGACATTCAGGAATGTGGGCATGACCTGGGGCAGGAACTGCACACACTTGAGCCCCAGGGACTTGAAGATGAAGGTGATGGCCTGGACAACCATGGTGTGATGATGAGACAGAGACTGGTCTCGGAAGATCCGCATCAGGGCCACCATGGACACAGCAGGGTAGAACTCGTCCAGAGGCAGGTTTCCCATGTTGACCAGCATTTCACTGGTGCTGTAGTCAGCTAGGACAAAACGACGGAGCGAGTCACCAGGTGTATGTGACAGGACCCTGCCCTCGGGCAGACCAAGGTGAACAGCAAACAAGAACCTCCTGACAGAATCAGCATTCCTCTCTCTCTCCCTGGTACAACGCTCTAACACCAGCGGGAGAACAGGGCCTACTAGGAACAATGAATAGTCTCTCACCCTCAAAGACTAAATGGCTTTTGGCTTTTCTACTACCTAAACCACCAATGCCTAAAACAGTAAGTGAAGAGTCTTCTTTAAATTGCTATGTTTAATTCAGCTTCTTACCATCAGAGTTCTGAAACCATCAACAGAAACAATTACACCCCCAGATGAAAGTAAAGAGAATTCAATCAGGCAAACGTCTGTCTGTTCAGCAGCTGCCTGTTCCCCTAGGGAATTCACACGAGTGGGCAGGCAAATGCCACCTGGCTGAACAGCAAGGACCTTGAGGACTCTGCCTGAGGGAGGTAAGAACCAGAACAAGTCAGGAGCAAGAACACCTGGAGGGACATGGTTCAGGCCTTGCTCTGGATAACATCACCGCCGCACCTCTGTAATACACACAAGGAAGACGCAGGTGGAAGAAGCAATATGGTCCCATCTACAGAGTTTGGAAACAAACTATTTTGTTTGGGGAAAATAACACTCTGTCAGAATAGTTGGAAGAGCCACCGTTGACCTTAACTTCAAAAACAGGCCTGTTCCCCTCCCCCCCAAGGGCAGTGGGCTACGTCCAGTAGACTTTTCTTGCATCCCATCCTCTATTCCACTCTCAGCTATCTGTCAAAGGGCAATGGGGCCTTAGGGCCCATTGATGGTTTCAGATGGAAAAAGAGCCCTGGATTTCTGATGGCTTCTTGTTTTCCTACACCCCTGGGTCTTGCCTTAGCTTTCCTCACCAATTAAAACAGGAAGAATAAATTTTATCCTCTTTTCCCTTGGGTGCCTTAGGACTATAGGCATCAAAGAAGCACTAACAAAGAAGGAGTGATGAGCAGAGGTGATGGGGCGGTAATTCCTATCCCTTATTGGCACCAAGAGAGCAGATGTAGCCTGGTAAGCCTTGACAAAGAACAGGGACATGGGGAGGACTCTGGCCACACTAGGAGCAGCATCCTCCCTGGGATTCAAGAGGAAATTACTTTTAATTCAAACGTTGCAAGATGTGCCAATATCCTCTAATTTCACAGTTCCTAGCCCAAGACTCTGAAGCCAGCACTGCAGGCTTTCTAAGCTGGGAACGTGCAAGTCTCTCCTGGTTCCCTCCCACTTACAGGAATCCTGGCTGGACTTGGACTCTGACAGGCTGACGGCAGATGCGTCCCGGGACTGGTCAATCATGCCGATGTTCACCTTGTGCTTGTAGGGGTCCAGAGCCCCTAACAGCCCCAACACACGGATGGCCTAGGCAGGAAGGGGAGGGGAAGAGAGACTCATCACAACCTCTGATTACAACAGGTTTCATGGGAATTCCTGTGATGTTCCACAATCCCCAATCCATACACAACTCAACAGCTACATGAACAAAACTGAGAAGGCCACAAGCCTGCAGGCCGCTGTCAGAGCACGTTGGTGCCAGCAGCTACTCTCCCTCCATTCCCCCAGGGAAGTGCATGAAGACCCAGTCTGCGCTGTTCCCTACCTCTCTCCGTGTCCCCTGATTCTGCTCAGTCTTCAGAAAATTCAGCAGCACCTCCAGCAAGGTGGGGTACTTCCTATAGGGCTCCACGACGTAGCCAGTGCTGGCCACCAACTGTCCCAGGGTCCACAGAGCCACCTGGATGGGCAGAAGACCCCAAGTTTCTTAAGTCAGAATGAGAACAAGCAGGGTGTCCTCTGTGCAAACGACCCCAAGGAAGCACCACCAGTTATTTATTTATTTTTTTTGACAGGCAGAGTGGACAGTGAGAGAGAGACAGAGAGAAAGGTCTTCCTTTTGCTGTTGGTTCACCCTCCAATGGCCGCCTCGGTAGGCGCGCTGCGGCCGGCGCACCGCGCTGATCCGATGGCAGGAGCCAGGTACTTCCCCTGGTCTCCCATGGGGTGCAGGGCCCAAGGACTTGGGCCATCCTCCACTGCACTCCCTGGCCACAGCAGAGAGCTGGCTTGGAAGAGGGGCAACCGGGACAGGATCGGTGCCCTGACCGGGACTAGAACCCGGTGTGCCGGCGCCGCAAGGCGGAGGATTAGCCTAGTGAGCCGCGGCGCCGGCCCCCATCAGTTATTTTAAGATGTGTCCAGCAAAGGTATTAACCACGAACAGAACTCCTGAGAGGACGTCAGAATAAGGCTACTCAATACAAACCTACAACCACTGGATTAAAGGATAGAGAACACGCCCGCCTTTCTCAAAGGAAACACAGATCCTCCTCTCCCAAAGGTTCATGGGATTCCCAGGAGACTGACTGTTCCTAGTTGAAGTCCAGTCTAATAGCCCACATGACAGGTGCAGAACCAGAGCCAGCAGGGATGAGCTGCTCTGTGCCCCACAGGCAGTTACCCCGGCCTTCTTTTCCCCTAGGAGCTGGGAAGAGGCTCGGCCTGCACAGAGGAGACGGCGCTGGTCAGCTCTGGCACTACTGCAAGGGCCTCTGGGTCAGGATGACGGCTACTTCTGGGTCCCGGTGCTACTTTTTCTGCATCTGCTGTGTGCCAGGCACTGTGCCAGGCACTGGCAGAGGAGACTCAGGCAACTCAAGAGAAATCGGCCCCTGGCATCACAGGGGCTACCTGCTCAGGAAGGGGGGCACTCACCTGCCTCTTGGCCAACAGGGAGGAGTCCTGCAGCATGTCCATGATGATGATGAAGAGCTCGTCCACCCACTTCCTCATTTCCAGGCCACTGACCTGCAGGAGGAAGGTGATGCTGGTGTTTAGGATCAGAAATGTTGGCCTTAGGAAGTACGCGACTTCTTCAGAGTTAAACAGTTTCTCCCCATCCTATGAAAGAAGTCTGTCCTCTTACTTGAGCCAGTTCTCCTATTGTGGCCAAGACATTATTGATCACACCTGGGTTTGGATCAGGATCTGGGTCTTTCAATTTCAAAATTAAAGCCTACAGAAAGAAGGTATGAGAAAAACGAGTAGATTAGGATCTACCAGAAGCCTTTCACATAAGTTAAATTTACCCAAGAGAACATCCCTGCCCTAAATAAATTACTTCTAGAGAACTGATGAATCCAAGACTTCTGCGATGTGGATTCACAAATTTTTACCCACACTGAGTTCTAGCTAAACCTGTGACAGAACTGGGGAGCACCACGTTTAAAAAATTTCCCACATCTCCTCTGAACTATATTCTGTGAGCATTTGTCCAGATGCACAAGTTAGGAAGGACTCTACATAACTCTCTTGTATTCAGACTTGAAGACTGCTTCAGAATTTTAAAAATTAACTTTGATTTATTTGAAAAGCAGAAAGACCAACCTCCATCTGCTCGTTTACTCCCCAAATACCCACAACATCCAAGGCTGGGCCAGGCCGAAGCCAAGACCAGAAGTTCAATCTAGATCTCCCACGTGGCTGGCAGGGTCACTCATCTGCTGCCTACCGAGGTGTGCATTACCAGGAAGCTGTAAGCAGGAGTCGAGTCGGGGCTGACCCAGCACTCGGATAAGGGATGCAGGTGTTCAAGTGGCACCCTAACTGCTACGCCAAATGCTGGCCCCGATTTCAGACTGTGGATCTCATTTTTTCTTCATTTTGGGGGGAGCTATTTTATGCTGCTATTCACCGCTGCTTCTCTCTAGCACATTCGAGAACGTGCCTCAAGCATGCCTTATCTGTTCTAGGGAGAGCACTTTCCTGCAGGGGTGAGAGTCTTGGTATTCTTTAACTGAAAGTTCTTGATGTGGCCTTGGCCCCAGCTTGGGATCAAAGAAATGGCCTGTCTAGTGCACTAGTGAGCAGGCAGCCCTCCTGTCTCCCCGACAGCCCAGAGAGGAAGTGCTGCTCTGAGTCCTGCGCGTTACCTTCAGAATGGGCTCCATGTAGGGGCGGATGAGTCGGGGGGCGTTGGAGACCAGGTGTCCCAGCATGCGGGCACTCTGCTCCTTGATTCTCCCAATGCCACTGTGCTCCAGCTCTGTCAGAATCTATCGGGAAGAAAGGTTCACTGTGGCAGAGGCTCTTCTAGAAGGAACTACGTGTCAAACGGGAAACGTGCCAGGGAACTAGAAGAAGGACCGAGCCTCCATGACGGATAAAGCAGCTGCTAGATACTAAGCCAGGGACAGCTCTGCAGCTGACAGGACAGTGGGAACACAGCTACGCCTGGAGACCAGCCCTGCCACCTTCACGTCCCTTCTGAAGCCCAGCCGTTCAGGGCAGCACCATCACAGAAAACTGAGAAAACCAAGGAGAGCTGTGAGTAGGCTTCTGTGGAAATGAGTAATGAAGGGAGGGCTCCTGGGGAGGGAAATCTTTGTCCAGAGAGCAAACCAGTGAGAGGGTCTATAAGTGAGACAAAGGAATCAAAGATCAGTGAGAACAGCCAGGACACTGAGAAATGCTGACACTCCACAGTCATTTCGGGCATGGCTAGACAAGCCCACGTGGGCAGGGATCACATCCATGGGTCCCCTGGGCCTTACTGACCAGAGATAATGTGTTTGTTTGTTCAGCCTGACATCCTTAAAATAGCAGCAAGTCGGCACACTGTGCTCATGCTGATACAGACAAACGACGTAACACAGACAGACTTCTGGATAGCTGACGGTGCCAGAAGGAAACCTAGGAGCAGTGAGGGAAGTCAATGTGCCAAAACCCAGGTTAGCAGGGAGCCCCAACGAAACACACCCGTGAAGGGCTCACCCACAGCTTCCTGAGGTGCAAAGGCACCATGCATTCAGCTGACTCCTGTCTTTTCCAGGCTAGCGGTACACAGCAGGATGTGCCAGGCTGGGCAGGGGCAGTGGTGCAGCCCTCGGTCACAGGCGGGCCACTCCGCAGTGCAAGCTGCGGCCAAGCTCTGGTGTTCAGCAGGGGAGGCGCACTGAATGCATTTCCAACTTACTTTCCACTTACGATGAGCTTAATGGGAGAAACCCGTTCTAAGTTGAGGAGCATCTGCATTCTATTTTGTCTTGGGTTGCCCATTTATTAAGTCTGATTTTTTGGATCCTGTTGCCAATCCTCTTCCCTCAGTGAGAGCAGACAGCAGTCCAGGGAGATGGAGAAGGATACTAAGAACTGACCCACAGGGATAAGAGATGGCTGACTACGAGGAAACGTGCCCCAGGGAGCAGGGCACAACTCCCAGGTGGTGCACTACCAAAACAAGACACCAAGTTCACTTCCAGAGCCACAGCCTTGCAGCACCCTAATAACTCAACTAAGACCTCAACGAAACGCCAAAGCCTTTACCCAAGCATGAAATTATATAATTCAGTCTGGAAAATCTATGCTTAAGTCTGAAAGGAACACTGTTGGAACCCTGACATTTCAAGGACTGCTCGGCGCCTGACAGATTCCCTCAGCATACTTCAGCTTCCGTGGGATCAGAAACCCAGGCGGCCTGACGGCGTCAAATCAGCGTGAGGATGACAGAACACGTCTGCTCTGTTCACTGCTGCTTCCCAGTGCCCAGCAGCACCGGGAGCGTGCAGGTGCTCACAGTCTGCTGACCGAGTGAGTTTTTCACTAGGAGGTATTTCTGAATCAAACTCAGCACAATTTGAGCTGGCAGGTTCAAAAATGGTTTCTTTCTCCTTCCCAAAGCCTTAGGTGTTTTAAAAAGACTTAAAATGACGTAGGCCATCCTAATGTAGGCCAGCAGGCAGACATAAATCATTAGGCTAAAACCAGAAGTGCCAACCTAAGTACAATTTTCTAATTTGTTGATTAATGATATAATTTACAGCTACTTTAATTATGACAAATTGTGACTAACAGCATTTCTCTAGGGTGAGTTACATGTATTAATGGTTTCCTATGTTTAAGTTCCTCACATGTCCTGAACGTGTGTATTTCAGAAGAAACCATGGGAACGTCAGGAAGTAGGAGCAGGGTGGGGAGGAGTAGAGGAGAGGGGACAGGAAATGACAAAGGGAGCTCCACGAAACCAGGAGAGCTTGGGAGTAACTTGCAGCTGAAAGGGCGGGTCCACACACAGCTCACAAGGAGGCCGGGGAACTTACCTGGGTAGATGAAAAAACTTAAGGAACCAGGTTTTGGCGGGAACTGAAAATCCTAGCAGAACTAGCGGCAATGCCAACCTGAATCTACTTCAAGCTGAGCCTGGCACCTGACATTACATAAGGTAAAGGCCAGGGACCACAGACCAGGGCAAAGACCATGGGAAGGAAGGCTGGAACCGCTCTCACACTTCTTCTCTTTGTCAAGAATAGGGACTAGCAACCACACGACAGGCAGACGACAGGAGGACTGAGCTTGTTAGCATGTGAAGGCCAAGAGATGGAATGCAGGTGACTCCCCAGGGAGGAGACAGAGCTGTAGAAGCCGTGGGACTGGGAAGTGTCTGGGAGTTACACTGACAAGAGGCTCAGAGGGGCTGAGCTGTCACACTGCAATGATAAAGCCGGGAAAACGCGTGGGCCCTTGAAGCCGAATGCGGCTTTCCCGGGGTCTCTAGTCTTTGTCCCTCTTCCCTGCCGCCCACACTCCTTCCTCAGTTCTCACCTGGATGAGCATCTTGCGCAGGAAAGGCATGACAAAGGCCGGGTTCATGCTGCTGAGCCGGCCCACAGTGCAGATGGCCAGCTCCCGGATCTCGAACACCTGGTCATTCAGGGCCACAAACAGCGCCTGCAAATTCTCTGCCTGGGCCAGGTGTGCGTCGAAGCGCTCATCCAGAGATGCCAAGACACAGTAGCGGATGTCAGGGTCTGTGAAAGCAATGGAGCCTGTGAATACCTCTTCACGATGCCAGCTCTTCAGCCCTGTCCCACTGTCCACCTGCACTGCCGTCGCCTCCTGGGAGGACCCGACATCCTTCTCCATCTCCCTGTCATTCTCTTCTCCACTCGCAGGAGTAAAAGAACTGAAGACAGATGATCTCGCACTTACGGGCTGGGTAGCCAAGACTTGACAGAACAACCCAACACCAGTTGCAGAGGCTGAAGACCTCTAGAGAGGCCAGGTGATCAAACTGGCCACTTTCAACTGCCCCGAGCTCCTGCACTCCCCAGAGCGCTTCCGTCTCGCAAGCTTTACCAGGATCTGTTATCCCGACCACGAGCAGCTTGCTGAGCACGTCTGCCACCACCTGCACTGCCGTCTGGCTGACCACGTGTGCATGGCCGCTGATGAGGTGGATGGAGGGGGTGAGCAGGCGCGAGCAGGTGCGGGCAGCTTCCATGCGGATCTCCTTGTGCTCACTGTTCAGGAAATGATCCGCGCAGTGGCGAACAAACTGGGTCAGAGAGTGGCCTGGATACAGAGGCAGAGAGGAAACAGAATAAACACTTCAGACAGGTGGTCTGCAACCTGCTAGCTGCACTATTTGTGGCTTCTCACGGGCAGAAAGGCAGAAGGGGGTAGAAAAGGAACAGGGAGACGAGATAAAGGTAGCCTGGACCCTTTCCATATTTCCTTCAAAGTGTGAATGATTGCGTTTTATTCTGACACAACCCATTACACTCCCAGAGCGGAAAGTGATTCTTGACCAAACTGATCCTGCCAACTTTAGTTCTCAGATTTAAATGCCAAAAAGAGCTTGATATAAGCTGGCTTTAAACACAGCTACTTTCTATGTATTAGAAACAATCACGGTGGGAGTTGATCACTCGAAGTGGAAGAGTCTCAACAGGGAAGGCCCAGGCAGCACAGACGCTGGGCTGCACGTTTGGCCTTCTTGTCCTTGCTAGTTTCTCTGTGGTCTTGACCAATACTACCCACATGATACTAAAGTTCTGAATTACTCGCTTTTTCTCCTGAAATCTCCCTGAGGTATTAATATGGCTTCATCTGCAACTTAGAATGCCAGGCTGAACCACCCAGCACAGCACTCAGACATCACACGGCCACCGGCATGGACACGCCCAAAGCCCTGCTGGTACCCCTGAACCACTAAATGCCACCTCCGCCACGAGAAGTGGGAGGTGGGTGGGGTGCGACACGTGGGAGGTGGGTGGGGCGCGACACGTGGGTGGTGGGTGGGACGTGACATGGGAGGTGGGTGGGAGGCAGCCCCGACTTCTCCATCTCTGAGGCATGATTTCCCTGGATCGATGCATACTCTTCCTGACCCACACCTGTCCCCAAGTGCAATATGGGACACAGAACTGAACAATAGGAATGAGTGATCCATGTAGAGTCTGAGCAGGATGAGCCACTACGGCGTCAGCAGCCAGGAGCCCTGTCTGCAGGACCCTGGGAAGACACAGGAACTCCAGGCAGGCTCAGCCCTCCGGAGAGGGTCGCAGCATCACTTGCCTTCTTAGCAGCAGCCCCTCCACGTCTTTACCTTCAAATTCGAAGCTACCAAGGGTCCGGAGGGCGAGAGTGATGCTGCCCACATCGCTGGCCTCGGGCAGGGTGTTGAGCCCCGGGGAGGCCAGCTGGTGGGCCAGGCCCTTGGGCATGCCTGGGTGTCGGAGAGGTTTGTGCATAAGGACCAGGGACAGCATCTTCAGGAGCCCGTCCTGGATGTCCTTCTTCAGCTGCGGGATCTGGCGGCTCAGGTCGTAGAGCACAGCAGTGAGCGCCGGGCTGAGGGGAGGACACCAGTCACACTCCAGCCCGAGCACGTGCGCTTCGGCTGTTCTTGGGAGAAACAGTCCTTCCCGCCCACCACGGGGATCAGGGCCCATCGCTGCTTGGTCTTAGAGGATACCAGACTCCTGGCCTGGTCTCAGCCTTCAGAACAATCTATGAGTTCTGGGTGGAAGATCTTTGTATTCCCCACCCCTCCAACTCTGTTTGAAATAAATTAAATAAATCTTAAAAAAAAAAAAAAAAAGGAATCTGTGGCATAGCAGGTAAAGCTACTGCCTGTAACACCAGCATCCCATAAGAGCACTGGTTCAAGCCCTGGTTGTTCCATTTCAGATCCAACTCCATGCTAATGAGCCTGGAAAAGTAGTGAAAAATGGCCCAAGACCCAGATGAAGCTCCTGGCTCCTAGCTTCAGCCTCTCCCTCCCTCTCTGTAACTGATTTTTTTTTTTTTTAAATTTAAATGTCAGAGTTGGCTGGCGCCGCGGCTCAATAGGCTAATCCTCCGCCTAGCGGCGCCGGCACCCCGGGTTCTAGTCCCGGTTGGGGCACCAGATTCTGTCCCGGTTGCCCCTCTTCCAGGCCAGCTCTCTGCTGTGGCCCGGGAGGGCAGTGGAGGATGGCCCAAGTGCTTGGGCCCTGCACCCCATGGGAGACCAGGAGAAGCACCTGGCTCCTGCCATCAGATCAGCACGGTGCGCCGGCCACAGTGCACCGGCCGCGGCGGCCATTGGAGAGTGAACCAACGGCAAAGGAAGACCTTTCTCTCTGTCTCTCTCTCACTGTCCACTCTGCCTGTAAAAAAAAAAAAAAAAAAAAAAAGTCAGAGTTACACAGAGAGAAGGAGAGGCAGAGAGATAGGTCTTCCATCTGATGGTTCACTCCCCAGTTGGCCACAACAGCCGGAGCTGTGCTGATCCGAAACCAGGAGCCAGAAGCCTCTTCTGGGTCTCCCATGCAGGTGCAGGGGCCCAAGGACTTGGGCCATCTTTCACTGCTTTCCCAGGCCATAGCAGAGAGCTGGATTGGAAGTGGAGCAGCCAGGTCTTGAACTGGCGCGCATATGGGATGACGGCACTGCAGGCTGCAGCTTAACCTGCTACGCCACAGCACCGGCCCCTGTAACTCTGATTTTCAAAGTAAACAAATCTCTTTAAAAAAAAAAAAAAAAAAAAAGAGTGTGTTTAGTCTGAGCTATCCTATGCTGACTGTCCAATTTAACACACAAACAACCATGCCTTGTTCTTTTAACCAGGTCCCACGTCTCCCAGGAACAGCGCCAGGGCGGGCTCAGGCGCTGACACCTACCTCAGCCCCACAGCCAGCATGGGCTCCAGCAGCTCCTTGATGTCCTGCTGGATGCCTGGCCCCATTGCGCGCGCCAGCATGCTGACACACGTGAACACCGTGGCGTCCACCTGCATTGCCTTCTGCCTCCTGCAGAGACACAGAGCAGCTACTTTAGACACTGTAATGAGATAGTGCATAAGGACCAAGGACAGCATCAAAGTCACCCTGAATCCCGGAGAGCAGGTTCCTCAGGCAGAGCCATCAGGTGTGAATGTGCAAGTGTCCAGCGTACAATTCTGGGGACTCGTCACATTGTAGCTGTTACAGATCTGTTCACCTGTGACAGCAACCCAGCAGACAGCAGTCAAGTGTGTGCAGCAGAAGGTCCCTTCCTGAATTCACACAAGGGCACTCAATGGGTTTAGTGTGGTGCTGACCAAGGCACCTACTGGGGAAGTCAGCTGAGCCTCGTGCCCATCAGGGAGCAGAGGCAGACCACAGCAACACACGGAAACATGAGATCCCCGTGATGGGACCACTGGGCTAGAGAACAGGTGGGGCTCATTAACTCACCAGAGCAATCCACACTAACGAAACAGGGATCCATAACAACAGAACTCAAGATGAAAGCCAACTAACACTGACCCCCTAGCCTCAGCAAAAGACCCCAGCCTCTCCATCTAACAGGTGCTGAGGTTCTTCTTATATTTCACTGACTGGGAAGTTTAAAGAGGTGGAGCATCTTCTTCAACTCTAGCGATAAGGAAAATGATGGCTGTTAGGTTCCTTCAGTCCCAGCCAAGAATTCCTTTCTTTAGCTCTTATACAAAAATAAGTCCAATGAAAGCCAGAGCCAAGAGAAAAATTAGGGATTCCCATAATTGGAAATAGCACTGGCATCTAACATATTCTCAGGGCATTCAACCTCACAAAGTATTTATAGAAATGTTATTTGATTTGGAAAAGGTTAGCATTCACCTAAGAAGTACTGTTCTTTATTTGCTCAACCCTGGAGTTTAACGATGCCTGGAAAGGCCCTAACCAAATGGAGGGAAGGTGGAACCCTAACAGAGGACTCACTTGTGGGCAAAGTCCTTAGGGGGCAGGGCCGCCCGGATGATGTCCAGCACACGAGGCAAGTAGACCTTGAACTCTGACCTCACAGCCACAGAAAGCAGCCCCAGAGCTTGGAAGGCTGCTGTCCGTTCCTTCTCCTTCTTGACACAGCTTAGGACGTGGTTCATGGTGTCCTGGAGGTACTGAGTGTCTGAACACAGAAAAGCAAAGTGGGTAGCTCAACGTTAAGAGTTGGTCTACACATCAAAGGTTAGAGTTTCTCTACAGCACTCAAATGAAGAAAGCTGTTGGAAAGACGTTAAGAATTTAGAGGAAATATTAACTAAAGTCTTATCTTGACCTTCAATGATCAGATAACAACTTTTAGAAACAATGTAAAGATAAGTTTTCTCCTTTTGTTAAACATAATTGTCCCCATTTCTTATTAAAAACAAAAAGACAATCTAAACTATTTTATATTATAATGAAATGTAAAGTAAAATTGAATATTGCTGGCAAGAAACAGGCCATTCCATCCAGTGTAGGCCTAGAAACCACTTTGCTATTACCTAGATATCTTTGTTACAGTTAAATTTATTTATTTTTATTTATTTGAAAGGCAGAGTGAGATATCTTCCATCTGTTGGTTCACTCCTCAAATGCCCACCAGAGCCAGGGCTGGGCCAGGCCAAAGCCAGGAGGCAGAAACTCCATCTGGGTGTCCCAAAGGGGTGGTAGGAACTTAAGTACTTGTGTCATCGTCCGCTGCCTCCAAGGGTGTGCACTAGGAGGAAACTGGATTGGAAGCAGAGGTGGACTCCGATAGGGCAGGTGTCCCAAGTGGCAGCTAAACCCGCTGGGCCACAACGCCTGCCCCTTTTAGGGTTGACATTCAGTACAGCAAGAGTCAGTCTGTAATTTGGAAACTCACATGTGTGTTCTCATGTACACTGACATAAGCCCACGTGCATGGATTGGCAATTCTTGGGTAATTTAAGAGTGCCGGTTCTCCCCTGAAAGCTGGATTTTCCTGCCTTCTATTTCTCTTCTTCCGTGAATGCTGACCCCAGGTCCGTGGCCCTGTGGTACATCTACGACCACACATCCATGAGAAAATCAGGGGTGCCGCGGGTGAACAAGACTCTCAACCGGCACATACACATGACCGCACACGCTAATGAGACGTATGTTCTCCACTCTCAACCGGCACACACACACGACCGCACACGCTAATGAGACGTATGTTCTCCACTCTCAACCGGCACACACACACGACCGCATACGCTGAGACGTATGTTCTCCACTCTCAACCGGCACATACACATGACCGCACACGCTAATGAGACGTATGTTCTCCACTCTCAACCGGCACACACACACGACCGCACACGCTAATGAGACGCATGTTCTCCACTCTCAACCGGCACACACACACGACCGCACACGCTAATGAGACGTATGTTCTCCACTCTCAACCGGCACACACACACGACCGCACACGCTAATGAGACGTATGTTCTCCACTCTCAACCGGCACACACACATGACCGCACACGCTAATGAGACGCATGTTCTCCACTCTCAACCGGCACACACACACGACCGCACACGCTAATGAGACGTATGTTCTCCACTCTCAACCGGCACATACACAGGACCGCACTACGCTAATGAGACGTATGTTCTCCACTCTCAACCGGCACACACACGACCGCACACGCTAATGAGACGTATGTTCTCCACTCTCAACCGGCACATACACAGGACCGCTCTACGCTAATGAGACGTATGTTCTCCACTCTCAACCGGCACACACACGACCGCACACGCTAATGAGACGTATGTTCTCCACTCTCAACCGGCACACACACGACCGCACACGCTAATGAGACGTATGTTCTCCACTCTCAACCGGCACACACACGACCGCACACGCTAATGAGACGTATGTTCTCCACTCTCAACCGGCACACACACGACCGCACACGCTAATGAGACGTATGTTCTCCACTCTCAACCGGCACACACACACGACCGCACACGTTAATGAGACGTATGTTCTCCACTCTCAACCGGCACACACACACGACCGCACACGCTAATGAGACGTATGTTCTCCACTCTCAACCGGCACACACACACGACCGCACACGCTAATGAGACGTATGTTCTCCATCAGCTCATGTGGTCAACTAGCAGGCGTGCTGGGGCCTGATCAGCCGCGGAGCAAAATGACACAATGGTCACAGCACAGCGAGGACGAGGAAAGCTGGGCCTCCCTCAGGGGGACAGCACTTCGGCAGGAAATTAACTTCCTCTTCCAGATGTGGCGCCTCAAGAGACGAGGAATCTGGCTTTGTAGAGATTCCAACCCCACCTCAGGGCAAGTTTTATATGCCTCACTCACACCACTGGGAAGTTCACAGTGACTTCCAAACGACCAGTTTCAAGCAAGTGAAACTTACGCAATAAGGTGCATACTTAGGAAGGCTGCCCACACAGACCTGCACCGACATATTTCAGTACACTATTGAATAAAACAACAAATCCACATCAAAAGAATAAACCTAGGGCCCTGCGTCTTTGTAGCCTGCTGCTAGGCGGCCTTTTGAACATCCTAGGGTAACTCTTTCTACAGCATGCAGGCTTTGATCAAATCTGGCCTACTTATTAGTTTCTTTTGAACCACAGACTTTCAACCCAATATCATTTAAAGCGCTACTGAACAAGGGCATGTGTGTTCATTAAGCAAGAGAGAAGCTGCTGACTGCCAGCCAGCAGGAAGAATGGAAGAGTGAAAACACACGGTGATTTCCATTCTGTCACTTCTCTCTGGTTCAGTGATTCTATGTGACCAATCATGTGCCTCTACGGCATGTCTAACACCTCACCAGCTCGACGGCAGCCGGGCTGGGTGATGCTACAAATGGCCACTGCTGAGGGCTGGGCTGGCCTTCCACTCATTCTCCCGGCTCGCACTGGGTCTCGAATGCATACGGAGCTCGGGTCGTGTGCACACAGGGAGGTACGAAGGGATGGTCAAGATGGCGTCTCACGCTCCGCAGGCAGGTTGAGAGTGGGACATTAGGATAAGAAGACAATTGCAGCATTACTATGATTTTTCGCTCGACCTACTTCCAAACGGATTTGTAGTAGCTTGAAGAAGCAACAACACTATAATAATGGTTTCCGTTTATTGAGGCTGCTTACTTAGGCTTTAATGCCTTCATCTTGGGAGGTACTGACTGCCATTCTAATTTTACAAGTCAGGAAGTAGAGGACCAGGAAGGTCCAATAACCTGTCCCAGATGTCACAGGTAAGGACTCAGACAGGATTCACCGCAGGTCTGATGCCAAGGGTTGCAAGGAACAGGAACAGGGCATCTGCATTTGCACGTGGAGCAAGCCAGGAAGGGCCTCCTACCTCATACTGCCGCCCTCCTAAGGACGGGGGCCTGGCAGCACCCAGTCCTTCCTGAGTGCAAAGGTGGCTAGGTGACCTCTGCAGAGGCACAGGCGGGATGGTCACCAAACCCCCACTCAGAGGCTGCTGCACAGGGTCAACACTGAAAAGGCTCTTTTAAGTCCACTGATGAGTGTGTTTGCTTCTGTACACGGCAACCTGCTTGGTGGCCAAGCACTGCCTACAATTATGATTGTTCCTGTCCCTACATACCACGGACTGAAACTGGACACGAGGCAAAGAAATCAGAGACGAGCCCCTGGGCTGGTGTTGCTTCAAATGAGAAACAGACTCAGCTCTGTGGAATCACCAGGTCCCTGTGTGTCACCCTCAGGTAGGTGGTGACGCCTTCCGCGTCTTCCTCACCTGTAAAGGCGGAAGGTCGGAATGCAGCCAGGCGGGGCAGCAGATTGAGGACTGTCATTTGGATCAGCGAGTTCTTGCTGTTCCTGCACTTCAGCACCCACTGGCACACCTGAGAGAGCAAGGGTGAACGGTTGGCGGAGGAAAATGAGGCAGGACCTGGGGAGAAGGCGACGGGGCAGCTCCCGACTTACCTGATCGAATTTTTCCTCCATCAAGTCTCGGCAACACCGGCTCTCGACCAGGGTGGACTTAGCTGGGCTGGGGGAGGCCCCGAATCCCATGAGGCCTTGGTGAGAGCTGTAGCCCAGCAGCCCCACCAAGGCGTTTGACTGCTGGGGCTGCACAGCCTGGAAACTGGTGAAGGGCGTGATGTGCCGAGGCTTTGTCCCAAAGCCCATGAGGTCTTTGCAGTACTTGTCGTGCACCAGCTGCTGCTGGGTGATTTCTTCCATCTCTTCTCTCAGCCGCTACAGACAGGAGAGAAGAAAAACCACCTTTAGCTATGAGCGGACTTTCCCCGGGCATTGTGGAGTCTACAGAGCAATGCCTTTGTCCAGTCCTGAAATGTAAAAATGTTTCCACAGTGCAGGAGTCTAACTCCTCCAGAGCAGAGGACCCACTTGCATCCCAATTTAGGCAGAAGAGCACCACCTACTGAACACCGAGGAGGGCGCAGGCTCAGGCTGCCTCAGGCTGTACCTCCAAGGACTCCCTGTGTGGCTCGGGAAGGCCAACCTGCACACGGAAGATTACAGCAGGGCAGTCTCCTTCCAGGGTCAGAGGCAGCCCCAGGCCAGCAACCTGGTAAGGATATTGGTCTCTTTCTAGCAGCCTAGGCAGTCACACAGGCGAGTAACTGTCGCAGATTTCTAGGCTTGCGCAGCAGGTACGGAATCAGCTGACAGGTCTCCCTTCCAGAGGGCTGCCCGAGCACTCACTCTCCAACACTGCGCATTAGGAAGGCCACAGGGGCCCGAGTGTGGCGTAGCGGGCAAAGCTGCTGCCTGCCAGGCCGACATCACAAATGGGCACTGGTTCAGGTCCAGGCTGCTCTCCTGCTGATCCAGCTCCCTGCGAATGGCCTGGGAAAGCAGTGGAAGATGGCCCAAGTGTTTGGGCTCCTGCCACCCACACGGGAGACCCAGAAGCAGCTCCAGCTCCAGCCTGTCTCAGCCCTGGCCACTGCAGCCATCTGGGGCATGAACCAGAGGATGGAGGATCTCTCTGTGTCTGTTGCTCTCCCTCTTAACTCTTTCTAATAAATAAATAAATCTTTAAAAAAAAAAAAAAGGCTCTAAAACAGTTTTTAAAATGTCTGTTCCTGACATACATATTTCACCTTTCAGAAAATCTCATCCGCTGTTCTTGTCCAGGTCACAGAGGACTCTCAGGCTGCTAAATCCACCGTATCTGCAGCGTTTGACCCAACTCCTCCTCCTCCTCCTGGGACTGAATCCCCTGCTTGGCTGAGCTTCACGGACTTTGGCCTCGCTGGGCACTCCACTCTCCCAACTGGTCTCCTGTGGCTCCTCTTCACCTCCCGACCTCGGACCTCAAACACACCAGTTCCCTCGGGGCCCTCACCTGGTCTTGTGACTTCAGTAACACCTGTATGCTGATGAATCCCAAATCTGCGTCTCTCACACACATCTCTGCTCAGGACAGCCCAACAGGCACCTCAAACTTAACTTCCAAACCACACTCCTGGTCAGCTCCTCCCGCCACAGTCAATGTACTGCAGCCCAGGGCTGCTCGGCCAACACCTTGACTTCTTCCCCTCCCACCCAGCTCCAATCTATCAGCAAATCCCAAATCCAGAACCCAGCCTCTTTGTGGACTCCATGGCCTGCCCACTGTGTGTGAGCTGCAAAGAGCTCCGTGTGAAGATGGCCACAGCTCCCTCCACACGGGATTTCCCAGCTTCAGCCTGGGCCCTCCAACAACCCATTCCCAACACAGAGGCTAAAGCAAGTCAAAAATATAATCTTTAATCCATGCTACTAATTCTCTTTCCCTTCCCACCCTCACTTTCTCCATAGCATTTATCACTATATAATTTATTTTTACTTACAGGTATCTTGCCTGTCCCCCTGTTAGATTACTCTAGCTCTTAAGAGGCACATATTAGGGGCTCAATTAATATTTGATGAACAAGTGAACATATCAAGAAAGTACACCGGGGGCCAGCCCTGTGGCATAGTGGGTAAAGCCACTGCCTGCAGTGCTGGCATCCCCTATGGGCGCCGGTTCGAGTCCTGGCTGCTCCACTTCCAATCCAACTCTCCGCTTTGGTCTGGGAAAGCAGAAGATGGCTCAACTCCTTGGGCCCCTGCACCCGTGTGGGAGACCCAGAAGAAGCTCCTGGCTTCAGATTGGCACAGCTCTGGCCATTGTGGCCAATTAGGGAGTGAACCAGTGGATGGAAGACCTCTCTCTTTCTCACTCTGCCTGTCCTTCTCTCTCTGTGTAACTCTTTCAAATAAGTAGATCTTAAAAAAAAAAAAAAAAAAAAAAAAATTACAGGCCGGCGCCATAGCTCCATAGGCTAATCCTCCGCCTGTGGTGCCGGCACACCGGGTTCTAGTCCTGGTCGGGGCACCGGATTCTGTCCCAGTTGCCCCTCTTCCAGGCCAGCTCTCTGCTATGGCCCGGGAGTGCAGTGGAGGATGGCCCAAGTCCTTGGGCCCTGCATCCCATGGGAGACCAGGAGAAGCATCTGGCTCCTGGCTTCAGATCATTACACCTTATATTCAAACAGTTCCTAATTCACAAAGCATGTTTATAAGAACTACTTCATTTAAACATGATAACAACCTTCCGTGGGAAGCGATATTGTTCTGTTTTATTGGGAAGAAACAAAGATCCCAGAGCTGCCTGAGCTACAGGGGAAAGTATTATTTATTTATTTGTTTGTTTATTTTTGAACATTTATTTATTTATTTGAAGGGCAGAGTTACAGAGAGGCAGAGGCAGTGAGAGAGAGAGAGAGGTCTTCTACCAGCTGGTTCACTCCCCAAATGGCTGCAATGGCTAGAGCTGGGTTGATCCAAAGCCAGGAGCCAGGAGCTTCTTCTGGGTCTCCCACATGGGTACAGGAGCCCAAGGACTCAGACCATCTTCTACTGCTTTCCCAGGCCACAGCAGAGAGCTGGATCGGAAGTGGAACAGCCGGGACTTGAACTGGCGCCCATCTGGGATGCTTGTGCTGCAGACCAGGTCTTTAATCCGCTGCATCACAGTGCTGGCCCCAAAAAGCACCATTTAAACATGGGTAGAGGGCCGATGCTGTGGTGTGGGTAAGCTAGGCCTCTGCCTGCAGCGCAAGCATCCTATATGGACACCAGTTCATGTCCTGGCTGCTCTCTGCTATGGCCGGGAAAGCAGTGGAAGATGGCCCGAGTCCTTGTCCCCCTGTACCCATGTAGGAGATCCAGAAGCAGCTCCTGCTCTTGGCCTTGGATCAGCCCAGATCCAGCCATTGTGGCCACTAGGGGAGTGAACCAGCAGATGAGTAGATGGAAGATTCTCTCTCTACATCTCAAATAAATAACCTAAAACAAAACAAAATAAAACATGGGCAGGGAGGAGAAGCAAACAGACCAGCATCCCTGAGCGGCTGGGCCCACAGAGGCCCAGAGAAGCAGGACAGCAGCATCATCCATGGACTTGGGAAGCTACCGAACAGGTTTTCCTCAGTGGCTCAGCCTGCCAAGACCCCGGGGAAGCAACCTGGAAACCCCACGCATCCCCCTGCAGCCCCAAAAAGCAGCTAAGCAGCCTGTTCTCAGGAGCTCAGTGCGCTGGGGTCCTGCGAAGTAGAGGCTCAGCCCTACCCAGCCACCCTCAGGAGGCAGACAGAGCTCCCTGACTAGGTGGGTCCCAAAGGCCCCAGGGAGAGATCAGTGCAGCCCTCTGGACACATTGTTGTGGCCTAGCCCCATGGAACCCTCAGACACTGAGCACACTACGCCACATCCACCTGGGTACACAGGGATAGCTCGGCACAGAATTGCAGAAGCTGGCGGGAACCCCACATCGACAACCAGGTGCGTGTGCAGAGCTGCCAGCAAATCTGCCCAGCCTGAGGGAACTGCGTCCTGCCCAGGCTGTTGAGACACAGAGATACCACCAGTGTATCAAAGCTAAAGAAGCTACCCCACAGTGCCGCCAGAAATAACGCCAGTAGGGCACTCAACTATAATCCCGGGACAAATCACCAGCAGGAAGCCCTATAAAAATGGCAAAAGCAACTGATCCACTAGATGCACAAAAGCCAATGTAGGGCCCTAGAAGCACAAAAGGAGTAACAGCATGCCGCCAAAGAAACAGACCCCAAAGAAATGAAACTGATGAACTGTCTGACAAAGAATTCAAAATAATGATTTTAAGAAAATGTAATGACATACAAGAGAAAACAGTGAGACAATTCAATGACATTAGAAGACAATTCATGAATGAGAAATTCAGCAGGGATGGCAGGTTAAACTACTGCCTACAGTGTTGGCGTCCCATATAGGCACCAGTTCAAGTCCCAGCTGCTCCACTTCAGCTCCAGCTCCCTGCTAATGTACCTGGGAAAGCAGAAGATGGCCCAAATCTCTGGGCCCCTGTACCCAAGTAGGAGGGTTGGTGAAGCTCCTGGCTTCAGCCTGGCCCAGCTCTGGACAATGTGGTCATAAGGGGAGTAAGCCAGTGGATGGAATGTCTGTCTGTCTGTCTCTCTCTCTGTAACCCAGCCTTTCAAATAAATAAAATAAATCTTAGAAAAAAAAAGAAAGGAGTCAGCAAAGCGAGATAATTTAAAAAGAGGCAATCTGAAATCTGTGAGGTGAAGAACTCAACATATGAAATTAAAAATACAGTTGAATACCTCAACAGAACTGAGCAGGTAGAAGAATTTTTAAGCTTGAAGACAGCTTTTTTAAAACAAAACAAAACAAAAAATATTTTTTGAAAATTCATTTGAGTGGCACAGACAGTAAACTCCTTCTTCCACTGGTTCACTCACCAAATGACAACCCTCAGCCAATACCAAAGCAGGAATTCAGAACTCGACCCTCATCTTCCATGGGGGTAAGTAGGACTCCAACCACCCGAGTCATAACACCGCCTCCCAGGGCCTGCATTAGCAGGTGGCTGGAGTCAGGGGCTACAGCCAGGAACTGAACTCAGGTCCTCTGATACGGGATGTGGGCACCTTCACCGCCAGGCCAAACACCCAGCCCAAGACAGCTTTCTGAAACAACAACGAAATGAAAACAAACGTTCAAAAGAACAAAGGAAGTCTTGGAGATTTACGGGACAAACATCTGCACGCACCCCTATCGTGTGTGCTCTACGAGGAGGGGAGGGAAAAGGCACAGAAAACTTAGTCAATGGAGTGACTGCAGAACACCTCCCAAATCTTGGGAAAGACATAACATCCAAGTCCAGGAGCCTGAAAGGACTCCTAATGGATTTGACCCAAAGAACTAAAACATCCTTTAAAAAAAAAAAGATTTATTTATTTATTTGAGAGGCAGAATTACAGGGAGGCAAAGGCAGAGAGAGAGAGAGAGAGAGAGAGAGAGAACTTCCATCTGCCGGTTAACTCCCCAGATGGCCGCAATGGGTCTCCCACATGGGTGCAGGGGCCCAGGGACTTGGTCCATCTTCTACTGCTTTCCCAGGCCATAGCAGAGAGCTGGATCAAAAGTGCAGCAGCCAGGACTTGAACCAGCACCCATATGGGATGCCGGCACTGCAGGCAGCGGCTTTACTTGCTATACCACAGCACCAGTCCCCTCTAAAACATCTTATAGTAAACTGTCAAAAACAAAGAAAAACAGCCAGAGAAGCCCAAAAACAGCCAGAGAAAAGCAACAAGGGAACTCCCATAAGATTGACAGCAGACTTCTTGGCTTAAACCTTACAGGCTGGGAGAAAATGGGAAAAAAATATTCACAGTCCTGAGAGAAAAAAAAAAGCTGGCCAAGAACACTATCCGCAGCAAAGTTGTCCTTAAGAAATGCAGAAGGGCCAGTGCTGTGGTGCAGCAGGTTAAACTGCTCCCTGCAGCCCTGCCATGCCATACAGGCGCTGGTTCAAGTCCCAGCTGCTCCACTTCTGAGACCTGGCTCCCTGCTAGTGCTCCTAGGAAAGCAGCAGAGGATGACGGCTCAAGTCCTTGGACCCCTGCACCCACGTGGGAGACTCAGATGAAGCTCCTGGCTCCAGGCTTCAGCCTGGCCCAGACCTGGCCAAAGCAGCCATTTGGGAAATAAAACGAATATCTCTCTGTCTCTGTCTCTCCCTCTCTCTGTAACTCTGCCTTTCAGATAAACAAACCTTTAAAAAAAGAAGTGGAGGGGGGTGGCATTGTGGTACAGCAGGTTAGATCACCAACTGTGACATTGGCATCCTATATGAGTGCTGGTTCAAGTCCAGCTGTTCCATTTCCAATCCAGCTCCCTGCCACTGCACCTGGGAAAACGGCAAAAATGGCCCAAATGCTG